>NC_041743.1:45905985-46205985 GCF_004115215.2 Ornithorhynchus anatinus | reverse complement strand
CCGTGGGAGCTGAGGTGGGGGCAGGGGCCGGAGCCCGGCCCGCGCGTGGCTCAGCTTCCCAGATCATGCTGCCTGGCGGTGAGTCCTGGCCTCGCTTGCCGTGGGCTGGGGGTGGGGCCCTGGGCCGCCTTTAGCATCCAGCTGCGCCTCACTGGCTGGGCTGGGGCCAAGGTTCTTTCCGGGTCTTGGTTTGGGTTGGGGGGTGGGGAGGGTGGTCTCGTTAGAGCCAGAATTACAGCTCCTCAGGCCAGACGGGACCTGAAGTCAGAGGGCAGTGGCCCTGGCAGCCGGTCCAGGCCCCTGGAGGCCAGAGGCACAGTGTCACCAGCTTCCAGGCTTCTTCTCTGTGCCTCCCGGCTGCCCGCCCACCTATCCGCTTGGGAGTGGCTGAGTGGGACCAGACCTCAGAGCAGCCCACTGGCACGAATCTGTGCTGGCTGACCTGGGGAGCCACAGTTCAGGATGGCACGTGGGCGCCCCCCCCTTTCCCTTCCCCCCGGGACTGGTCCCGTTTTTATTTATTTCTATTTATTTATAAATTTATATTAACGGCTGTCTCTCTCTCTACACTGTAATCTTGCTGTGGGCAGGGAATGGGTCTGTTTATTGTTACATTGTACTCTCCCACTTAGTACAGTGCTGTGCAGACAGTAAGTGCTCAGTAAATACGACTGAATGAACGAATTAATCTTCTGCTCCCGCAGCACTGGACTGGAGAGATGGGAGAAAGCCCAGGTTCGGCCGCCCCGCCCAGCCCGCAGCCCCCTACCAAGGTAAGAACGACCCTCTCCCTCTCCGGCCAGAGCGGGGCAGCGGGAACCCGGCCGAGGGTCGCAGCCCCGGGGGTGTCAGGGCGCCAGGCTGAGTCGGTCGTCTCTCTCCAACAGAAGCCGCTGACCTCTACGAGCTGGGTAAGCTGCTCCCCTTGGGGAAAGGCGGGCCGGCGGGGGGCACCAGTTGGGCGTGACGTGACTCCGGTGGGGCGCGCAGTGCTGGTGGGGGCAGCGCTAACTGAGGCTGGGGAACGTGGAGCTGGGGCTGCTTCCTTGCACTTCCTGTACTGCAGAGTTCCCTTCCCCTCCCCACAGGTCATTTCACTTGGGATCAATATCTCCGTGAGACCTGTGCAGTTCCCGCCCCTTCCCACTGCTTCAAGCAGGTCAGCACCCACCAGTGGAGCATGCTGGGCCTGGGGAGGGGGCAAGGAGCTGAGCCCAGGGGAGGGGCAAGAGGCTGGGCCCAGGGAAGGGGCAGGGGAATGGGTCCAGGAAGGGGGCATGGGGCTGGGTCCAGGAAGGGGGGCAAGGGTCTGGGTGCCAGAGGTCATGGGTAGAGGCCAGTGTGTTGGGGGAGTGGGCAGTAGGACAAGGCTGGTGGGCAGCCTCCCCATCCCTGTGGCCACTGAATCTGGGACACAGGCTTTCACACCTCTCCCAGGTTAATGACCTCTGTCCATATCCCCAGTCCCACTTGGGCTATGGGCCCTTTGCCCACTGATACCCCAGCTCCATCCCTCCTCCTCCTCCTCCTCCCCCCCCATCCCCTCCAGGCCTTCGCACCCCCCAGCAACGAGTTCCAGATCAGCATGAAGCTAGAGGCCCAGGACCCTCGCAACACCACATCCACCTGCATCGCCTCTGTGGTGGGGCTGACCGGCGCCCGCCTGCGCCTGCGCTTGGATGGCAGCGACAACAAGAATGACTTCTGGCGGCTGGTGGACTCAGCCGAGATCCAGCCCATCGGCAACTGCGAGAAGAACGGGGGCATGCTGCAGCCCCCACTGGGTATGCCCCATCCCCCCGACCCTGACCCCCAACGGTCCCCATCCCTATTCCCGCCCTTACCGGTCTGCGTCCTGGGCCACAGGGTTTCGGCTCAACGCCTCCTCCTGGCCCATGTTCCTGCTGAAGACGCTGAACGGAGCGGAGGTGGCGCCAGTCCGGATCTTCCACAAGGTGCGCCCCGAGGAAGGGTGGGATGGGGTCGAGTGGGAGGTGGGAGCTCCCGCCAGCTGCGTGACCACATTGGGCCTCTGTTGCCCCTCTGGGAGCTGGAAGGAGCAGGCTGGCCTCCCAGGAGAGCTAGGCGGGCGGAAGGGCAGTGGGGAGGAAAGGTGGCACCAGACCGACCTACTTAAAGTAAATTCTAAATTCCAAAAGGTGAGAGACCAATGGGCTCTCTGAGGCTGTCGTCACCCTCTGTGCTCCGCCCGAGAGCAGTCGGTCAATCGGTCAATCAGTGGTATTTATTAAGCACTTAAGCACTGGCGAGTCTCTGTGGGGGAGGCCTGGCCTAGGGGGCCCAGAACAATCAAGGGGTGAGAACGGGCCGAGCTGGGCTGGGTCATGGGGCCGGAGAGTCAAGGATGGCGAGGGGAGTCAGGGATGTGAGTTGGTCCATCCCCAATCATGAGAACGGGAGTCCAGGAGGGCCACCAGCACCCAGTTCCGTCCGACGGCCCTTCGAAGGCCAAGCGGCTGGGGGCCGAGCCAGAGGCGGCGACGGTCCCAAGGCAGCCCCAGCCCCCAGCTTCGTCACCCTCCGATCCCACCCCCAGGAGCCCCCCTCGCCGTCCCACAACTTCTTCAGAACAGGGATGAAACTGGAGGCCGTGGACAGGAAGAACCCGCATTTCATCTGCCCGGCAACCATCGGCGAGGTGCGAGGGGCTGAGGTGCTTGTGACGTTTGACGGCTGGCGCGGTGCCTTTGATTACTGGTGCCGCTACGACTCTCGGGACATCTTCCCCGTCGGCTGGTGCTCGCTGACTGGAGACAACCTGCAGCCCCCCGGCAGCAAAGGTGAGACCCTGGTCCGGAGGCGAGCTGAAGGAGCCGCCGAGTCCGGCACTGAGCCGAGGGAGCCGCCGGGCTCACCTGCCGACGGAGCAGGAGCCATCTGCCCGTCGGTCAGTCTGGGGCCCTGTCCCTCACTCCCCCACTTATGGCTCAGGTCTGCCAAGGGTGGGGAGGGGTCCCCACTGGCCGGGGAGAGGTGGGGTGGGTCCTGACGCAGAGCATCTCTCCGCAGTCGTGATTCCCAAGACCCCCGTTCTCACCGCACGGGATGCAGGCGCCCAGGAGCCCAGCCTCCACGGTGGTGCCAAGCCGGGCCTGGGGCCGCAGGGGGCGCTGCAAGCGGGGTCCCGGGGACGCAGGTCGGGGAGGAGGCGTGGCCGACGCACGCCCAAGACCCTGATCCACCCCCCTGCCCCTGCCCCTGCCCAGCCTGTGGAGCCACTGAAATTCGCCAGGAAGCGGGGCCCCAAGCCAGGCAGTAGGGTAGGCAAGGCCAGGGCAGGGGTGGGGGCGGGGGAAGAGACTGGAGGAAGAGCGGGGGTGGGCCAGGGAGGGAAGCAGAGTGTGGGGTGAAGGGAGCGGAGCTGTGGGGAAGAGTGGAGAAAGGAAGCCGCCCCTTCCCCCCCCACCTCCCCCCGAACCCATCCGTAGCGGTGAACTCTTCCCTTCCTGGGTTGGACAGCGGAAACCCCGGCCCATGCTGGACCCGGTGCCCACGTCCCCGCCCACCAGCACACCAGAGCCGGACACCAGCACCGTGCCCCAGGCCGGCGCCACCGTCCCCAGTTCTGCCTTGCAGGCCCCCACAGGTACGATGCTTGGGGGGCCCCTGGGGAGGGGCGTCGAGGGAGGGGCCTCGGGGCAGGCTGAGCGTGGTGCAAGGAGGTGTGGGAGCTCAGGACCCTCTGCCTGAGGAGCAGGAGGACTGTCCAGTGGCAAGTCTCCAAACCCACAGGGGTCGGCATCAACTACTTTAGGCTCCTGGGGTATTGTGGGAAGGGAAGCAGCATGAAAAGAGCAGAGGCCTGGGAATCAGAACTTGGGTTCAAATCCCGGCTCCCACTTGCCTGTTTTGTGATCTTGGGCAAGTCGCTTCACTTCTCTGTGGCTCAGTTTTCCTCAGCTGTAAAATGGGGATTCAATATCTGTTCTCCCTCCAACTTGGACTGTGATCTTCATGTGGGGCAAGGGACTGGGTCCGACCTGATTGATTTGTATCTATCCCAAGTGCTTATAATAATGCTTTACACATAGTAAGCACTTAATAAATACTCTTAAAAGGATGGAATGTTTCAGACCCTGGGTAGCAATCCACTCTAAATGTGGCCAAGCCCCCCACAGCTGGCCAGAGCCTGAGACACCCCCCCCCCCGGGGGCTTGCTGCCCGATGAGCCCAGGGTGACTGTGGTGAATTCCCAGAGCCAAAGGATGTGGCACCTACAGGCAGCGGGCTTGGCCGGTGAGGGCAGGCTCTCTCTGTGCCCATCCAACTCAGTGGAAACGGGGTGGAGGGGGAGGTGGGCACATGCGCAGAGTTTTCCTGTCCCTGGACTGGCCCACGAGTTCCCACCCTGAGGCCCGTCCCCCTGGGCCCCATGTTCGTGTCCACAGTCTGTATTTACCTGAACAAGAGTAGCAGCCCTGGCCCCCACCTGGACCGGAGGAAAGTCCAGCAGTTGCCCGACCACTTTGGGCCAGCCCGAGCCTCAGTGGTGCTGCAGCAGGCAGTCCAGGCCTGCGTCGACTGTGCCCATCACCAGAAAACCGTCTTCAGCTTCCTCAAGCAGGGCCACGGTGGAGAGGTCATCTCAGGTCAGCCCAGCCGGCCCCACCTGCTTCCCTGCCCCTCGCCCAGTTTCTCTGCTGTCTTTCCCTGCCCCTTCCCCAGTGTCTCTGCCATCTTTCCCTGCCTGCGCCCAGCACACCCCCGGAGCAGCGCCATTCCCGCTCCCTGGCCCGCAGTCCGTCCCGGAGAGCCAGGGGTGGGAGCAGCCGGGGGCGGGCAGATGATGATGGGCGCTGGCTGTCCTCCTCCCCAGCCGTGTTTGAGCGGACCCGACACACCGTGACCCTGCCGGCGGCCAGCAGCGTCACCTACGTCCTACGCTTCCTGGAGAAGCTGTGCCGCAGTCTCCGCTCCGGAAACCTCTTTGGCCACCAGCCCTTCAGCCGTGGCCCCCCGCCCCGGCCCCCCGAATACGGCCCCGACAGGTACCTACCAGGTAGGAGCTGGGGCGGGGCCTGGGTATTGGGAAGGGGAGGGGAGGAGAGGGGTGGGACTGGGGCAGAGGGTCAAGCTCCTTTTGGTTTCCAGGGAAATTGCCCTGCCTCAGCCTCTCTCTTCCCCTTCCCCAGGGTTCCAGGAAGGGCCAGTTTCTGGCGGTGGCGGGGGGAGCCGGGTGGTCAGAGTGGGCAGGGAACATGCACAAGCCCCAGATCCTGGGTCGATGCCCACGGTGGAGCTCAAGGAGCCAGTGTTGCTGGGGAGGGACCGAGGGAGATGGCCGTGGGGAGGAGGCCACTGCCACCCTGTCCCTCCCGGGATCATCCACAGCTACCCACCTGCACTCCATGCCCCCCCCCCCCCCCCATTAACTCCAGCCTACTCCCTCCAGCCTATTCCCTTCCCCCGCCAGGGGAGGGTGGGAGCGAGCAAGGGAAGGAATGGAGATCCAAAAGATGTCTCTCACCCATATGTGGCCTTCTTGACAAGGTCAGTTCCGAGGGCCACATCCCAAGCGGTGGCCATCTTGGAAAGGTCAGTAGGCCAGCCACAAGACAGTGCCTCACCTCGATTACCAACTAAAACTGGGCCTGACCAGGTACCCCCAAGATTGCAGAAATTGTCCCACCCTCCCATTGGATCATGTGGCACAGTTTCTCTGCCACGCCCACAACTGCCCTGCCTCTCAAGGCGGGCTCCTGGTGTGGGGGAGGAGGGCCGTTCCATAGTATGTACTGAGCACCTCCTGTGTGCAGACCAGTATACTAGGCACTTGGGAGAGTGCCGTAGAATTCCGAGATGAACCCTGTCCTCAAGAAGCTACTCTACTGGGGGGAGACCAACACTCAAACTATAGAAAGGAGGAAGGACGAGGAGATATGCTTATGAGTTAGGGTTGAAAAAGTTACATAAACAGGCACTCAATATGGAGGTACCAAAGTACATGAATGGCACAGTGTTAGGATGAAGTGGCAGCTTGGTGGGGATAGAAACTGGGGAAACTAGAAATTAATCAGAGGAGATAGGATTTCAGAAGGATTTTGAATATGGATTGAGAGGCCCAGTGAAGAGGTGGGCTTGAAAGCAGAGTGGCCTAGTGGATAGAGCACGGGCTTGAGAGTCAGAAGGACCTGGGTTCAAATCCTGGCTTCGTCACGTGTCTATGTGGTCTTGGCCAAGTAACTTTACTTCTCTGTGCCTCAGTTCCCTCGTCTATAAAATGGGGATTAAGACTGTGAGCCCCGGGTGGGACAGGGACCGAGTCCAACCCAATTACTTGGTATCACCACCCCCCAGCACTTAGTATAATGCCTGGCACATAGTAAGTGCTTAACAAGTACCACAGTTACAGAATTATTGTTATTATAAGTAATGAAGAATGTGAGCTGGAGTGAAGTGGGAGAAGAGAGTGGATAAGTAGAAGAGAGAAAGCTGATCGTCTCCTGCTTGGTGTGGACAGGAGTGAGCAACCATGGGAGGTATAAGGAGTGGGCAGATGGGCAAGAACAATGATTCTGAAAAATGATTTGAGCGGCAAAGTGAAGTATGATTGGAGAGAGGAGAAGCTAGAGCCAAGGGTAAACTGAACTGGGCCTGGACCAGAGTGGTAGCTGTTGAAATGAAGGGGTTGGCTGGGGGCGGGGGGAGGGGTGTTCTGGCAGAAGAATTGGCAGAGTGTGGTGACAGTGAATAAAGGGGTTGGGTGGTGGAGAGATGGAAAGGATGGTGGGGATATCAACGGTTGACTGAGTTAGGTGGAGGAGAGGATTTGGAGAAGGAAGTTTTTTCACATCCTGAGTTTGAGATCCTGTGGGAAATACATGTAGTTGTTGTAGCAGGTGTGTTTATTGAAAACCCACTCTGAGGCGGGGTGCTTAACTGGGAGCTTGGGAAGTACAGAAGAAGGGCACAGTGCCTACCTACAGGGAGCTTACACTCTAAAGGGGGAAGGAAAGAATAAATATATTTACAACCAAAATGGTCAAAATAAGGAGTTGGGTATACAAATATATTGGTAAGTGCCAAGGTAGGCATAAATAAATTCATAAGTGCTAGAGTTGACTGAAAGATTGCTGGGATTTAATCAGGGAAGGTTGGCTGGAGGATATGGGATTTCACGAGGCCACGGACTTCGGGGAGAGTTGTGATCCAATGGATCCGATGAAGGAAGGAGCTCCAGGAGGCCAGGGGAACAGCAGCGGCAGTGGGAGAGGAGAGAGCCAGGTCCTGCTTCCAGGTGGGTTGGGAGGAACAGAGACAGAGTTGGAGAGGAGCAGGTAAAGAGGGCAGATCTGTGATCAGTGGTAAAATGGGGCCAAGAAGCACCTATGCCCTGGAGAGAAGAGGAGTTGAGGGCCAGGCTAGAGAGGGAGATTGGGGGTCATCTGCATAGAAACTGAGAGCAGATGGGTTCCCCAAGAGTGAGTGTAGAGCAAGGAGAGCCAAGAGGGATTAGGACAAAGTAGAGTCTATGAGATTTGTCCAGAAGGAAGCCCTCTGGCAGAGTGTGTCCTTAGAGGGGAAGGGAGAAAAGTGGCTGTTAGGAGAGGCTTGGGCCTCGGACAATTCTCGTTCTTTTCCTGGAGATTGTAGCACTTCCCCCTCCTCCACTATGTTCCCATCACACCATCCAGAGCCAAACCTCTTAACCCACTGGATGCAGGCTCTCGAGACGGCCAGTCTCCGGGTGGGCAGGAGAGATGTATCTTCTTCCAAGGAACGAGGATTTGGGTTCCTTCCTTTAGTCACGGAGAAATGAGGCTTGCCAGCCTGGGTCTTCACCCAACCTAAGGTGGAGCAAGGGACTGGGGAGCCAGCGGATCGAGGTGCCTGGTCGGCCCACGTCAAAGAAGCATCAGCAGAAGAGGGTCTCGAGGGTTGTCCCACCTGACCTGTCAGCCAATCCAATCCTGATTATGTCACGGGAGGGTTTCAGTAGGGAGGGGGCTGTCCAGCTGTCCAGTGTCCACCAAGGATGGCCCTCAGGACATGGATTCAGATCGCTACAGGAGAGGCTGAACCAAGGAAGAACCCTGACGGCAGACTGGAGGAGAGAGACTTCCCCTCCCATCCCCCGACCCCGGTAGACATCGGCTCCCTCCCCTAAGCCTGAGGAGAAACCTGGAGACAGGTGGAGGGGAGGACCTTGGGCTCTGCTGCCAGTCATCATGCGAGTCACTGTCTCCCCAGAACACTTCCATACAAGTTCCCTGGTCTACAGGTGGGGACTCTGAGGCCCAGAGAGGTTGAGTCACTTGCCTATAGGTCCCCCAGGAGCCCAAAAGCAGAGGCAGGCCCGAAACCCGAGTTCCCTAGCGCCTGGCCTGTTTTCCTACACTCCTTCCTGAAGCAGGAGGAGATGCTGTTTTGACTGTCCGGCGGCAGGGAAGGGACGTGTAGGTGGAGACTCTGCAATGGGGTGACTAGCTTTGGGACAGGGAGCCGGAGCCTGGGCAGCGGTAGGGGAGGAGAGGGTGGTGGGGTCTCAGAGGATGACGGCCCTCTGCCCCCTCCCCTCCTTGGGAACTAGGTTTTGTGTATCAACCTCCAGGATCCCACTTGCTCCCTTTCAGGTGAGCCCTGCGTCCTGGAGCCCATGGATGGGGCCCTGGACGCCGTCCATGCCACCAGCCCCGGCCGGCACTCCCGGACCTTCCGGACACCAGGGCACCGCCCTTTGCTTCCGCCGTCCAGCCTCTCTCACGCCCTGCGCCGGCCCTGCCCCGGTGGTGAGAGCCCCGCTCGCTCGGCTCCCATCCTCCACCCTCTTCCTCCCAGGGGGTCGCCCTCTCCGCCTGAGCCAACGGGAGGGGAGGCAGTATGTCCTGCCACCCTGAAATACAGGCGGGTTCCCGGGGGGGGGGGGGGAGGGGGGTCAGCCCACCCCTCCCACGCCCTTTCTCCCAACACCCCCACACCAACTTCTCGCAGGCTCCGACAGGTACCTGGGTTCCCGGGGTCCGCTGCGCCCGGGCAGCCGGGAGCCGTCCACCTGGACCGTCGAGGACGTGATGCAGTTCGTCCGGGAAGCGGACCCACAGCTAGGCCCCCACGCGGGCCTCTTCCGAAAACACGTAAGGAGGGGGTTTCGGGCCAGCGCCGGGCGGGCGGCCTGCCCGCTTCTCCCCCTCTTCCCGGCCCTCCCAGATGGCCGTGGCTCCGCGGGGAAGGGAGGTGATGGGTGGGCGGGAGGGTGGCGCGGCTTTGCGGGAGGCCGGGACTCGGACCTCCCCGGGGAGCGGCGGCGCTCGTGACCGGCAGCTGCTCCTGCCATCCCGCGGCCAAAGCGCGACCCCTTGGCCCCGGCCGGACCGGACCCTGCCCGGGGGGCGGGGCGGCGGGGCAGCGCTGCCCGGAAGGGGCGGGCGGAGGGCTGACCTGCCCGCCCCCCCGCAGGAGATTGACGGGAAGGCCCTACTCCTGCTGCGCAGCGACATGATGATGAAGTACATGGGCCTCAAACTGGGCCCCGCCCTCAAGCTCGGATACCACATCGACCGGCTGCGGCCCGGCAAGCCTTGAGGACCGCAGGGAGGGCGCCCGGCCGGGGCAGAGCACGGACACCATCTCCCCCTCCACCCCGTGACCCCAACCCCTCCACCGCCCACCCTTCTGTGAAGGAACCAGGAGGGACCCGGGGCAGTGGCCTGCTTGGCCCCCGCTGAGGAAGAAGCGCTCCCTGCGCCGCCCTGCCCCTTTGCCCCGAATGGAGCCGTGGAGACCGCACTGCCCAGGCCCCCTAGCGTGACCAGAGCGGGCAGAGAGTGGCCGCTCTTCTGGGCACCGGGATGGGCCCTTGCTCCTCACCAGCCCCCTCCCCACAAAAAAACTGACTCTTCAAGCTTCCTTTGATAAGGTTTTTTATTGTTAATTTATTATCTCAGACCCAGGCAGATCCCCTGTCCCTCCGATGCCCCACTCCCTCCCGACCTCCCTTCCTGCTGTGGGGTTCCCGCGCGGCCACCACTGGGGAGGGAGGAGGGGGCCGGGGGGAAGGCTGCGCCCATTGTTCCCGACCCTCGGATTTCTCTTCCGTGTTTGAAAGGGAAAAATCTCTCTGGAGGGGGCGGGACTCGAGCCCGGCCCCGGCCCCATCCCTCGGGAAAGCGAACGAGCAACAGCCTCAGGCGAGGACCCAGGGAACCGGGAGCAGGGCAACCCTAGGCCCAGCTCCAAGCCCCTGCTCTCTGCCCTGTGGCGGCAGCTCCGCTTCAGACGCCGCCTCTGCACTCATTTATGTGGATTTGTTTATAAATAAATAAAATCCTTGCCAACCTCTGGTGCTAGCGGGTGGAGCCAGAGCAGCGGGGAGAAGGGTCGGTGGGTAAGAAGGGACCGAAGGTGGGTCAGGAAGAGGGAGAAACAGTCTGTGCACACGAGTGATTGCCAGTCCGATGGGGCAGCCAGGCAGGCCCATCTCCCACCCAAGCCAACTAGCCTGAAACCCGCGAGGTGGGAACGCGTTATGCCGTTCCTGCCCGAGGGGGCGGGCGGGTTTGATCTGGGTGGGCTGGAGCTTTGGCGGGGAGGACGGTTTCAGGATGATGCTGATTAGCTCGCCCGAGAGCTACACACCCGGACCTCTGGGCACAAGAGGAATAAAACTCAGACCGGAAACGCCGGACGAGCTTCGGCCTTGTCCCCTCCGCACCGGGAGACCACGTGTCTGTTGGAAACGGTTCGGTCACCCCTTCTCCTCGAAGATCCAAGGTTTCTCCCTCCCCTGCCCCCAATACACACACACGCGGTCTCCGCCCGCTCCCCGAGCTAGGGGGTTTGGGAGCTGGACCCGGAGTGGGGGGAAAAGGCGGCCCTGGCCTTGGTGAGATCACAGTGGGGAGTGGGAGACGGCGGCTCTGTCATCTATCCTTTGGCCCTTCACCCCGCATCCCAGAAGAGTGCGTGAATCAGCAGCGTGTGCGTGGCGGGGGGGGGAGTGTTGGGGGTGGGAAGAGTAAGGGCCAGGGCTAACCCCGGTCTAGCGGCCCCACGGTCTCGCTGACTTCGGGACCGAGATGCCCGTCACAAGGCGGAGGGCGGGGCCCGGCCCGGCCCCGGCGGACCCCGGCAGGGGCTGAGCCCGGCTGGGAGCGGCCGGGACATGGAGGGGGCTGCGGGGCGGGGGCGGGGGCGGGGCGGCGAGGAGACCGGGGGGCCCCCAGCCCAGGAATCCCGCCCCTCGCCGGAGCCCCCTACCCGGCCTTGCACCTTGTTTGTGGGGAACCTGAACCCTCAGTTCCCGCGGACCGTTTTGGCCGGGGCGCTGCAGGTCGGGCTGGAGGAGCCGAGGCCGGAGCGGGTCGACGTGGAGGTGGTGCGGCGCTCCCGCCTGGCCTACGCTATGGTGCGGGTGCGGCTGCCCCCCGGGGAGACCCCGGCGGCGCTGGCGAAGCAGCTGCAGGCGGCGGCCGAGGAGCGGCCCATTCTGCAGGAGCTGGCGGAGCGCGGGAAAGTCCTGGTGGTCAGCGAGAGCTGGCGGGGGGTTCACGAACCCCAAGGCGGCAGAGGACTAGGCCGTGCCAGGCCTGAGGGCAGCGTACCGCTTCCGACGGTTCGAGGCCCCGCGGCAGAGGTGGGAGGGGCCGGCCCGGGGCACCGGGCGGGGAGGCCGGGTGGTAGGAGGGAGTCGCGGGCCTAACCTGCCAGCTCCCCGGGGAACAGGGCAGGAGCAGATTCGGATGGAATTATTCTGATTATTATTAGAGGGAATTCTCTCGGGGACGGGCGGGATGCTGCAGAGTACCTACTTGCTGACCGCCCCGGCCTATTATCTGGTTACCCACCTACGGACCTACCTGTCATCAGCCCAGGAGGATTTCCTCGGTACCTATCTACCAACCTACCTACCTAGGGGCGGGCACCTGGGTACCTACCTACCTCCCTGCCCTCCGCCCGGGGCGGGTAGCTGGCTACCTACGCACGTGCCATCAACCCAGGCCGGGTACCCACCTCCCGGTTAGCCAGTTTTCCTTCTGTCGGAGGACAGGGGTGCAGGGGAAAGCCCTGATCTCCCAGAAGCTTGGCAGGTCCGGCTGCCCTCCCCGGGTCCGCAGGGGCGCGGGGCCTCAGCCTTCTTACCCTCCCGGCCCCTCTCCCTCGCAGCCCGACCCGGCGGCGAGCACGGTGCACCCGGCCACGCCTCCGTCGCCCGCGGCCCGCTCTCCGCCCAGCCGGAGTCGGCGGCGGGAGGAGAGGCCGGAGGCGGCGGGGGAGGAGGAGGAGGAGGAGGAGGAGGAGGCGGAGGGGGAGCGGCGGGGGCGGGGGCGGGGGCGGGGCTCCCCCGGTCTCGTCCGCCCGGCCTCTCCCCGGCCGCCGGGCCCGCTGGCGGGCACGCGCTCGGACAGCGCCATCGTGCGGCAGGAGATCGTGGGGCAGGAGCGCCTCTTCCTGGGCTCCAACCTGGGCTGCGAGACGCGCAACGTGGAGTTCAAGCGCGGCGGGGGCGGCTACCTGGGCCGCACGCTGAAGCATCACGTGCGGCGCTACGCTTGCGCCTTCCTCAACGGCGAGGGCGGCAGCCTGCTGGTGGGCGTGGAGGACGGCGGACGCGTGCAGGGCGTGTCCTGCGGCCCCCGCGACGAGGACCGCGTGCGCCTCCTGGTGGACGCCGTCCTCAAGGGCTTCAGGCCGCAGGTCTTCCCGGACGCCTACGCGCTCCACTTCATCCCGGTGGTCCAGCCCGGGGCCCCCGGACCGACCGGCGCCCCCCTCAAGGTCATCCGGCTGAGCGTCCACACCCCCCGGCCTCAGACCGAGCCGCTGCTCTACGAGACGGACCTGGGGGAGGTGTACCTGCGCCGCGAGGGCAGCGTCCAGGGCCCGCTGACGGGATCCGCCATCCAGGAGTGGTGCCGGCAGGTGGGGGCGGGGGCCGAGGGTTAGAGGCGGGGGGGGGCCGGGGGCCTGGGGCCGGTGGGGAGGGGACCGAGGCCCCGATCGAGCGGGGGTGCGAGCGGGGCCGGGAGCCGAAGCCCAGAGCACGCTCCCTCCAGAGGTGGACTGCCGAACTGGACAAGCTGCAGGGGAGGCTCAGGGCCCTGGCGGCGGAGAAGGAAGACCTTCAGCAGCAGTCCCAGCAGCCGCAGTCCCAGCAGCCGCAGTCCCAGCAGCCGCAGTCCCAGCAGTCCCAGTCCCAACAGTCCCAGTCCCAACAGTCCCAGTCCCAACAGTCCCGGCAGCAGCGCCGACCATGCTCCCACTTCTGCTGCGTCCTATGACCTGCCGGAACGGGTGGAGGGTGGAAAGGGTGGGCCGCGATGTCTATTTTCAAAGTAAATGTCTGCGTGCGCAGCTCCCTGTGGTAACAGATCCCGAGCTCACCCCTCTGGGGGCACAGGGATGAACTGCCGGGCCGCCCTCCTGCTCCGGCGAGGGCCTCGGTCCTTGCGGGCCGTCGGGGTGCTTCAGGAAACAGCAGTTCCCCGCTCATCTCCTCCCTGGCTCAGCCAAGGTCAGCCCTGCCCAAGCGGCCGTCCGGGTTGCAGAGGCCGCCCCCCCCGCCGGCCGCTCGGATAAGCTGACCCTCCCCTGACGCTCCGGCCCTGTCCGTCCCTCTCGAGGGGCAGAGCTGAGCTGAGCGCAGGGGGCCCTTGGGAGGCGGACCAGGGGGGCCGGGAGCTGGGAACCGAGTCTGCGGCCGCCCCAGTGACCCCCGCTACAGGGTTTAGGGACCCAGGCGGCGAGGCGACAAGCCCACCTCTGCCGGGGACACCGGCAGCCGCTCCCCAAGCCCGGGGGACCCTTGGAGCCGCAGGCGGGGACGGGGCGCGACGCGCCGGCTGCGGGCTGGCTCGGCTCTCCGCGGCCCCTTGTGCTTCCAGCCGGGAGCTGATTCGGCCTCGGGTTGCCCACGACCCGGCCCCTCCCTTCCACGGTGACACACACACACGGGCCCATACGGGGGCACCTTTCACACCAGTACCTAAGGGTAGCGAACTAGAACACACAACCCCCGACAGGGTCACTGCACACACCAGCACGGGCGCACACACACTCACACAGACATGTAGGGGTAGCACATTAGAATACACCAGCGCACACTGGGGCGGCACACCAAAACATACATGGGAGCAACACGCACACAACTTGGGCACCCAGGACACATTTATTGGTATAGGCTATGATCCTGACTGGCACCCAGACTGAAAGACGCCTCAGTTTGGGGGGGGGGGAATGGGGGGAGGGTATTCGCGACCCCGCGGGGGCACGGTGGACCGTGTCCTCCCGGGGGTCTGGGTCGTATCTTGCGTCAGATGGGAGGGGAGGGGGCCGAGGGCCAGGGGGGGGGGACGGAGGAGGGTGGGGGTCCCGGGACACGTGAAGGGGTAGGAGGGGCGCGATTGGCCGGTGACCTTCCTCCCTCCTGCCACCAGCCACACCTTCCCCTCCCCCCAGGGACGGGACCCTCGGCCCTCTTCCCGCCCCTGAGCCCTGGGGGCAAAACTGGCAAGGGGGAGGGTCCAGCAGTGGGGAAGGACTCAGCTGAAGTCCCGGTTGGGCAGCAGGAGGGGGGCGACCAGGGTCCAGAGGTAGAGCAGGAGCCCGGTCCAGCTGGCGCCCATCTTCACCCAGACTGAGATCCAGGAGCTGATCATCTGCCCGGAAATGGCGTCCGGCCTGTGGGGCAGAGAGGGGACAGTGTCCGGTGCCATCGGCCCCTCTCCCACCCGACAATGCCCATGGGAGAGGGACACCGAGGTCACCTCAGCCCGCTCCACCGCCCCCGTCGCCCCCGACTGCGGCCCCTCCTCGGGGCCGGCCGGGGGCCGCGGGATCACCCACCCCCGGGGCTGCGCAGAGCACACGGCGGGAGGTGATTGGTTTATAGGGGAGGGGGCAGAGACGGGGGCAGGGGAGCAGGAGGGGCAGGGGGTGAGCTCACCCACCTGTACCAGTTGGTGAGCGTCATCATGACGTGCAGGGAGGCGAGGAGCAGGCAGAAGTGGAAGAAGGAATAGTTGTATGAGACGGCGTCCTGCTCATTGTCGTAGGCACGGGCCAGGCCGTGCTCCCCGGAGGCTGCGGCCGGACACTGCTGCTGCTGGGCGCTCAGCATCGGCGGACATTCCTCTGTCTGCATCAGGCTGTTGACCTGCCGGTGGTCAGACCCCCGGACGCTGCAAGGCACAGGGTTTGGGGACAGGTTAGCTATGGCTCTGGCCCCACCCTTCCACTCCATCGCCCGCCAGGGTCACCAGCTCTCTCTGCACCTCTAGTTAGCCCCTCCAGATCGCTAGCCCTCTCTGTGCATCCCCAAAGCCTGCTAGCCCTCTCAGTGCCACTGTGCAACTCCAGTCTGCTAGTCCTCTCTGTGCCGTTGTGCAACCCCTTACAGACTGCTAGCCCTCTCGGTGCCATTGTGCAACCCCTTCCAGACTGCTAGCTTTCTGAGCCGCTGTGCATCCCTACGAAACCCCTAGCCCTCTCCGGGCCACTGCTCTGGAGGAGAGTTGGGTTAGGAGCAGGGAAGGCTGGGTGGTGGCCTGCAGCAAACACGGCACCTGATGAAGACGGTGCAGAGGATGAAAATGATGAGACCCACGATGCTCGGCGCGTCCCACCACTGGCTTACGTATACATCCTCGAGGACTACCACGTTGGTGTCGTTTTCCAGCACCAGGACCGGCAGGTTGGGGTTACAGTCTTGGTCTGGGGATCAGGGCAACAGTGACTCCTCACCCCTCACCCCACGGCCTCAAATTGGCATGGGGGGTGCTGGGGTGAGGAAGGGAATGGGGGTGGACCCAGGCCCAGCAGGGGGAGGGAATGGGGGTGGGGGCCTCTCCCTCGCCGGCCAGGTTGGGCTTCCCCAGGAATGAGGTCTGGGTGGGTTGGGCTGCGTGGAGAGGCTCACCGGGGACGCTGGACAGGGCCGACCACGTGACGAACATGGTGTACAGGGAGATGACGGAGGCCTGCAGCAGGCCCGAGTTGGGCTGGGCATCCTGTCGATGATCCAGCGGCCGTGAGCCCTCAGCCCCGGGGTCCCCCTCCACACCCCGCCCTTCAGGCCTCTCCCAGGCCCCGGGGTCTCCCTCGGCCCCCCGCCCTTCAAGCCTTTCCAGGGCCCCAGGCAGTGAGCACAGCCATCTCCCCACCCCCAATACCCGAGCCCCGCATTTCTCCATGGGGCTGGATGACCAAGCAGGGCTGAGGCTGGGGTGGCCAGACCCTTGATCCAGCCCAGAAGCTGGGAGGAAGGCCAAGAGCCAGACTGGGGCAAGTGGAAGCCTAGGGCTGGGGTAGAAGCCGAGGTGGGGGCTGGGGAGTGTGGGGAGGGGCTGGGGGAGTCAAAAGGTGGGACTGGGGGAGGTCACCATGGGGCTTGGGGATGGGGTAGAAGCCCACAGAGGATGCTGGGCGAAGAGATGAGGGCAGGGGTGGGGTGTAGGCGGGGCCACTCACCTGGACCCTGGGCAGGACAGCGATGATGGAGACACAGAGGCAGAAGACGAGGTTGAGGCTGATGAAAATTTTGCTCTCATAGCAAGGCCCCGGCTGCGTGTAGTAGACAAACAGAACGGCCACTGCCGTGACGGTCAGCACGTAGAAGAGGATGGTGAAGAAGAAGAGGCCTGGAGGAAGCAGGCGGGGTGGGGTGGGCCCGGTGCTCAGGGACCACGGTCAAAAATGCTAACCCCCCACAGAGTCCCTGGACCCCACCTGTGTGGACTGAGCAAGCTACACCGTCCATAGCTTATGTGGGCAAGGAATGTGTCCGTTTATTGTTGTATTGTACTTTTCCAAGTGCTTAGTATGGTGCTTTGCACACAATAAGCACTCAATACATATGACTGGCTGACTAAAAGGATGATGAAAAAGAGCCAGGAGACCCGGGGTGGCAGGTAACTCAGGGGTGGTGCGGAGGCGGCAGAGAAGAGCACCTCCTCCTTGCCAAATCCAACAGCCTCTATCTACTACTCCATCCTGATCCTCCCCAACCTTTCACTGCCTTCACTGCAACACCGTGGCCCACCCCTTTCTCCTGGAAACACTATCAAACACCAATTTCTGGGATACTGACCCGTCCCCACTCCCAGTTCTCCTTCTACCTCTCTGGCCGCTCCTCCTTGGTGTCTTTTGTCGGACCATCACGGGCCCCGTCTCTCAAGCTCACAACATTCTATTTGACTCCTCCCTCTCTCTTTTAATAACCACATTCAGTCGATTCATAATTCTATCCATTCTTCTTTCACAAAATCTCCAGAATCAGACCCTTTCCTCTTCAACCAAACTGCCACCACGCTGATCTAAGCACTCATCATTTCCCACCTTGATTGCTGCATCTGCCCCCTTGTTGGCCTTCCTGCTTCCTGGCTTTTCCCACTCCAGTCCATACTTCACTCTGCTGGCCAGATTACTTTTCTAAAACATCTTCTACGCCTGTCTCCCCTACTCTTCAAAAACCTCCAATTGTTTCCATCTACTTCCGTGTCAAATAGAAACTCCTCCCCATCATCTTTAAGGCACTCAATCAGCACTCTCTCTGCCTTCCTTCACCTCCTTCCTTTCCCATTACAACCCAGTCGACATACTTTGTTTCTCTAAAACTAACGTACTCGCTACTATGCCTCACTCTTAAATTAACCAATTAATAATTATTCTTATTATTATGGTATTTGTTAAATGCTTACTACGTGCCAAGCACTGTTCTAAGCACTGGGGTAGATACAAGGTAATCAAGTTGTCCCATTTGGGGCTCACAGTCTTAATCCACATTTTACAGATGAGGTAACTGAGGCACAGAGAAATTACGTGGCTTGCCCAAGGCCACACAGCTGATAAGTGGCAGAGCCGGGATTAGAACCCATGTCCTCTGACTCCCAAGCCCGGGCTCTTTCCATTAAGCCACGCTGCTTCTCATGGTACTAAGTATTGATTGTGTGCACAGCACTATATTAAGCACTTGGGAAGGTACAATATAATACAGTTGGTAGACATAATTCTGCCCTCAAGGAATTTGTAATCAATTAATCAATGATCTTCACTGAGTGCAGAACACTGTACTAAACACTTGAGAGAATGCAACCTGTTCATGAAAATAAATTACAGCTAGGGGAAACGGCCAAGTATAAGTATACAGAATCGAGAGTTGTGAGGCTGGGGGTGGGGTGAGTATACAAGTGTTTCCTCTTATACTTCATTGATTTTTGTGTTGCTCTCCCCTGAGAGTTGTAGGTTCCTCGAGGGTGGGAGTCTTATATACTATCTATTATACTCTCTCAAGTTACAGTAGGTGCTCAACAAATGCCACCGATTGAATGACTGATGAGGGGAAGGAAAGAAAAAAGAGTAGGGGGAGGGCTGCCATTTCCCTCCAACCCGCTGACCAGGCGCGGCCCCACCTCATGCACTGACCCCCAGTCCCCCAGAGTGCCCTCCGTACCAGCCCCGCCCCCCGGGTCTGCCCCCAGCCCCACCCAACATGGTGCCCTCCGTACCAAACCCCGCCCCCAGTCCCAACCCCACACTGACCTCCATACCAGCCCCGCCCACCACACTCAGCAGCTCGGCGCAGCCACCGCTGATTCCAGCAATGGGCAAAGTCGACCACCAGGATGAGCTGAATCAGGAGGAAGAGGAAGGAGCCAACGACGCCAAAGTAGTGCCAGACTGGGAGTTCAGGGTCGGGGGAGAGAGTGAGGGGCCCAGCCACGCCACAGCCTCCTCCGGCCCATCCACCTGGTCCGCTGGCCCCCCAGGTCTCTGCCCAGCCAGGGGCAGAATCCCAGGGGGCCTGGGATTCTGGGCCCCCTCCCCGGGGTTACACAGCGGCACCCTTGGGCCCTGCTTCCCTCCTCCCACCCACCGGCCCCGGCCTGGCTCCCGCTGCCGTGCCCTACCCTCAGTGAAACGGCCATCAGGGATGTAGAAGGCGCCCACGGTGATGCCCAAGAGGACCAGGAATTTGAAGAACCAGAACCTGGAGGAGGAGGAATCAGGGGAGAGGGAAGAAGAACGCTGATGGGGTCAGGGGTAGGGGAGCAATGACAGTCTTCATCATAAGACGCCAACTCACACACTCACACACGCATGTCATTCCTCTCCATCCACCCTACCCACTGGACCTCATTCTCAGCCCTGCTGATGCTGACCTTTTTGCTCATTCCCTCCCCCTACCTGCAACTCCCTCCCTATTCACATTACTGCTTTTCCTATCTTCTAAGTTCTTCTGAAAGTTCACCTCCTCCAGGAGGTCTTCCCTGATAATAATAATAAAAATAATAATAATTGTAGTATTTGTAAAGTGCTTCCTATGTGCCAGGCCAGTGTACTAGGCACCAAGATGGATACAAGCCAACAGTCCCTGTCCCACATGGGGCTCACAGTCAAAATTCCCCTTTTACATATGAGGTAACTGAGGCAAAGAGAAGTGAAATGACTTGCCCAAGGTCACACAACAGACAAGTGACAGGGCCGGCATTAGAACCCATGTCCTTCTGACTCCCAGGCCCATGCTCTACCCACTAGACCACACTGCTTCTCTGAGACTGGGGCCTTAATACAGTGGCTTAGACTGCTTAGCCACACTAGCTACCTGATTAATCTCCCATCCTATTTCCAACCCCACTGCTCCTTGTCATTTAAGCATTTGGGCACACACATTCTCCCCTCACTCCTAGCACACAGGTCACTTAAGTCCATAGCTCTATATCTGAACTTTAGTTTCCATCTCTCCCACTAGATTCTAAGCTCCCTGAGGGCATGGATCAAGTCAACTAACTCTACTGTACTCTCCCAAGTGCTCAGTCTAGGGCTCTGCAAACAGTAGGCACTCAGTAAATATCATTGATTGATTATTGGGAGGGAGAGGCCAGGTCACTTTCTAACTGGTTGTGGGACAGTGGCTTTTCAGATCTCAAGCCAATTCCATGTGGGTAGGGAGGGCTGTGGGGAGAAGAAGAGCTTCCAATGTGAAGTGGGGCTGTGTATGTGTTGGGGCCTGGGGGAATGGGGGCGGACAGGAAAGGGGAGGTTCCATAAGGTTGTGCTCTACAGGAGGGAGAGCCCCAGCACCTCACCCATTCTGCACGGCGGCTCGAGGATCCTGGCTGCTCCGGATGCAGATCATGATCATGGCACAGATGGCGAAGAACAGGGCAAGAGCAAAGCCCATTCGGTACACAGCCCGCAGCCCCAGGAGGGCCCCACAGTCATTGGGGGTCAGGATGTCCGGCATCTCGGGACCAGGTGCCACGGGGTATCCATCGCATGCCCAAGGCAGCTGTGGGCCAAGGATAGGGTGGGCGCTGAGGGTCGGGCTGCAGGCAGGCACATGCCACAGCTGAGGCCTGCCCCACCTGGATCCCATTTCCCTGTTGCCCTACCCCCCCCACTCCTCCAGTTCAGCCCAGTCCAGCCCCTCGCCCTACCTACCTCCACTCCCACCAGCCCAGTCCTCCCCATCAACCAGCCCAGATCCCCCATCAGCCAGCTCTGGCCCCTCGCCCCCAGCCCAGCCCAATCCCCCCATGGACCAGCCCCTCTCCTTGCTTCCTGTAAAGCCCAATGCCGGCACCGACCAGGCCCATCCTGCCTTGCCTGGCGCCCAGTACCGTGTCCCCTACCCGGTGCAGCTGGCTCTCCACGCGGGGGCTGATCATGATGATGGAGACCAGCGTCCCCAGGAGCAGGAAGAACGTGAACAGCAGGCGGCTGAGCGTCGAGTTTTTGGTGGACGGACAACAGCCGCACAGGATACAGGGGGCCGAGCCACAGAGGCAGGATGCCTGAGGGTGGGGATGGGGGAGAAGGGGGGATGAGGGGACTGGTAGGGGGAGTGGGGTTCCCGAAGTCTTTGGCCCCAAAGAGCCCTGCCCAGGCCAGTCTGGCACCTAGTAGAACCTCCAGTCCGACTGCGGCTGTGAGTGTGAGCATGTGTGTGAGTTGGGGTGGGGAGGGGCGGGAGGAGCAGAGGGGTTCAGGCATGGACAGGAGTCTCTCAGGCTTCTGGGAATGCCACCCGGCACACACCCACCCAGTAGCACTCCTGAAAGGGGCTTTTGGATAATGGCCATCTCCAGCTCCCTGCTCAGACACTTCCAGCAGCCCCCAGGGATAGCCACACATGGGGGAATACACACACACACACTGAAACATGGACACACCCACATAAACAAACACGTTAACACACTTGTATGTGTGAATATGAATGCATGTGTTAACAGTGTGTGTGAACACTGAAGCAGTTCACACATCCCCAGGTCCCCAGGCCTGGGGGGCCAGGGAGAAGATCCCAGCTCATAGGACAGGACTAGTGTACCTGCTCTTGGGGCAGGACCACTACGCCCACTCTGGGGGCTGGACCAGTGTGCCTGCTCTGGGGACAGCACCTTGAGAAGGGTCTCAGACTCCCGGCCAGCAGGGGTCTGCCTCCCCACCACCCCCCATAGGGCAGTCCTACCCCATAGGAGCAAGGAGGTGGGGAGAGTCCCCAAGAACACCACTCCAACACCGGGAAGAGGGGGAGGAATCCCCTGGAACAGATGTTACAACACTGTTGGGGGGAGGTGGAATCCCCATGAATGGTGGCTAGACCCCTGGGAATTGGTTGGAGGATGGAATCCCCTAGAATAGGCATTAGAAAGTTGGGAATGAGGACCAGAATTTCCTGAAATGGCTGCTAAAATGCTGGGACTGGGGGGGTCAGGATTCCCTGGAAAGGCTATTACAATGCTAGGAATATGGGTCAGAAACCCCTGGAACGGCTGTTGTAATACTAGGAATGGGGACTGGAATTTCCGGTAATGGCTGTTAAAACACCAGGAAATGAGTGAGGATTAAATAAATAAAAAACAAATGTTGGTATTTGTTAAGCGCTTACTATGTGCAGAGCACTGTTCTAAGCACTGGGGTAAACACAGGGGAATCAGGTTGTCCCACGTGGGGCTCACAGTCTTAATCCCCATTTTACAGATGAGGGAACTGAGGCACAGAGAAGTGAAGTGACTTGCCCAAAGTCACACAGCTGACAAGTGGCAGAGCTGGGATTCGAACTCATGAGCCCTGACTCCAAAGCCCGTGCTCTTTCCACTGCGCCACGCTGGATTCAGTGGCAAGACAGAGGAGATCGAGGTATAGTGAGTACGTTGCTGTTAGAGGAGCGAAGTTAGGGTGCTGGGTTGAGGTAGAAGATCAGCAAAATAAGATAGGCAGGGGGAAGGTGATTTGAGAGGTTTAAAGCTGATGATGAGGAGTTTCTGTTTGATGTGGAGGTGGATGGGCAACCACTGGAGGTTCTTGAGGAGTGGGGAAACATGGACTAAATTTTTTTTAGAGAAAGGAGCCGATAGCAGAGTGAAATAAGGACTGGACTGGGGAGATACAGGAGGCAGGGAGGTCAGAAAGGAGGCTGATGGAGTAAACAAGGTGGGATAGGATGAAGCGCTTGGATCAGTTCGGCAGCAGTTTGGATGGAAAAGAACGGGGAGTTTTAATGATGTTGTGAAGGCTGAATTGACAGGATTTGGTAACGGACTGAATATGTAGGTTGAACGTTAGAGTTGAGAGAAGGATAACTCCAAAGTTAAAGGCTTGTGAGGTAAGGAGGATGGTGGCTTCACAGACACTGTCCCTCTCCTGGTTCTCCTCCTATCTCTTTGGCCACTCCTCCTCTGCCTCCATCCTCTAACTGTGGGAATCCCTCAAGGCTCAGTTCTGGGTAACCTTCTATTCTCCATTCACACCCACCCCTTGGAGAATGAATTCGCTCCCACAGTTTCAATTATCTTTACATGAATGATTCTCAAATCTACGTCTCCAGTCCCAACCTCTCTCATTCTCTGTAGTCTCACATTTCCTCTTACCTTCAGAACAACTCTACTTGGATGACCCACCGACACCTCAAACTTAAGTCCAAAAAGGAATTTATCTCCTTACCTTCTGAAACTCTGTCCTCCCCCAGACTATTCCAAAACTGTACACACCATTAATTTCTGTCTCGTAAGCCCATGAGCATAACCTTATCTTCAACTCATTTTCCCCATTCAACCCCCATATTCAGTGTGAAGCCAAATCCTGCAGGTTCTACCTTCACATCTCCAGAATCTGTTCCTTCCTCTCAATCCAAACTGCTAACCACGCTGATCCAAGCACTCATATCCCTCTTCAGCTTCTGCAACAGCCTGCTCGCTGATCTCCCCGCTTCCTGTCATCTCTCCCCATTCCAGGCCTCATTTCACACTGCTGCTGGTATCATTCTTCCAAATAAATGTCTCCCCGCTCCTCAAGAACCTCTAGTAGTTGCCCATCCACTTCCACATCAAACAGAAGCTTCTTAGCATCAACTTTAAGGCTCTCCATAGGCTCACCCCTTCCAACGTTCTCTCCCTCATCTCTTACTACCACCCAAGCTGCACACTTTGCTTCTCTACGCCAACCTACTCACTACACCTCAGTTTTGGTTATCTCACACCTGACCCCTTGCCCACATCCTCCCTCTGGCCTGGAACTCCCTCCCCCTTTGTATCCAATGGTCTACTAGACTTCCCACCTTCAAAATCCTCCTAAAACCACATTTCCTCCAAGAAGCCTTTCCTAAGCCCTCGCTTCTCTAAGCCCTCCTTTCTGCAACACATATACACTTGGACCTATACTTCGGAAAGCACGTTGATATTCATCCCAGCCCCACGGCACTTAATGTACATACTCATCTATATTTATGTTCATGTCAGTCTCCCCTTCTAGTCCTTGCGGGCAGGGCTCGTGCCTACCTACTCTGTTGCACTGTCCTCCCCCAAGGGCTTAGCAGACGTTTCTCCAGATGTCTGGATCACTGAGGGTGTGGATAGGGAGGATTCAGAGAGGGCAGGCAGCCTTCGAAAGTTAACTTGAGAATCCAGTTATGCTGCTCCTTCACAATCCCGCCCCTCCTAAACTCTAGGCCTACTCCAAGAAGGAGAGGGTGGGTCTAGGGATGCAGGAGTCTCCAGGGGATGCTCCCCAAAGTGCTCGGAGGGGAGGGAGACAGGTGATGGGGGGGGGGGGGCGGGAAGGCACGGAGACGGGTGACACGCTGGGGGGAGGGCGGGGAGACAGGGGTCTCGCGTATCACCGAACTCCCTAGGCAGGGCCCGACCCTGGCACGGCCTCCGCCCCTGCCCCGGCTGCCGGGCACGTGCTACTGGGCTCACCGGGCCCCAGTGGCTCCGGCCGCTCCCGGAAACCGGAGGAGAAGCAGAAGCCACTTCAGATCGCAGCCTCGGCCGGGCCCGCCCCACCACAACAGGTTCTGGGCCGCCCGGCCCTACCCCGGCCCGATAATCCTCCTCCCCCAGCCGCTCCCGCCGGCCGCCCCACCAGCACCGACCAAGCCCGGAGGTGTGGGGAGGGGGAAAGTGGGGGGACCTGGGGGAGGATTTCCCAAGCGCTTAGTGCAATGGTTGGCACAAGCTAAGGGCTCAGTAAATACCATTCATTGATTGATTGCCGGGGGTAGGGGAGAAAGAAGGGACCACGGGTCAGGGCGGGGCTGGCGGGGAGGAGCCCGGCCGGGAGTCTGGGCCGGGAGGAGAAGGGGAGGGGGCGGGGGACAGACAAGGAAAACTTGCCGCGGGGAAGTTTGGGGCAGGAGGAGGCGCGGGCCTCGGAGGGGAAGTTTGGAGCGAGGAAGTCGAGGAGCGCAGAAATTTGGGGTGGGGGATGCGATGAGACTCACGCAGCTGAGCAGGGAGCAGACCCCCAAGCAGGCTCCCATGGCGCCGGCGGCAGCGGCCTGACTCCCTTCGGGCTCGGGCTCAGTCCCCGCCCCCTTCTCCCGCTCCTCCGATCCCGCCCCCCCCCCCCCAATTCGCCCCGGCCCCGCCCCCCCCCGGCTCCTCCCCTCCTCGCGCTACCTGCCGAGCCCGCTCGGCTCCTCGGAAAGTTCCGCCCGCCCCCGGCGGCCTCCCACTTTTCCTCGGTCGGGGCCGGGCGGGACTGGGGAGGCGTGGCCGAAGAGCCCCGGCCGAAGGACCTAACGAAGTTGGCGCTCCCCAGATTCCCTCCGACCCTCCCTGCCGTCGGGGCTGAGCTAGACCTGGCCGGACGCGGGCTGATCCCCCGGGGACACCCATCGTCACCGCCTGCCCCCTCTCTGCCCGTCCGCCCCTATTATCATTATTATTATTATGGTATCTGTTAAGCGCTTACTATGTGCCAAGCACTGTTCTAAGCGCTGGGTAGATACAAGGTTATCAGGTTCTCCCAAGTAGGGCTCACAGTCTTCACCTCATCTTCACAGTCTTCACCTAGTCTTCACAGTCATTCAATGGTATTTATTAAGCGCTTACTCTGTGCAGAGCACTGTACTAAGCACTTGAAATGGGGAGGAGGCGGGGGGAGGTCAGACAGACAAGGAAAACTTCCCGCGGTGAAGTTTGGGGCGGGAGGGGGGCGCGGGCCCCGGAGGGGAAGTTATTATTATTTACCCCCATTTTACAAATGTTAAGTGACTTGCCCAAAGTCACACAGCTGATAAATGGCGGAGGCGGGATTAGAACCACGACCTATGCCTCCCAAACCCGGGCTCTTTCCATTAAGCCACGCCGCTTCTCTATTAAGCCTCCCTCTGTCTGGACGCCGCTCATGTCTTTCCAGTTCCCAGTTCTTTCTGCCGTGTTCCTTTCTCTGCCTCGGCGGCTGAACCTTCTAGACTGTGAGCCCCTTGTTGGGTAGGGATCGTCCCTATCTGTTGTCGAATTGTACTTTCCGAGCGCTTAGCGCAGTGCTCTGCACACAGCAAGCGCTCAATAAATACGATCGAATGAACCCGCTGCCTTGCCCGAGCGCTGTGTGACTTTAGGTAGGTAGCTCAACCCCTCTAGGCCTCAGTTTCATTTGACCACCCCCGACCACTGACCAAAGCGGTGATGATATTTCGAAACCTCATTAGCACGTCTTCATTAGGGCGTTAACCTGCCTCTCACACCTGTTTCTCGTGGCCTCCTCCCCCTATGCCCAGTTCCCCCCACCCCAGCCCCGCACCCAGAGCGGGTCGCCTAATTCCCAGACTCCAAGCTCCTCAAGGAAGCAGGATGTGCGGGGACGCCTCTGGCTCTGTCCCATCTCCTGCTTGTAGATGCGAAAGCGTATATGTGGGGCGTGTGCGCATCTGTTCTGTGTAAGTGCCTGTGTGTGAAGTGGCGGGGAGGATGGGGAGGGAGACGATCAGGGCGTAGAGGGTGGTTCCAATGGTTTCCCATGGGGAAACTGAGTCCTAAAAGCACTGACTTGAAATGAGGCGGCAGAATTAGAACCGGAACTCAAGAAACCTTGGGTTCCCCTTTCCCCACCCCCACAACAGCCGCCAATCCGGAGCTTGTTAACCCGCGTCTCCTCATTAACACAAACCTCGTCCTGGTTTCTGAGACCGACAGGTCGTGAATTCAGGGCAGGACCCTGCCCCGGGCCTGCCCAACCTCTGCCCCCGCCCCTCGTCCCCCAATCCTTCCCACCGCCCCATCCCTAACTTTGTCCCAGGCCCTGCCCCGGCTGCCTGGCCCGTCCCAGCTCCTGCCCCGTTCCTGCTCCTGTTCAGTCTTTGCGTTGTCCTAGCTCCGGTTCCATCCCAGCCCCTGTCCCGAACCAGCTTCTCTCCCCTCCCATTGCAGCCCCTGTCCCATCGTAGCCTCCGTCCCAAACCAGCGGCTGTCCCAAACCAACCCCTAGTCTGTCCCTGCCTCTGTCCGGACCCAGCCCCCGTCCCGTTCCAAGCCTTGCCCGGATCCAGCTCCTGTCCCATCCTAGCCTCCCAAGCCTTGACCTCATCCGGCTCATGTCCCATCCTAGCCCCCGATCCCGAACCAGCTTTTCTTTCGTCCCGAACCAGCCCCTGTCCCGTCCCAGCCTCTGTCCCGAATCAGCCTCTGTCCCGTCCCAGCCTCTGCCCGGAACCAGCCCTTGTCCCGTCCCACCCTCTGTCCCGAACCTGTCTCTTTCCCGGCCCAGTCCCAGTCCTGTTCCAGCCCCTGTCCCGTCCCAGCCCCGGTCCCGACCCAGCCCCTGTTCCATCCCACTCCTGTCCCGTTCCAGCCCCTGTCCTGTCCCCATCCCCATCTTGTCCTAGCTTCTGTCAGTCAGTCAATGGTATTTTATTAAGCGCTTACTGTGCGCAGAGCACAGTAAGAAGCGCTTGGGAGAGTACAATAGAACAATAAACAGACACATTCCCTGCCCACAACGAGCTCAAAGTCCCATCTCAGCCCCAGCCCCGTTCCTACCCCTGTCCCTACTCAGCTTTTGCCCCGTCTCAGCCCCTGCCTTATCTCAGTCCCTTCACTATGCAAGCCTCTGCCCCGCCCCTAATCGCAGTATTTGATCTACCATCCTTCCGGCCATGATGGCTTGGTCCGATGCTTTGGGTGCCTCTGGTCTTCTCGGCCTCGACCTCTCCCGTCTGGCCTCACTTCCTGTTTCTGGACCATTTACAGGTTCTGGGCGGGGCCGGGCGCACAAGAAAATGGGGTCGGGGGGGGGGTCGGGGTGAGGGGGGGGGCGTGGAGAGAGGGCTCTCACTGTGCCTTCTCCGGCTCCCGGAGGAATCGGGAGAGGGGCGGGGATGGGCCTTTTCCGACCTCCTCCAACGGGGGTGAGGTCCTTCGGGGATGCCCGCGGCAGGAGGTTGGCCTTGATGACTTCTCGGGTTCTAGAACTGGGCCTGACCCCAGGCGGTTTGGGCGAGGGGAGGGGGAGAAGCGGGACGCCCGGGGCCCGTCCGGAGACGGACAGAGCTAGAATGGAGCAGAGTCACCTCTACGGTCGGTTAGGGGGCTGGGGCTGAGGCTGCTTCGGCCCGAGAGACCGGGCGGGTCCGGACTCTGCAGGCTGGAGGGTACAGAGTCGGGGTCGGGTCGGCATCGGGGCCAGCAGGGCCAACGCGGAATTCCCCTCACACACCGCGCGAGAAGCCCCTTTGGAGTTGGAGGGCGACAGGTTCAGCACCAACAGCAGGAAACGCTTTTTCCTCCAGAGGGGGATGAGCACGGGAATCCATCCCCAGGGGACATTGGACAGCTGGAAACACCAGCACGTTCACAGGGGTTTGGACGGACCTGGGACGAGGGTTCACACAGAGCCAATGGGAAAAGTCAGGGATGGAGGGGAGAGAGTCAGGAGTGTTGGATGATTCGTGCTGGATCACTGGGGGAAAGTCAGGGATGGAGAAGGGAGACTGAGGGGACGGGGCTCGGCCCCTTTAAATGGCGACAGAGGCCAGATGCTGACTCCCCTGCCCCTGCCCCTGTCCCTGTCCCTGCCCAGCGGGGCGTGGAGAAAGTGGGTTTGCTTGAAATAGCGAATCTTCCTGGGTGTCAGTTATAGCCCGTCACCTGGGAGCCCCAGCCCCCTCCCCCCACCACGCACACCCCCGCCGCTGGTTGCTGAGGACTTTAATACCCGTTCACGGGACCGGGTTGGGCGGGGGAAACAGATTCAGCGGGGATCTGTGGCGCGGGAGGAGGGTTCGGCAGCAGTGCAGGGCCAGAAGGGAGGGGCCGGACCGATTTGCCGCCGCTACCAAATGTCCTGGGCGGGAAACAAGCTGAGGAGGGGTCAGCCTTGCGGCCAGAGGTTGGGGCTGGCCGCCTGTCCCTCCCGGCGGGAGGAGTAAAAAATAATAATAATAATTATTATTATTATTAAGCTACTTGCTAAGGTACTTACTATTTGCCAGGCACTGTACTAAGGGTTGGGGTGGATACAAGCAAATCGGGTTGGACACTGTCCCTGTCCCTCATGGGGCTCACAGTCTCAATCCCCATTTTACAGAGGAGGTAACTGAGGCACAGAGAAGTGAAGCGACTTGCCCAAGGTCATCCATCAGACAAGTGGCGGAACCGGGATTGGAGCCCATGATCTTCTGAGTCCCAGGCCCGTGCTGGAGGCTCCGAGCGGAGGAGGGACAGGGCGGCGCAGCCCGAAGCAGCCCCAGGGCCGGCAGGTCCCGGAGGCGCGGTCTCAGCGCTGTGACCCTCCTCCTCCACACTGACCCTCCCCTGAGCCCGGACAGGACCCGGCTCTTCGGCAGAGGTCGGGGGGGCGGTGGGCGGGATTAGGATTAGGGTGGTCGAGGGGAGCGGGGACGATCACACACCATTTGCATCGTCAGACCCCCCCCAGCCCCTCCGTCGAGATTCCTCCCCATCAAACTCAGCCGCAGCCCGGCAGGGTAGAGCTCCCGGGTAATTAGTGACCCCAAAGCCCTTTAATTACTGTCATCAGCGGGAACGGGAGAGTCGGGGAGGGAAGCGGGAAGACAGGAACACGCGGGGGCGGCGCGGCGGGGCGGCGGGGCGTGGCGTGGGGATCTTTTATGACCACAGATCAAAGGGGCCCGGGGCTGGGACGCTGCGCTGGGCGCTGTCAGGGGTGAGACCCCCGCTCCCTCCGGGGTCGCTCCGCGGTCACTCCATCCCGGGCGGAGCCACGAGTCACTACTCCGGTCGGCCGGCGGGGCCAGGGAGGAACGGGCTCTGCCCGGGCTGGAATGGGGGCGGGGTCGTGGTCCCGGGGAGACAGACGGTCGCCGCCCGGTCCCACCCTGGCTCCAAGGTCTCAGGCCCCCAGGCCCAGCCCCTCACAGGTACGGGGTACCCATACATAGCGAGAACACACTCAAGCAGACCCACAGAGCAGCAACACGTACAAGTGCACCATCACACACAGGTCCCTCACTGTGGGAGTCCTTCAAGACTCAGTTCTGGGTGCTCTTCTAATTCTCCAACTACACCCCCTCCCATGGAGAGCTCCTTCCCTCTCTAGACTTAAACTACCATCTCTCTGCGGTGGACTCCTGAATCTACATCTCCAGCCCTGACCTCTCCATCTCTGCAGTCTCGCATTTCCTCCTACCTCAAGATATTTCTCCTTGGTTGTCCTCCTAATACCTCAAATTTGGCCTGTCCAAAAGAGAACTCCTCATCTTCCCATCCAAACCCTGTCCTCCCACTGACTTTCCCACTATCCATCACCAGCACCACCATCCTTCTTGTCCCGCAAGCCAGTAACTTTGGCTTTATCGTCCGCTCATCCCTCTCGTTCAATCTGTCACCAAATCCTGTTGCGCCTACCTTCACAGCATCGCTAAAATCCGCCCTTTCCTCTCCTCCAACTACTGTACTTATCCAACCACTGATCCTATCCCATCTTGATTATTGCAACAGTGTCCTTCCTGACCTCCGTGCCTCCTACCCCTCCCCACTCTAGTCCATGCTTCACTCTGCTGCCTGGATCATCTTTCTAAAAGAAGTTCAGTCCATGTTTCCCCACTCCTCAAGAACCTCCAGTAGATGCCCACCCACCTCCACATCAAGCAGAAACTCCTTATCCCACCAACTTTAAACCAATCAGCTCACCACCCTCCTAATTCTCCTAACTGATTTCTTACTACAGTCCAGCTCGCACACTCTGCTTCTCTAGTTCCAGTTGACTCACTGTGCCCCGATCTCGCCTATCCCCCGGTGGACCACTCTCCCAAGTCCTCCACCTAGCCTGGAATTTCCTTCCTCTCCATGTATGCCAGACCACCCTTCTCCCCCATCTTCAAAGCATTACTAAGGTCACATCTCTTCCAAGAGGCCTTCCTTGATGAAGCCCTCTTTTCCCTGGCTCCCTCTTCCTTCTGAATCATTTATGTGCTTGGATCTGTGATCTTGGGATATTCGATATTTGCCTCCCCCTCAACCCCACAGCTTTTATATACACTTCTTTAAATTACATATTATAAATTATTTAGCTATATTAATGTCTGCCTCCCCCTGTAGACTGTAAGCTCATGGGAAGCAGCATGGCCTAATAGAGCATGGGCCTGGGAGTCAGAAGGACCTGGGTTCTAATCCCAGTTCCACCACTTAGGTGCTGTCTGACCTTGGGCAAATCATTTCATTTCCTCTGTCTCTCAGTTACCTCGTCTGTAAAACGGGAATTGGCTGTTAGCCACATATGGGAAAGGGACTGTGTCCAACCTGATTAGCTTGTATCTACCCCAGCGCTTAGAACAGTGCTTGACACATAGTAAGCATTGAACAAATACCATCATCATCATTATTATTATTATAGGTGGGGAACGTATCTGCCTCCTCTGTTGTATACACTTTCCCAAATGCTTAGTACAGTGGTCTGTGCAAAGCAAGCACTCAATAAATACTATTGATTGATTGAATGGGGGCTGGCTGCTGGGAGAGGGGGACCGGCTTCAGTAGCCTTCTGGGCCCATGAGGCCAAGGCCCAAGACTCCCAGTCGGCTGCACGGGAGGGTGAGCGGCGGCCGTGGAGGAGGAGGACGGTTGTGGGACGGAGGGGAGGACGGTCGAGGTCATCGGGCACCCGAGGTTGTCGAGGGTCGGGTTAGCAGCGGGACTGGGGAGAATTTCCTCAGAAACCCCTGGGGCGGGGGACACCATTCACAGAAACGATCCCCGGAGCCCTGGGCCATGAGGTTGGAGTAGGGGGAACGGAGGGTGCAATAGGGCCGAGCCCCCAAGCCCCCGGGGCCGGGGAGGGAGTGGATCAGGGTGGAAATCTCTCGGGCTAAATTCAGGCTAAACAATCCCGCCAAATTAGGGGCCGCTGAACGGAGAAGGAAAAATCCCCTCCGCTCCGCCCACTCCAGACCACGCCCAGTCCATGCCCTTCTCAACCCAGGCTCTGCCCTTGCTCTGCCCAATCTAAAATCACGCTCACTCCAAGCCATGCCCACCCCCACGTCTGCTCCGGCCGGCCCCACCTCCTCCAAACTCAGTTCAGTCCCGCCTTTCTCCTCCAGGTCCTCTCCCCGCTTAAACCCCCTCCAGGATCAGGCCCCGCCCAGATTTCCATGAAAATTCATCGGAATGAGGTGGAGCAAAGAGGAAACTCAATTCTTCTAAACTGATATCGGCCCGCTGCCCAATTTCCTGCAAGTCGGGTACATTGCGGCACATGCTGACTGGCACAGCTATGGCAGGGATTGCGGTAATGCCCGGTGGCGGGGAGAAGGGTGAGAGGGGCCTGGGCGTGCGGAGAATACAGAGCTCTCTCTCGGCCGCTGGGGACCCCCGCCCCTTTGGGCTCCAGGCACTGAAGAGCAAAGAAACCCAGCGTGATGGTTCACGGTTCCCCCACCCCGTTCTCGCCTGCCCCTGCCCAGTTCCGAGGAGGGGGGCGAGGGAGGATGTGGGTGTGTGTGTCCGCGTGTCTGAATATCTATCTGACCCATGCAGTGGACCAATGCAGTGTGTCTGTGGATTCAATCTGTGGCTGTATATTAGTAAACGTTTGTGTGTACCCTGGAATATGTGTGTGTGTCCCCACGCGGAAGGCGAGGTGCCGAGCAGTGCTGGAAAGAGTCGAGGACGGGAAGGAGGAGTCGGGTGGGGGTGGGGAAGGACCGAACCCAAAGAGAAGCCCCTCCCTCCCTCCCTTCCCCCCCACCCCACCGACCCCCCCTTGGCAGCGCGGCGATTCCCTGAATAAACACGAGGAGGCGGCAGGAGGCCCGCAGCCCGGTTCCCCGGTGGGGTGGGTGTCCGTTAGTGTGTCCGTCCCGTGTCCTCGTCTTTCGGCAGCGGGCGGGGCGGGGGCAGGAGGCTCCGGGGTCTGATGAGAGGCCCGGTCGGCACTGGCCACAGCTCCTGAATCCGCATCCCGCAGGGGGCCGGTGAGAGGAGGGTGCCAGGGAAAATCGGTAGGGTGAAACTCACCCCCTCCTTTCTTCCAGTCCTCTCCCTCCTTGGACGCTTGAACTCTGACACAGTTCGGGGCAGGCCCCTGGCAGGGCCGCTGGACGACTTGTGCTGGCCCTGACCCTAGGGTGGCGCCTGACTAGTCAAGGTCAGTGGGCAAATGGTCAGGGCCAACCCGAGTCCAGCCGCAGCCTCTCTGTGCACCTCCAGGTCCTACACCCCCCAGCCTAGGGAGGGATCTCAATGGAAGAGGGGCCCTGACTGTCCAGAGTAGGGTCCAGCACTCTGGACTGGGGATTAAACCTTCCTCCCTCAACTTCATCTGGGAGTGCCGTGTAAGATAGGGACTGTGTCCGACCTGATGAACTTGTATTTAATAATTGCAGCATTTGTTACGAATTTACTATATGCCAGGCACTGCACCAAGCACTGGGGTGGATGCAGGCGAAGTGGGTTGGACACAATCCCTGTCCCGCATGGGCCTCACAGCCTTAATCCCCCTTTTGCAGCTGAAGTAATTGAGGCACAGAGAAGTGGTTTACCCAAGGTCACACAATAGACAAGTGACAGAGCTGGGTTTAGAACACAGGTTCTTCTGACTCCCAGGCCCAGGCTCTATTCACCCACTACGCTGCTCCTTATTTACTTAGAACAGTACTTGCCACATAACAAATACCATAAAAAAGAGAAGCGGCATGGCCTAGTGGAGAGAGCACAGGCCTGGGAGTCAAAGGGACCTGAGTTCTAGTCCTAGCTCTGCTACTTGTTTACTGTGTGATTTTGGGCAAATCACTTAACTTCTCTATGCCTCTGTTATCTCAACTGTAAATTAGAGATTAAGACTCTGAGTCTCACATGGGACAAGTACTGTGTTCAACCTCATTAACTTCTCTGTGCCTCAGTTACCTCATCTGTAAAATGGGGATTAACTGTGAGCCTCACGTGGGACAACCTGATGACCCTGTATCACCCCCAGCGCTTAAAACAGTGCTCTGCACATAGTAAGCGCTTAACAAATACCAACATTATTATTACCTTGAATCTACCCCAGAGTTTAGAACAGCACATAATGAGGGCTTAACAAATACCACAGAAAAAATGGGTGGAGAAGGAACTGAGACACCAAGCGACCCCTCCCCAGCATGGCAGATCCCTTCCCCTTCCTTCTCCAGCTTCAGCTCCAACACCTGGGCACAGTTGGGGTTCTGCCATTTCCCCATCCCTAGTTTATTTCAATGTCCGTCTCCCCTCTCTAGACTGTGAGCTCCTTGCGGGCAGAGAACGTGTCTACCGATTCGATTATACTGCTCCAAGCGCTCAGTACAGTGCCCACGCTCAATAAATACCATTGATCGAAGTGCAGAGGAAGGTCGAGACTCAAGCCCGGGGTCCCACAGGAACCCAGCCCCCTCCTCCCCCTTCCCCTCCCCCCCGGCAGCGGCTGGGGAAGCTTGGCTGCCGAAGGCCACGTCCCACCCCCAAGTGCAGAGGCCCCACCCGGGGGATCTGAGGCGGGGCGGGGGCAGGGAGGCGGCCCGTTGGGCACTGCCGCTGGAAACTGAGGAGGAAGACCCCGCCCTTCCAGCCCCTCCCCCCGCCGCATTGGCTGGAGCAGTCTGACGGGGATGGGAGGGGGACAGGACGACAAGGAGAGACGTCGTGTCCCGGGGGGTCTGGGGCGGGGGGGAATCTGTCTCGTGCCGCCAGGAGCCTGGACCGGTGCCCGCGCCGGGGACAGGACCTCCATGGTAGTGACAGAAATAGCTGCCGTTCCCCTCCCGTTCCTCACCCGGGGGTGGGGGAGAGGCCGGAGCCGAGGGGTGTGGGGCGTAACGGAGACAGATGAGGATGAGGGTCACCGAGCCTGGGACTCCCACCCTGCCTGCCTCCCCGCCTCCCCACCGCCTCCAACTGGCCCTAGGGACCGATTCCGCGCACGCGAGGAGGTGGCTCTGGTCCGGTGCGAGGTGCCGGTCCACAGCCCCTGCGGCCCAGCAGTGTGGCGGTGGGGGACATCAGCTGAGCCTGGCAGCCGGCCCTGCCAGGGGAAAGGTCGGGCAGCGCTGAGGCTATTTCTGCCCGATGGAGCTTGGTGGTGAAGCAGGCAAGGCCTTCAAGGTCACGAGGGGGCAGCGTCCCCTTCACTGGCCAGCCCAGGTCACCCTCGGCCCCCACAGCCCGCCGGGTCACCTCTCCACTCCTCAGATGGCTACAACCCAGCCTGCACACTTCTTCCTCTACGCTAAACTGTTCGCTGTGCCTGGATCTCGCCTATCCCGCCGCTGACCTCCCGCCCACCTCCTGCCTCTGGCCTGGACGCCGTCCCTCCTCAATTCCGACAGTTACTCTCCCCACCTTCAAAGCCTTACTGAAGGCAGATCCCCTCCAGGAGACCTTCCCTTCCCTCTTCTCCCACTGCCTTCTACATCGCCCTGACTTGCCCCCTTTGTTCTTCCCCCTTTCCAGCCTCACGCCACTTATGTGCATATTTGTAATTTTTTAAATAATAATAATATTTGTTAAGCGCTTACTATGGGCAAAGCACTGTTCTGAGCGCTTGGGGGATACAAGGTGATCAGGTTGTCCCACGTGGGGCTCACAGTCTTCATCCCCATTTTACAGATGAGGGAACTGAGGCACGGAGAAGTGAAGTGACTTGCCCAGAGTCACAGAGCTGACAAGTGGCAGAGCCAGGATTAGAACCCATGATCTCTGACTCCCAAGCCCGGGCTCTTTCCATTGAGCCACGCTGCTTCTCTACATTAATGTCTGTCTCCCCTCTTTAAACTGTAAGCTCATGGTGGTCAGGGGATGTGTTTACTGTTGTACTGTACTCTCCCAAGCGCTTAATAAAGTGCTGTGCACACAGTAAGCGCTCAATAAATGCGATTGAATGAATGAATGCTGCTCATGATGGAACCCGGACCTGTCCGCGCCTCCTTCGGGAAGCTCTCTTACTTTCCCCCAACTGCCCACCGGCTCGGGCAGCCTCCTCTATGCCCATGCACCCTGGCTGTAAATCCCGCCCCTCGTGGGCCTCATCCCCGTGGTAAATTTACGCCCCCGGGGTCCCGGGCCGCATCTGTCTGTGAAGTTTGCACATAATAAGCACTCAATAAATACCACTGATTGGTTGATTGCTTCCTGAAGGAACTCCGCCTTCCTTTCCTTGGCTAGAGAGCTGCTAGTTACCATAATGCAGAAAAATGCGAGCCCCACGAGGTACTCGTGAGGCCGGCATATTTAGCTAAATACAGTAATCACATTTGCCCTCGCCCTTCTCCTTGGTCCAGGACCCGTTCCGTCACAGACGCTAATGGGTTAATTTAGGAGGGTGTCCGAGGAGAAAGGCGGTAATTTGGGGAGCTGTAGTTCCGCTGGCTCACGGGAAATGGAGTCCGGCGGTCGGTAGGTAAGCTTCAGCCCCGTCCCCTTGTCCGATGCCAACCACCTCTTCCTCTGAGGCAGCTGGGGGGCGAGGTGAGTGTGTGTACCGAGAATCTGTTGTATGTGTCTCCCCTCTGCCATTCCCCACTATGACACCTCCCCATCCTGTCTCTGTGTTTCACTTGCTCCATCTGTCTCTTTTTTCATTTCCCCATCCGGGTTACCATGGAAACGGGTAGGGGGAAGGGCTGCCTGTGTCCGGCACGGAGACAGAGAGAGATGGATAGACAGAGAGAGATTCCCCGAAGGGCGGCTTGGGAGTCCGACCTGAAGGCAGGAAGTGGTGAGTGGAGGGGAAAATCGGGGTTGTGCCCACCACGCAGGGCACAGCCGGATGCCGCCCACAGAAGGCACGAGGGTTGGCCACCTCTCCTTGGGGTCAAGGCTCTGAGAAGGACAGGAGCTTGCCTGAGGTAACACGGCTGGGTAATCAATCAATTATACTTATTGAACACTTACTGTGTACCACAGAGTTTGTAAGAGTACCATACAATAGAGTTGGTAGACACTATCCCTGCCCACCAGGAGTTGAAAGTCCACAGACCGATTAGAGATGGGGAAAATAGTAGAGCGATATAGTAATAGAAAGGTAGAGCCCCTCTCTTCCCCTGCCCTGCCTACCCTCACCCTACACCCCCAGCCAGAGCCAGATCCTGGCTCTCACTGATCCCACTCCCACCACAATCTCCCCTTCATGCTGGGAAGGGATTTGCCAGGTCGGGCTTCAGTCAGGGTAGGCATGTGTGTAAATATCCATCAGTATCTTATTTTAATGTCTCTCCCTCTAGACTCCAGAAGACCCTTGTGCACAGGGGCCTTGTCTACTTTGTTGTACTTCACTCTCCTAAGAGTTTGGTTCAGTGCTCTGCATTTATTAAATGCCTAATAAATACAATTGATCGATTATATGTGTGTATTGGAGGGGGTGGGTAGGTCGTGTGTGCAGCGGGAGAGACTGTGGTACACGTGTGAAGGCCTCTGTTGTGCACGTGTGTTCCTGTGTATGTGGATAGTCCACCTATCTGCATTCATGGCTGTTTCTGCATCCTGGTCTAAGTTCACATAAGCACACACCCATGTGAGCAAACATCCCCACACCCTGACAAATCTGCCCCCACTCTGGGCTCCGAAACTGCCGACTGTGTGAGCCCTCCACGGTCCCCCAACCCTTCCCTGTCCCTCCCTGACCGTTCCCCCGGCCGGGGGTCGGGGCTGTAGTCCCCCTGCTTATACAGCCCTGACCCCCGGTCCGCGGTACCGGGCCCTGCTCTCCCTCGAACTGATTAGGAATCGTGAGGGGTGTCCAGGGACCGGCCCCAGGTCCCAAGGATCCTGTTTCCCAGCCTCGAAGGTTCTGCCGTGGGGACCCAGCTTTTTCTCCCATCGGGGCAGCTCCCGGATCCCTGGGAGCCAAGGTCCAGGCCCTTGGGGCAGAGCCGGCCAGAGGTGGGGGAGGGGAGGGGAAGAGGAGGAGGGGGGAGGAGAGCAAGCGCTTCTCAGTCTCCCCCCACCCCCCACCACCATACATTTCTAGCCTCGTTGCGGGCACATCCACGTGACTGGGGGGAGGGGGGTGAAGTCATTTAAAGGGGCCGCACGAGGAGGGAGCAGCAGCGCTGAGATTCGTGTCCGCAAGCAGTCCAGCCCAGCCCAGCCCAGCCCAGCCCAGCCCAACCCGTCCGTCTCGCCCGCGACCACCCGGCCGGCATCATGGTGGAAGCGTTTGCAGGCACCTGGAAGATGGTGGACAGCAAGAACTTCGATGACTACATGAAAGCCATCGGTCAGTGCCGGGTGGGCGGGGGTCCCCCAGCCCGGGCAATGGGGTGGAGGGGCGGTCGCGGGCCTGCAGAAGGGCCCCTCCCCCGGCTGCCGCAGCCCTGTCGGTCCCCCCACCGCCCCCTGCAACCGCGGGTCGGGTCCGTGGGAGCCCCAACACAGGGAATGGGAAGGACGTGGAGGCCGCCCCCCGCCCCGGTGCAAGGATGGGGTGGAGGCGGCTCTCCTGCCCTTGACCTTGGAGCGGGCGACGCACGTGCTGCGGTGACCCCCGCTGCTCCGGCCGCCTCTGTCCGGCAGCCCGGAGAGGGAACTGCTGGCCACGAGGACCACAGCCGGGGGGGGGTGTCTAGGGGAGGGGGGTGGGAGGAGCCCGCAACACCCCCCAACGACCCACGGGAGCGGGTGTGGTCAGCCAGCGGGCTCCCCGCTGAAGCCGGGGCGTGGAGTCCCGCGTGGGTGGGTGGAAGGCTGTGAGGGGTCCCGCGTGGGTGTGTTTGGGGGGGGTGATAGGGTCCTGCTCCATCCCAGCAGCGCCAGAGACCCCCCTGCCCACCCCACCAGAATCTCCACCTCAGCCCTTCATTGCCCCACTGCCGTCCCCTCCCCATCGCCGTCGGCGGGGAGCTCGATCTCCTTACTCCACCTCCTCTTTAGGGCGGGTCCTACACAAACAAAGGCGCCCGCCGCCGAGGGGAAGAAGGGTCAAGGGTCGGGGCTGGGGGCCTCCCCCGCCCCCCGGGCGGGGCCAGGCCACCGCTGCTTCCAGGGTCTCTGGCGACCCCCCACTATTGGTCAGCGTGCATCTTCTACAACCCATTTAGCGGTGCGGGGGAGGAGGGGTCGGTCCCTACCCCCCTCTCCTCCCTCCCCCAAACCCGGATTGGGGTCGGCCGGCAGGGGTGGGATCCCAATCCACCAAGTAGACTGAAGAGAGGGAGCCAGGTCGTCCCCCGCCCGCTGAGTGCCCCTGCTCCACCCCGTAGGTGTGGGTTTTGCCACGAGGCAGGTAGCCAACATGACCAAACCCACGACCATCATCGAGGTCAGCGGCGACACCGTCACCATCAAGACACACAGCACTTTCAAGAACACCGAGATCAGCTTCAAGCTGGGGGTCGAATTCGACGAGACCACAGCCGACGACAGGAAGGTCAAGGTGCGTGGGGCTGGTGGGTGAGGAGAGGTGTGTGTCTGGCCCCTCCCCAGGGCTCCCCGCTGCCCTTTGGCTTGGGTCATTCTAAAGGGTGGGGACTCCTCTGCCCCTCTGTAGGCCAGTGTGTAGGACTTGAGGCATGGCGGGGAGGACGGCCCTCCCTGCTTTGCCCGTGTGTCCTTGAAGTGTTGGCAGGGGGCGGCGGCAGCTGGCTGACTGGCTCTCTCCGTTGGCCCTGGAAACCTTATCTTGGAGCCAGCTGTGGGATCACAGTGGGGGTGGTGTTGTCTACACCCCACACTCCTCCAGGGAAGCCTGAGGCATGCAGGGAGGGAGGGACACAGGGGTGCCAGTGTGCAAACCAGCCCTTTCCCCTGTGAGTCAGGGCTCCTCCCACCCGGGGCTGGGGACGGGGGGCAGATCCCACCCATCTCAAAGCCACCAAGGCTTTTTCAAGGGGGTGGGGGCAGTTGGGAAACAGTGGGGGTGAACCAGAAGCTATCCCTGTGCTTACCTACCCCACCCTCACTCTCAGTCCACAGTGACCCTGGACGGCGGCAAATTGGTGCACGTGCAGAAGTGGGATGGGCAGGAGACGACGTTGGTGCGGGAGTTGCAGGGCAGCAAACTGATCCTGGTGAGGGCAGGGGGGTGGAGGGGTCATCTGAGGGAGGACCGAGGGGAGGGGGGCAGCCCCCTCCATGCATGCCTTTGTCCCTGAACTTTGACCCTTGCCCCCGTGGATCGAGAGGGGCCAATTTCCCTCTCTCCCACCTACGGAGGCAGAAGCACAAATGCCATGGGCTGGCAGGTGGCTGCCATCCTCTGGCTTCCCCCGTAGCTTTCCATTCCCATGGGTACCAGGTGGGAAGGGTGGGGCAGGTAGGAGGAGCCCATACTAACCTTCCCTCTCTCCATTCCCGCAGACGCTGACATTGGGTAATGTGGTCAGCACACGCACCTACGAGAGGGAGGCAGCCTGAGCCTGGATGGAGACCCCTTCTGCAAACCTCAGCACCCTCGCCTCGGTTTCCCCAGCCTTTTGTACTCAGCTGGCCCCAGCTGGTGGGGGGCAGCAGTGTTGGGCACATGGCCAAGCCCCTCTGGCATCCCCTCCACTGACCCCACCCCGGCCACTTTCCTGTTTTATACTACAGCGCCCCGAGGCTCAGCCCCAATAAAGCAGAGCCGAGGGACAGTGGAGTGGGTTGTATGAGTGGGGGGTGGGTGGGTGGGACAGGGCATAAATTGTGGTAGTCGGGCTGGAGGGGGTACGTGGAACATGGCATAAGCTGTGCTGGCCTCCCCGGTGAGGGTAGTGGCAAAGGAGGGACCTGCATCTGTGGAGCAGGAGTCGCAGAAGCAGAGGGGGTGGGGCTGGGCAGAGGTAGGGTTTTCTGGGTCCTGATCTTGGCACCTCAACCTGGGGAAGGGGTTGAGGCCCTCCTCCACCCTTGCTTATGAGGCCAAAAGCTTCCCCCTGCAACCTGCCCTCTCTAAGCCCCTGGCTTCATTTCTAGGGTCTGGGGAAGCCATGGCCTTCCACCTGAGACTTGGGGGAGGAGAGAGGGACAGGATGTCCCTGAACTCTAGGGAACAGCATGCCTTATCCTTGAGGAGGCAGTACCCATCAACTCCACACCTGCATGCAGCCTGGGGTGGGGAGGTGGGGGGAGGGGCGGGCTCACACAAAAATAAAGATGGAAACGGGGGAACGTCCACACTGAAATCCACCAGTTTAAAGCTGAGCGGCCCAGGCCTTGGGGAGGCCGGGCCGCCGCCTACTCTCCCGCAACGGGGCCCCCCACCCCTCCTGCAGCTGGGTGGCCTGGTCCAGGCCAGGTCTGCGGGGTGGGGGTGGCACTAGCGCCGACAATAACCGCCAGCGGCCAGGTCCCGGGCAGGCAGACATCAGAGCACCCCCGGCAGAGTGCCGCAAGGAGAGGCAGCCCTGGCATCCAAGCAGGCACTGACCCTGCTTCAGGCCACCCCACGGAGGGTGTGGGATGGGGCCAGTCAGGCCGCAGGGGCCGGCTGAGTCAGATGGGTGTGTAGCCCTGCCCACCTCCTCCCGTCCCCTCCCACAGCCTCAGGCCTCACTCCTTGTGATGGTGTTTCTTCTTCTTCCTCTTGTGCTGTCTGCTCTCTGCGGGGCTGGCGTCGCTCTCGGAGTCTGAGGACTTCTGATGCTTGTGGGTCTTCTTTTTCTTCTTCTTCTTCTTCTCCTACAAGAGGCAGAGAGGGAGAGGCCGGGGACTGGGATCAGAGGGGGACAGCCAGGGAAGACTGGATATGTAGGGGGAGGGGAGCTCAGAAGGCAAACCACCATTCAGGCAGGATTGGAGGTCCAGGCATCTCTGACCTTTTGCCAATCCTCAGGGCTGGTGGGAGGAAGAGAAAGCTGGAAACTGCCAGACTATTCCACACTCCTGCTTGCCCTCTCTAGATCTGCCTCTCCAAATCGGGGGGGGGGGGGGGGGGGGGGGGGGGGGAAGCATTTCTTCTCCCAGAGGAATGTCTGAAGGGGGAGCCTGTGGGGCAAATCTAGCGTGGAAACTCAGTGATCGAGTTCGTCCCACCTCTCACCTTCTTTCTCTTCTTGGACGTGCTGGGCGCCTGATCCGGCCTCCCAGGGCCCGGCTCCTCCCCCACTGCCTCTTCCTCCTCCTCTTCCTCAGGGACCAGGGTGTAGCGAGTCCCTCCGGGCTGCATGAAACAGTCCTTCGCAAAGTGCCCTGTTAGGAGGTGGGGTGGGGTCAGAAGCTGCCCCTCCAGCTGGTGAGGGGTGCCGCTGGGCACCAGCCCCATCCCACCTCCCCACCCCTCCATTCATTCAATCATACTTATTGAGCACTTACTGTGTGCAGAGCACTGTACTAAGCACTTAGGAAAGTACGATACAATAAACAGCGACATTCCCTGCCTGTAAGGAGTTTACAGTCTAGAGCCCTCTGGATCAAGGGAGCAGAGGAAGTCCCTCCCCCCCCACCTCGGGGGGCACTGGAGGGCAGGGGAGGATGGGCGGGAGCTGGTGAAGGCACAAGCTGGGATGGGTCACACTCCCACACACCTTTGCAACCACACTTCTTGCACACGGTGTTCAGCACAGCCTCCAAGGTGATCTTCTGCCCCGTGAAGTCCTTGAAGGAGCGTTTGCGTCTCTCCTCCTGACTGCCCAGAAATGGGGGAAGTCACCGCCTTGCCACCATCCTCTACCCGCTCCCGGCCCCCTGCACCTGTCTCTTATCCTCCCAGTCTCCCCATACCCTAGCTGCTCCCGGCCCCTAATCCCCAACTGTCACCCCCCAACCCCCAGGCCCCGAACCCCCAAACTTGGACAGCCAATGAGAAGACTTGGCTGGGCTGGTGGCGGAGGGGAGTCCACTACCGGGACCCCCATAGTGAGGAAAATCCACCTCTGCTCCTTGTGGGTGTTTGAGGGGGAGATGTGCAGCACTAGGACCCCAGCTGGAAGAATCAGGTGGGCCCATCCACTACCCAAACCCTAGGGGGTGGGAGCACAGGGGCCGTGCCCCACCTCTGCCAGCTCCAGGCCTGGTATGGCCCCTTCCCCATCCCACATAATACACGGGCAGAGTCAGGTTGGCCAAGCTGGGGCTTAGAGAGGAGGACCACCCAACACCACCCCAGTCCAGCCCTGCCCAAACCCACCCCTGCCAGGCCCATGTACCCACTCGAGGACCACGTTATTGGGGTCCAGGTCCTGCCCGGTTCCCTGGTGGACCACCTTCATAGACAGGGACAGCTTGACCTTGTCATCCTTCACCTGGGGAAGGCAGTGGGTCACTTGGTGGGGGCGGGGGCCCACCTGCCCCCCCAGAACCGGGGTACAGAATGGTGCTGTCGCTGCAGGGCTGGGTAGGGGCAGGGGCTGAGTGCCGACCATCCACGGCGGAGGCAGGAGGGCCCGTGCTGGGGGCGTGGAAAGGGATAAAGACCCATACTCTGCCCCCCAGGCCCCTTTGGTGGGGAGGGGACCTTGAAACACCCCCAACAGCTGGTGTAGGAGGAGGCAAAGTGGTCACCAACTGAGCAGAGAGCTCCTGGGCTGTGGCAGTGGGTTGTCTGTGGGTCCCCATGAGACACTACAGTTGTTGCCCAAGGAGACTCCCTGCCCACCCCCCCCCTTCTGTCACCTCCCCCTACCCCCCAGTCCTGGCCCTCCGTTACCCTCCTCTCCCACTGCTCCCCCTCATCCTCGCCCTACCCAGCTCTGGTTCGCACTCCAAGACACTCCCTCAGCTCCTGTGCTCATGTGAGCAGCGCAGTCAGAGGAAATCCCAAGGGTGCCGAGCCCACCGCAGCCACCTGCTGGCATGCTGCACAGCAACTCTACTTCTCCTCTCTCATTGACTCTGCTCCACAGCCCTCACCTCCCAAGAACACTTCCAGACCTAACACACTGTCCTGAAACGCCCAGGGCCCTGACCAATCTCCCCACTCTCTTGACCGATGACTGTGATGTATTTGACTCATACTAATCAAATCCCACAGGCGAGACCTCCCCAAATTTCCCTTTTTCCCAATCACCAGCCCTCGCTCACCCTTCCCAGCCACCTGTCAAGAGGGGGTTGTCCTATTTCCTGATCCCGGAGGTATGGCGACTCACTGCGCCTTGCTCATCTCTCTCTTTTTCCTTGCTCTGCCACCGCAGGTCAAGCCCTTGCTCACACTCTCTTCTCTCCTGCCTGGAACTCCCAACCCCTTGGCCTCTGGCAGATCACTACTCTCCTCCTCTACAATGTCCTCCCTTAAACCATATCTCCTCTCAGAGACTTTCCCAGATCAATCTCTCATCTCTTCACCGTCCTGACCGTCAACTTGCACCTCTGTTTCACCTCAGCATTTGGGTTGGCATCCCCATGCCCCCCTGGCCGTCTGATACTTAGTGAGCATTTTTCTCTACAAACGGCTGCTTTCCCAACCTGTCTGTAATTTACTGTACTTCACCAATCCGCTAACCTGTAAGCTCCTTGAGGGCAGGGCCCTCGTCTCCCAAGCGTTCAGTAAAGTGGTTGGGCAGGGCAGATCACTGGGTCAATAGGACGGAGGGAGGGAGGGATGGTGTGTCCCCCAGGCCGCGGCCCCTCCCGCAGCATCCCAGGGCCTCACCTCCCGGCCAATCAGCTTGACCCATACGGTGTCGCCCACATCCACCATCTCGGAGGGCTTGTCCACGCGGCAGGAAGACATGTGGGTGCGGTGGACCAGGCCTGGGGTAGTGGGGGCACAGGAGCCGTGTGGGTCCTGCCGCCTGTGCAGACTCCCCTTCCCCTGCCCTGGGCGGGGCCCCCCCGGCTAGGGAGAGACCGGGGGTGCTCGGCACCCTGGGCCCACTCTGGCTGGGCAGGGCTGCCCCACAAGGGGTGCAGGGACCCCTGGGAGGGCAGAGGGATGCCCCCAGGCTGCACCTGTGGGCTCAGTCCCCCAGTCCCAACCCCCACCCATTTTCTCCTTCGGCAGGGAGAGCAGAATCGCAGTCCTGTTCAGTGCTCAGAGGCTGCGGACTGCTTGGGGGTGGGGGAAGGGAGTGGGGGAGCTCCGTGCTCTGAGACCCACCTTGTTTCCTGCAGCCCGGGATGCGGACAAAGGCACCGTAGTCCTTCACAGAGGCCACCTGTGGGGGCGGGGAGAGAGGGCTTAGGGAGCTGTGGGTGGGGAGCATAGGCACTGGGGAGTAAGTGGGGAGCCAGGGTCGGGGGGGAGGCTGGGGAATTGGGGGCACTGGTGGGGAGTCCTCACTGTGGCTGGCCGGCATCTCTGGGAGGACCCAGGGTGGGAACAGTCGTTTCTCTCCCCGCCCCCTCGCCTCTGTATTCCCTCTGGGGTCAGAAGGAAGGGAGGGAAAAGGGAAGAGGAGCTGCCTTCCCAAACCAAGTCCTCGTGCAGATGTTGGGGTATTTGGCGAGTAGGGGAAGGACTGGGAGGTAGTAGGTGCCGCTCTCCCTGTCAGCACACGGGGGGCACTGTGGCCGAGACATAAAAACAACTGCCAACTGCCCCACGCGTGCCCCCACCCTCCTGCATATACAGCGGGTGGCAGCACCCTTCCCGAAGCACCTACTCTCGACACCCCTGTAGGGGTCGGGGAGGGATGGGCTACCTCCACCTACTTACCTCCCCTCGGAAGATGGAGTAGAGGTCGGGGATGCTTCCCTCGCCGTCTTCCCTTCCGGAAATCATTGCCACGTGGAACCGGCTGCCTCTGACCTGGCCCCGCAGGGAGAAATAGTCATCGGACACAGCCCGGGAAAAAGGGCCCGGCGCTTAGCCGGGCTTCGAGACGGAGTCTGAGCCTGGCAAAGTGCCTGGTGCCCAGCCAGAGTTTATGCCCAAGCCCAGCAAAGTATCAGGTGCCCAGCCAGAGTTCATGACAGAACCCGGCACCCAACCAGAAACCAAGAGAGCACCCAGTGCCCAGGTGGAGCCTGGATCCGGAGTCCAGGATCCAACGGGAGCCCGAGGGAGTTGAATCCAGGTCAGTGGCCAAACCAGTGCCCAGTAGGGACAGTGCTCTCCCTAGTGATGGGGCCCTAGCAGCCACCGCGGCCCCAGAGAGGGTGCGAGTTGCTGGCAAGAGGCCTCCAGGTCCAAGCGTTCACAAGCCCCTCTTGGTACATCTGGGCTGAGGCAGGAATTCTTGCACCTAAGGCACGAAGATTTAGCGGGAGGGGAAGGGCGGGGTGGGGGAGGAAGGGTGGCTTTCAGTGGTGGCAGTGCTCCTCTTTGATAATAATGATGGTATTTGTTAAGTGCTTACTATGTGCAAAGCACTGTTCTAAGCACGGGGGGGGGGGGGAATACAAAGCGATCAGGTTATCCCATGTGGGGCTCATAGTTTTAATGCCCATTTTACAGGTGAGGTAACAGAAGCACAGAGGTTAAGTCACACAGCTGACAAACTGCGGATCCGGGATTAGAACCCATGACCTCTGACTCCCAAGCGCGGGCTCTTTCCTCTGAGCCACGCTGCTTCTCATAATAATACTGATGGCATTTGTTAGGCGCTTACTATGTGCCAAGCACTGTTCTAAGCACTGGGGGGGATACAAAGGGATCAGGCTGTCCCACGTGGGGCTCACAGTCCTAATCCCCATTTTACAGATGAGGAAACTGAAGCACAGAGAAGTCAAGTGACTTGCCCAAAGTCACATAGCTGACAAGTGGCAGAGCTGGGATTAGAACCCATGACCCCTGACTCCCAAGCCTGGGCTCTTTCCACTGAGCCATGCTGCTTCTTTATCTTACTCGGGGCCATCAACCCTTTGCCTGCTCCCAGCCAGCACCGCTGCCACAGAGGTAGAAGAAAACCAAATGAAAATCAGGGGCTCTGGGCTCCAGTTCGTGGCCGAGGAGGGAGGTACGGAGGCCAGGGATGGTTGGACGGACGGACAGACACCGGATTGGAACAGGAACCATGGTGGATGCCCAAATCCCATTTTGCCTGTCAGTGGCCTTTCTCTGCCCCGCTCGGTGATGACAACAGTGACGGTGTTTAGCGCTTTCTGGAGTTAAGCACGGGGCACGGGGAAAAAGGGCGGGTAGGAGTCATGACCCAAGACCCAGTCTCTGTCCCATACGGACTCTCCATCTCGGGAGTCTGCGGGACGAAGGGGCCGTGACCCAGGCACCATGGGATGCCGCCTCTGGCTTCACCCCCAGGGCATTTCAGCAAATTTAGCCACCCCGAGGAGGAATCGGCAGGGCAGGAGACGCGGCTGGCAGGACGCAGATCCCTCCCGCAGGCGACCGGAGCCAGAGCGGAGGGGTGGGCCAGGCTGGGGCAGAGCCCGTGTAGGGGGCCGGCCGCACATCTCCTGCCCCGCTCTGCCTGGAGGATCTGAGTGGGGGCGGTAGGGCCGATGCTGCCCCGTCCAGTCTGGCTGGGCTTGGACCCAGCAGAGATAAACTTGTTGTACTGTACTCTCCGGTGCGGAGTACAGTGCTCTGCACACAATAAGTGTCCCTCCTAACAGATGTTTGGGCTGCTGGAGGAAATCAGACCCTGCCAGCCCCAGAACTTGGGCCTCGGTTACTCCTGCACGGACCCCAAAGCAGCGGGGGAGGAGGAGCAGTGGGGGAGGGAGGGAGGAGGAGGAGCCGCAGCAACAGGGGAAGAGCAGGGGAGCGGCAGGAGCAGCAACAGCGGCAGTAGAGGAGGAGCAGCAGCAGCAGGTGAGGAGGAGCAGGAGCAGGAGAGGAGGAGCAGGAGCAGCAGCTGCAGGCAGGCCAGAACTCTGCCTCTTCCTCCCTCTCTCTTTCCTCATGTCTCCCCAGGCCCCAGCCCTTCGGTGCACCACCCCAATCTCAAAATGAGACCCGGGGACTCCTATCTGTAGGGAAGCTGCATGGTTGAGTGGCAAGTGCTCGGGCTTGGGAGTCAGAGGTCGTGAGTTCTAATCCCAACTCCTCCGCTTGTCAGCTGTGTGATTTTAGGCAAGTCATTTAACTTCTTTGTGCCTCAGTTACCTCATCTGGAAAATGGGGATTAAGACTGTGAGCCCCACGTGGGACAATCTGATCACCTTGTATCTACCCCACTGCTTAGAACAGCGCTTGGCACATAGTAAGCGCTTAATAAATACCATCGTCATCAACGACACCATTTGGCAGATGTGGAATAACAGTGATAAAAATTAGTGTATTTATTAAGCACTGTACTAAGTACTAGAGTAGATAAAAGACAATCAGGTTGGACACAGTCCCTGTCCTACATGGAGCTCAAGCTCTAAGTCAGATTGAAGAGGATTTACTCCCCACTTTACAGATGAGGGAACTGAGGCACAGAGAAGATAATAATAATAACAATAATAATAGCATTTGTTAAGTGCTTACTGTGTGCCAGGCATTGTACTAAGCGCTGGGCTGGGCACAAGTGAATCGGGTTGGACACAGCCCCTGCCCAACAAGGGGCTCACAGTCTTAATCCCCATTTTACTGATGAGGAAAGTGAGGCACAGAGAAGTGAGGTGACTTGCCCAAGGTCACATAGCAAACAAGTGGTGGAGCTGGGATTAGAACCCACAACCCTCTGACTCCCAGGCCTGTGCTCTGACCCAAGATCAGCCAGTAGGCAAATACAGAGCTGGGATTAGAACCCAGGTCCCCTGACTCCTAGGCCCATGCTCTTTCCACTAGGCCACACTGGAAACTGGGGCACAGAGAGATTCAGTGACTTGTCTGAGGTCACAAAAGAGCCAGAGGCTGGAAAGTATTTTGGAAAGGAAACCAGCTCCAGAGTGCATGACCAAGTTGCTGCCCACCTTGCCATCTCCTTCACTGATAAAATTGAAACCATCGGGCATGAACTCCCCAAGATCTCCCCTTGACATCACCAGTTCCAGCTCCCCCACATCTTCATTTACACTCTCTCTTTCCCAGCATCCCTCGAGAGGAGGCCTCCAGCCTGTTTTCAAAGTCTACTCCTCCACCTGCACTTCCAAAACTATTCCTTTGCATCTTATTAAAACACTTGAGTTCACTCTTCTTTCCTCCCTGACCCCCATCTTCAACCAGTTACTCTCTAATGACTCTTTTCCCTCTGCCTTCCAACATGTCCAAAACAAACCTCATCTTTCCACCCAAACCTTGTTCTCTCTTGGACTTATCCATAACTGTAGAAAACATCATTATCCTTCCTGTCTCACAGGCCCGTATCCTTGGATCATCTCTCTCATTCAACCTACTACATATACAATTTGTTACTAAATCCTGTCCTACCTTCACGATGCCTCTCGAATCCACCCTTTCCTCACCATCCAAACTGCTACCATGCTGACCCAAGCACTTATCCTATCCTGCCTTGTATAATAATAATAATGGTATTTGTTAAGCACTTACTGTATGCCAAGCACTGCTCCAAGCGCTGGTGTAGATACAAGGTAATCAGGTTGTCCCACGTGAGGCTCACAGTCTTTAACTCCTATTTCACAGATGAGGAAACTGAGACATAGAGAAGTTAAGTGACATGCCCAAGGTCACATAGACGAATGGCGGGGCCGGGATTAGAACCCACATCCTCTGACTCCCAAGCCCGTGCTCTTTCCTCTAAGCCACACTGCTCCTCATCAGCCTCCTCGCTACCCTCCATCTCTTTTCTCTCCCTTCTCCAGTCCATCCTCCACTCTGCCATCCCGTTATTTAAAAAAAAACAAAACCACTCAGTCCACATTTCCCTGCTCTTCTACAACCCAGTCTGCAAACCTCACTCCTCTGGCACCAACCCACTTGCTATGTCTTGATCTCACCTCTCTCTTGCCTGACCCCTTGCCCAAGCCTCCCTCTGGCTTGGCACCCTCTCCTGATTCATATCTGACAGACCACCACTCTTCCCAACCTTCAAAACCTTAATAAACTCACATTCCTCCAAGGCACCTGTCCCGTCTAATTCCTCACGTCCTTGTCTAAGCCTTCCCTTCTGCATCGCTATGCACTTGGGTTTTTCTTAAGCACTTGATATACATCCCTCCTCCCAGCCCCACAGCACTTTCATTCATACCTATCTGTGATTTTTTTCTAGTGTCTTTTTCTATAAGCTCCTTGTGGGGCGGGCTCATAGCTATTCTAATGTATTGTACTCTCCTCAAGGACTTAGCACAGTGTTCTGCACACACTAAGTGCTTACAGATGTCAGTGATTGAAACCAAGAGTCCAGGAAATCCATAAATACAGCCACATTCTGGAAAAATGGGAGTAAGCCAGGGTGGAGGATGTGTTTTTGGTGACAGAGAAGGGGCCCCTCCCCAGCCCCCGGAGTTCGCCCCAACCCCCGCTGCCTTTGTTCCTTTTCCCTTTTCTCCCATTCCAATCCGCATCCCCTTGCATTGCTCTCTTTATTCGCAATAATAATAATGACGGTATTTGTTAAGTACTTACTATGTGCCAAGCATCGCTTTTAGCATTGGGGTAGTTATAGAGTAATTAGGTTGTTCCATGTGAGGCTCACAGTCTTAATTCCCATTTTACAGATGTGGTAACTGAGGCACAGAGAAGTTATGTGGCTTGCCCAAGGTCACATAGCAGACAAGTGGTGGAGTCGGGATTAGAACCCACATCCTCCAACTCCCAGGCCCATGTTCTTTCCACTAAGGCACGTTACTTCTCTCAGCCCGCCTACACTTCTGTCCATTGCTGCCATTTATATTAATGTCTGTATCCCCCTCTAGATTGTAAGGTCGTTTTGGGGAGGGAATGTGCCATGGCTTAGTGGATACAGCACGGGACTAGGAGTCACAAGGTCATGGGTTCTAATTCCGGCTCTGCCATGTCTGCTATGTGGCCTTGGACAAGTCACTTCACTTCTCTGTGCCTCAGTGACCTCATCTGCAAAATGGAGATTGAGACTGTAAACCCCATGTGGGCCAGGGGAGTGTGTCCAAAAGGATTTGCTTGTATCCACCCCAGCGCTTAATAATAATAACGTTGGTATTTGCTAAGCGCTTACTTTGTGCCAAGCACCACTCTAAGCGCTGGGGGAGATACAAGATAATCAGATTGTCCCCTGTGGGGCTCACAGTCTTCATCCCCATTTTACAGATGAGGGAACTGAGGCCCAAAGAAGTCAAATGAATTGCCCAAGGCCACAGAGCTGATAAGCAGTGTGGCTCAGTGGATAGAGCCCGGGCTTGGGAGTCAGAGGTCAGGGGCTCGAATCCCAGCTCTGCCACTTGTCACCTGTGTGACTGTGGGCAAGTCACTTCACTTCTCTATGCCTCAGTTCCCTCATCTGTAAAATGGGGATGCAGACTGTGAACCTCACGTGGGACAACCTGATGACCCTGCCTCTCCCCCAGCGCTTAGAACAGTGCTCGGCCCATAGTAAGCGCTTAACAAATACCAACATTATTATTCACTTCTCTGTGCCTCAGTTCCCTCATCTGTAAAATGGGGATTACGATTGTGCGCCTCATGTGGGACAACCTGATCACCTTGTATCCTCCTCCCCAGCGCTTAGAAGGGTGCTCTGCACATAGTAAGCGCTTAACAAATACCAACATTATAACTGATTGAGCCAGGATTAGAAACCACGACCTCTGGCTCCCCGGCCCGGGCTCTTTCCACTGAGCCGTGTTGCCGAGCACGGTGCCTGGCAGTAAGCGCTTAATAATGTTGGTATTTGTTAAGCACTTACTATGTGCAGAGCACTGTTCTAAGCACTGGGGTAGACACAGGGGAATCAGGTTGTCCCTCGTGGGGCTCACAGTCTTCATCCCCATTTTACAGACGAGGGAACTGAGGCACCGAGAAGTGAAGTGACTTGCCCAGGGTCACCCAGCAGACAAGTAGATTCGAACCCATGACCTCTGACTCCAAAGCCCGGGCTCTTTCCACTGAGCCACGCTGCTTCTCCAACGAATGTTTGTATTATTATAGTGTACTGTCCCAAGCGTTTAGCACAGGGGAAGCACCATGGCTCAGTGGAAAGAGCCTGGGCTTCGGAGTCAGAGGTCATGGGTTTCGACTCCCGGCTCTGCCACTTGTCAGCTGTGTGACTGTGGGCAAGTCACTTCACTTCTCTGGGCCTCAGTTCCCTCATCTATAAAATGGGGATTAACTGTGAGCCTCACGTGGGATGACCTGATGACCCTGTATCTCCCCCAGTGCTTCGAACAGTGCTCTGCACATAGTAAGCGCTTAACAAATACCAATATTATTATTATTACTTCACTTCTCTGGGCCTCAGTTCCCTCATCTGTAAAATGGGGATTAAATGTGAGCCTCACGTGGGACCACCTCCTTACCCTGTATCTCCCCCAGCGCTTAGAACAGTGCTCTGCACAGAGTAAGCGCTTAACAAGTACCGATATTATTATTATTACTTCACTTCTCTGGGCCTCAGTGACCTCATCTGGAAAATGGGGATGAAGACTCTGAGCCTCACGTGGGACCACCTGATGACCCCGTCTCTCCCCCGGCGCTCAGCACAGTGCCTTGCACCTAGGAAGCGCTTAACAAATACCAACATTATTACAATAAGGGCTCAATCAAGACGACCGATTGAGGGACCGGCTGTTCCCCGTGCCCGTTTCCCAAGCCCGGAGGGGGGCAGGGGTGCGGGAAAGGAGGCCGAGGCCAGTGCCAATCGCCACCGCACTCACCGGAGCCGGGCCCGGCGCCGTCCCCGCCGCCGTCGCCGCCGCCCGCCAACGACCGCCTGGGCGGCCAATCGCCGCCCCCCACAATGCAGCGCGCTGCCCCCTCCCCCCCCCCCGCGCTCTGTCCCGGGGGGGGGCTGTCGGCGCGCGGACGGAGTGACGTCACGCGCGCCCGGGCCAATCGGCGGCCCTGGCGGGGACCAATCAGCGGGGAGCGGGGGGGGGAGGCGCGGCTGCCGATTGGTCGGCCGGCGGCCGGAAGATCGCGGGGGAAGGAGAAAGGCCGAAGCGCGGCCAGGCGGCCCGAAGAGGAGGGAGGGAGGGAGGTTGAGCGGGTTGGGGTCTTCGGAGGCCGCTGCCGCCGCCATCGCCATCATGATCGATCCCCACAAGCGGAAGGGTCCGGAGCTGGCGCTCGTGCCCCTGAAGCGGCCCCGGCAGGAGCTGCTGCTGGGCGTGCAGGGCCCGGGCCCGGGCCAGGCCCCGGCGGGGGCGCCGCAGCCGCAGGGACCGCCCGCCGCCCTCATGCAGGCGGTGAGGAAGGAGCCCCGGGGCGGGGGCGGCAGGCGGCGGACGCAGCGGCCTGGCTCAGCGGCAAGAGCCCGGGCTGGCGGGGCACAGGTCATGGGTTCCAATCCCGGCCCGGCCCCTTGTCAGCTGGGGGGACGGTGGCCAAGTCACTTCGCTGGGCCTCAGTGACCTCCTCTGCAAAATGGGGATTCACTGTGAGCCTCACGTGGGACAACCTGGTGACCCTGGAGCTCCCCCAGCGCTTAGAACCGTGCTCTGCACGTAGTAAGCGCTTAACGGATACCAACATTATTATTGTTACTTCACCTCGCTGGGCCTCAGTGACCTCCTCTGCAAAATGGGGATTAACTGTGAGCCTCACGTGGTGACCCTGTATCTCCCAGCGCTTAGAACCGTGCTCTGCACGTAGTAAGCGCTGAACAGATACCAACATTATTCTTATTACTTCACTGGGCCTCAGTGACCTCCTCTGCAAAATGGGGATTAATGTGAGCCTCACATAGGGACAACCTGATGACCCTGTATCTACCTTAGCGCCTAGAACAGTGCTCTGCACATAGCAAGCGCCTAACAAATACCAACATTATTATTATTATCTTGGGGGCGGTCTCATCACGGGGATGGGAGGGAGGTCTCATCCTGGGGGCAGGAGGGGGGGAAGGTCTCAGGACGGGGGGCGGGGAGGATGTCTCAGTCCAGGGGTGGGAGGGGGAGGAGGGTCTCGGCCCAGCCGGGCGCGCCGGCGGTTTCTCGCAGGGTCCCCCGTTTCCGGGCCCGGAAGGCTGCCCGGCCCAGTCTGATCGAGTGTCCCCGCCGCAGGGCCCGCCGCGGTGCTCCTCTCTCCAGGCCCCCATCATGCTGCTGTCCGGACACGAAGGGGAAGTTTACTGCAGCAAGTTCCACCCCAACGGCTCCACGCTGGCCTCGGCGGGCTTTGACCGGCTGATCCGTAAGTCTTCTCCAAGCCTCGCAGATGGACGGTAGACTGGAAGATCGTTGGGGCCAGGGAATGTCACAGTTGATTCGTTAATGAATGACAACCGCCCTGGCTCCTCCGGGCCGTAGCTTACGTCTGCCACCACGGCGACTGGGCCCGTCCTCGGGAGGGGGCCGCCGGGCACGGCAAGACGTGAGCCCGTTGTTGGGCAGGGATTGTCTTTATGTGTTGCCGAATTGTATATTCCAAGCGCTTAGTACAGTGCTCTGCACGTAGTAAGCGCTCAATAAACATGTCTGAAGTGTCGTGGCCCAGGCGGGGCGGCCGGTCAGCCAGGGTTTCCACCCACGGGGCTGCAGCCGGGCCGAGGCAGGATGAGGACGGGAGGGTGAACGGCGGAGGCCGACCCCAGTCTCAAGAGGTCTGAGTTGAGACCACGGCTGCTGTCAGAAGGATGGGCGCCTCCTCCCCCAGGGCCCCAGGAAAGGCTTCCTCCACACTCAGGGCGTGCTGGATGCCGGCCCTCAACTGCCGGTTGTCCTCCCGTGAGAAGCGGCGTGGCCTAGTGGCTAGAGCACAGGCCTGGGAGTCAGAAAGATCCAGGTTCTAGTCCCGGCTCCCCCACTTATCTGCTGAGTGACTTCAGGCAAGTCATTTCATTTTGCTGGGCCTCATTTACCTCCTCTGTAAGATAGGGATAAACACTGTGAGCCCCATGTGGGACGTGGACTGTGTCCTGCTTGATTAACCTCTTTCTACCCTATGGCTTAATACAGTGCCCGGCACTTAGTAAGTGCTTATCATAACTGTTAGTAAAGAAAAGGAAAGTGGGGCTGGCCTTGGGCCTGTGGCCATCTTTGGCGGTCCGCATTTGTCCTACCTGAGAGGCCTCTGGAAACCTCGTCAGATGGTCAGTCAGGAGCCGCGACTGAGTGCAGGAGAGCATGCAGCAGAGGTAATGAATACCGTGTCTCCTGGTCTTCATCCAGTGCTGTGGAGTGTGTACGGAGACTGCGACAACTATGCCACGCTCAAGGGCCACAGCGGAGCCATCATGGAGCTTCACTACAACACAGACGGCAGGTGAGAGTCTGTCCCCCATCCCCCCCCCCCCGCACCAGCCTCCTCTCTGGGCCTCCATCTCGTCCGATTCACCGACGACCCCTCACCTACATCCACCCTCTGGCCTGGAGCCCCCTCCACATATGACAGACCCCTGCTCTTCCCACCTTCAAAGCCCTGCCCACATCATACCTCCAAAAGGCCTTTCCTGATAAAGCCCCGCGTTTGTCCTACTCGCTCTCCCTTCGGTGTCGTCTGGGCACTTGGATCTGTACCTCCCCTAAGCATCTGATATCCACCCAACGACACTTGTGTATCTGCCCTCATACCCTGCCAGTTCCCCATCTATAATTTACCTTGATTTTTGTCTCCTCCTCTAGGCTATAAGCTCCTTGTAGGTAGGAATTGTGCCTACCAACTCTATTGTATTACTCTCACCTAACCACTTTATAGAGTGCTCTGCAAAACAATAAGCACTCAACAGATGCCATTGATTTGGGCCGATACTGGTCTCTGCTCTGAAAAATGAGGTGGAAAGGTGGTGCTGGCAGGCCCAGCTGCAGTTGCCTGACATGGAGCACTGTCCAGGTTTAGGGCTGACTCCTCCTCCCTCCAAGCCCACCAACGCCTTCTCTCTCTCTCTCCCCTTCTCCCCCTGTCTCTTTCTCCAGCATGCTCTTCTCGGCCTCCACAGATAAGACTGTGGCCGTGTGGGACAGCGAGACTGGGGAGAGAGTGAAGCGACTCAAAGGCCACACGTCCTTCGTGAACTCCTGCTACCCGGCCCGCAGGGGCCCCCAACTTGTCTGCACGGGCAGCGATGATGGCACTGTGAAGGTAGGGTGTGTTCGGGTGGAGATGTGCCTGCTTGGGACTGCCTTGGACCCACTAGTGTCCAGCAGAGGTGGAGGAAGCTGCCCAGGCGCCCTTATCAGCCAGAGCCGTGGCAGCACTGGAGCCGGTGGAGGGGTGGCGGGGGGGCAACCCTGGGGTAGGGAGCGAAGGGGAGCCACTCGTCCGCCTGTCCTGCTCATCCTGCTGTCATGGCAGCTGTGGGACATCCGGAAGAAAGCGGCCGTGCAGACGTTCCAGAACACCTACCAGGTGCTCGCCGTGACCTTCAACGACACCAGCGACCAGATCGTGTCTGGAGGCATAGACAATGACATCAAGGTGAGCCTGGTGGGTTCCCCGGGCTGCTGGTGTCTGGACCGGCTGTTTCTACCCCACCTGCTTGGCTGGCCAGAGTGGGACCGTCTCCCCGCTCCCAGCTCCTTGCTTCCTGCTGGCCTCGTGTGTGTGGAAAGAGTGAGAGAAGCCGAACTCTTGCTCGGGCCTGGATTTCCCCACCCCATCACCCCCAGGCACTGGAGGTGGTGAAATCAGACTGCAAATTCCCACAAAGCCGGGAGAGGGTGGACTGGACCCTGCCCAGAGTAGTTCTGGTTCTGCTACTGTCCCAGGTCTGTCTCAGGTCTAAAGCGGGGATCCAGGGACGGAGAGAAAGGCAGGGCTGTTCCGTGGTCCTGTGATGTTGGGTCACAGGGAGTCCCGGGTGGTGGCGGGTGTGTGCCATCAGTGGGGTGTGTCAGGGGTTTTAGATGGTCCATGCTGGGGCGTCAGGGATGGAGAAGGCGGTGTCAGGGGTGTTAGATGGGCCATATTGCGTCACCGGAGGGAGTTGGGGTGGGTGGGCGGAGTTATTTCCTTTCCGCTGTTGCTCAGGTTGCCCCAGCCCCCTGCGGCCAGGCTGGCTGCTCCGAGGCGGTGGGTAGGTGGTGGGGGGGTGGAAGTTCTGCTGGGACTGCTTCTGAAATCTCGCCCTGATTGGCCCTTGACAGGTGTGGGATCTGCGCCAGAACAAGCTTACCTACACGTTGAGGGGCCACGCGGACTCCGTGACTGGCCTCAGCCTGAGCTCCGAAGGCTCCTATCTACTGTCCAACGCTATGGACAATACCGGTACTGCTGCAGGGGAGAGGGTGGGGGGCGGGGGTAGCCCCCTGGACAGTCCTGAAGGGGAGAGGGGAGAACTGGTGCAGCCTCTCCTCCTCACACGAGCCAACGGTCTCTCTCTCTCTCTCTCTCTCTCTCTCAGTGCGGATCTGGGATGTGCGCCCATTTGCCCCCAAGGAGCGATGCGTCAAGATCTTCCAGGGAAATGTCCACAACTTTGAAAAGGTCAGGGTGGCGGCAGGTTGGATGCCGACCTAGCACTGTAGTGGGCATTTTCTTTGGTCGGGGTGGGGTGTGTGTGGCGGGGGACGGGACAGGATGCTGATGCCTGGCGTGTTTCTGTAGAATCTCCTGCGCTGTGCCTGGTCCCCAGATGGGAGCAAGATTGCTGGCGGCTCAGCAGACAGGTGAGGAGGGATGGGGGACCGATGGGGATCCTTGGGCATGCATGTAGCAAAGGCTGGGTAGTTGTATGGCAAGGTCACTGCGGGCAGTGGGTGAAGATAGAAGTGAACTCACATCGGGGCCAAGTGCTTGGTGTCCAGTGGCCGAGAGTCAGCAGGGTCGGAGTCCCGCGGTCCCGTACCATCCCCTGTACACCGCACCCCCCAGCAGAGCCACCGGGTTTGCTCGTGGGTGTGGACGTGGACAAGGCTGCGGTGGCAAGCCGGGACAATCAGGCTAGGACCGGCAGGGAATTTCGTGGGCCTCTGCTCCGGACAGCTCTGCCTGGCACGTCCCAGGGCCTCCTGGGTGGCCTTGGCTCAATTCCTGCTTCCTTGGAGGCTTCACCCACACACCTTGCTGGGGCTCCAGCAGTGGCGTGGGATCCTGGGCCCATTACGTCTGGCTCTGTAGGAGGGTCCCCCCGGGCCCTACCCTGTCTTGCCCCTGCAGCGTCTTGTCCCCTACCCCAGGCCAACCAGTCCAGGCCAGGGGGTTTGGGTGTTGGGATTCTGGTTACATCCTCTCGCCCTGACGTTTCAGGTTTGTGTACGTGTGGGACACCACGAGCCGGCGGATCCTGTACAAGCTTCCTGGCCACGCCGGCTCCGTAAATGAGGTGGCCTTCCACCCCGACGAGCCCATCGGTGAGTCCACTGTGGCTGCCTGGTGGGTGGGCACACGTCACAGCTGGGGGCTCCCTCCTCTTCCCCGTCAGAGGAAAGACCAGTGGCCCCTCTTTTCCCCTGGGGCTGCCTTGTTGGCTGCCCCTTCCCGCTGGATCTGTCGGGGGTGGGGGTGGGGTGAGTGCCCCCCGGCCCTCTCTGGCGTCGTCATCAGCGACTGCTTATTTCCCCCCCCAGTCCTGTCTGCATCTAGTGACAAGCGTCTCTACATGGGTGAGATCCAGTGACACCTCCGCAGGGATCCTCAGCCGCGAGGGGCCGGGGGACCCCCACCCTCGGCTTCCTCTCCCGATGACTCGATGGCCCCGGCCGCCTGCTGCCACTGGACAAGCCCCGCCTGCCTTCGTCCATTTAGGGCATGGCCCTTGTCCCAGACTGACCGTGGCTCCTGGCCTTACAAGCCCCATGGCTGATGCCGTGCTTGGGGCATGGTGTGTGTGTGCATGTGTGCGTGCGTGTGTGTGTGTATGAGTTTTTCACCCAACCTCCCAGCCTCTTCAGAGCTGCACCGTGCTCCCTGGCACGGTGTTTTTTTACACAAATAGAAGATGTTTGCAGAATGGCGCCTCCACTTCGTGCCTCTGCCCTGCTGCCCCCCGGGGGCTGGGGGAGTGAGGGAGGGGGTCGAGGTGCCTCCGCCCTCCATGCAGCCGGGCCTTCGGGTCCCAGAATGATGACCCACTGAGCTCCACCTGACACTGATCTTGGCCTGCTCAGGGCCAGGGTCTCACAGCGCAACGGTCTCCTCTGGCAAGGGCACAGAGGCTGGGCCCGCCCCCTGGGGAATTACTATGTGCGGAGCACTGTACTGAGTGCTTGGGAGAGTACAGTATAACAGAAACATTGGGGACCAGGTGCTAGAGTTGATAGACACGATCCTTGCCCCCAAGGAGCTTACGTCTAGTTGGGGAGAGTGGGAGACAAACTAAAGTAGAGGGAGAGGGCAAGCAGCAGAGTCTGAGGAGATGCCTGTGAGTGCTGACAAGGGCGTGGTGGGAGAGCTGCAAAGTGCTTGGCGCATTTGGACTCACAGGGGCAGAGCTGATGTAGTAGGGAGCGAGAGTGGTGGGAAGGTGCAAAGAGGAGCACTTAGGCAGGGGAAACTTGCAGGAGGTATGAGGTCAGTTGGGTTTTGAAGGGGGAAGAATGGTGATGTGGAGGGTGGGGAGGAGTTGCAGGCAGGAGGGCCTCAGGGGGAGAAGGAAACGAGGCAAAGTGAGTTGGTTGGTCTTACAGGAACCCAGTGTACGGGCTGGGTTGGAAAAGAACGAGGGAAGGGCTGGGGGGAGAGAGTTGAGTGGCTGACTGCCTTAAAGCATGGGATGAGGAGTTTCTCCTTGATGTTGACATGGTTGGGAAACCATTGAAAGGTCTTAAAGAGAAGAGAAGCAGCGTGGCTCAGTGGAAAGAGTACGGACTTTGGAGTCAGAGGTTGTGGGTTCTAATCCCAGCTCTGCCACTTGTCAGCTGTGTGACCCTGGGCAAGTCACTTAACTTCTTGGTGTCTCAGTTACCTCATCTGTAAGATGGGGATTAAGACTGAGCCTCATGTGGGACAACCTGATTACCCTATATCTACCCCAGCGTTTAGAACAGTGCTCAGCACATTGTAAGCACTTAACAAATACCAAAAAAAAGAAGAGGGGAGTCCAGAATGATTTCTTGTATTTTATGCATATAATAAGATACTTAAAAATGAACCCCTCCCTCAGCAGAGTTGAAGATGAACTGGTGAAGGGAAAGGTGGCAGCCGGAGAAGGAAGCGAGGTCATGTGGGTGCAGTAGTGGAAAGGGGCAATGAGTAGGGCAGAAGCTAGAGGGGTGAAGGTAGGGGGAGGGGGTGACCGATGGACTGTACGGGTTGGGGTGGGGGGGTGGAAAAGATGATTGGAGGGAAATGCGGCCTTCCAAACTCCCCTGGGAATGTAGGCCAAGGAGCAGGGGCAGAGGGTGCGGCCGCCCCTCCAGCTGCAGCCCCCTCCTCGCCGGGGTCCCCGTGGCCTGGGTGGTCTAACCTGTGTCAGCGGCAGCCCGAGGTTGGGGGGGGGGGTCCCCGCAACCTGCGGCCTCATCGCAACGGGGCAGCCGGGGGGCCGCCAACGTCGGCCGGGGCCAACCAAGGACGCGGCTCCTCGGCTGGAAGGCGCCGGGGCAGGGATGGCTGGCTGGGGGCCGGGCCGGGGGCGCTGGGCGGTGGGTTGTGCCCCTCCTCAGCCCCCGGCCGCTTCACTTGGAGGGGGCCGCCGGGGCCTTTCCCCACCCCCCTACCTCCCGTCCCAGTAGGCGGGGGAAAAATCGGGGGAGCGGAGATCTAATTGAGAAGCAGCGTGGCTCAGTGGAAAGAGGCCGGGCTTGGGAGTCAGAGGTCGTGAGTTCTAATCCCGGCTCCGCCCCTTGTCAACTGGGTGACTTTGGGCAAGTCACTTCACTCCTCTGCGCCTCACTTCCCTCATCTGTCAAAGGGGGATGACGACTGTGAGCCCCACGAGGGACACCCTGATGACCTGGTCCCTACCCCAGGGCTTAGAACAGTGCTTGGCCCATAGTAAGCGCTTAACAGATGGCATCATTTTCAAGAAATCGAGCAGCGGGCGACCGCGCCCCCTCCCCACACACGTGGTCCGGCGGGGAGGGGCGGCGGGACGGGACTCCGCCCCCGCCCCCCGCCCCGGTTCAGCTGCGCTCCCGGACCCTGCTCCTTTCCCTCTGCTTCCTGCCCCCTGCTCTTGCCCCCTACCCCCTTCCCCCAGCCCCTGCCCCGTGCTCCTTGTCCCCTGCCGGGGGGAAGGAGGACGGGCCCCCCCTACCCAAGGCTCCGGAGCCCGGCCATGGAGCCGCCCCGCTGCCGCCCCGCCGCTGGGCGACCCTGAACCTCGCCGAGCCCCCGCAAGCCCAGCCCACGCGGGGGCCGTGGGGCGGAGCGGGGCGGGGCGGAGCGGGGAGCCCCCGCCGTGCAGCCGCAACCGCAGCCGCCAGGACCCGCGCCGCCACCGCTGCCGCCGCCGCCGCCCGGACAATGGGCCAGTGCAGCGGGAGGTGCTCGCTCGTCGCCTTCTGCTGCCTCCAGCTGGTAAGCCTGCCCCCCACCCCGAGGCCCCCCTGCCCCCCACCCCGAGGCCCGCCTGCCCCCCACCCCGAGGCCCCCCTGCCCCCCACCCCGCTGCCCGCCTGCCCCCCGCTGCCCGCCCGTCCTCCTCTCCGGATCCCCTCCCCGTCCTCCGGTCCTGCCCTGTTCCCGGTCCCCTGCCCCCTCCTCCCATCATCCTGCCCCCCTCTGCTCCCCCATCTCTCCTCCAGACCCCTTCCTCCCACCCCTCTCCGCCCCTGGGCGGTCTAGAGCCCGCAGGGCCCGCGGCGTGGGGCCAGGCCGGAGGCGGTCCGGGGTGGATGTGGCGGACACTGGTCAGTACGCTGGGGAGAGATAGGGAGGGACGGGGAAGCGCCCTGGAGTCCCGGCCTCTTCCTCCTCCCTCCCAGCTCCCGGTCCGACCCCGGGCTGGGCCTAGAGGAGAAGGGGTCAGGCTGGAGTCCCGGACGCCTGGGTCTGCTTCTGACCCATTTTCCCCTCCGCCTCCCCCTGCCTGCTCCTCCGAAGTGTAGCCGGGATGAGGGGCGTGGTCTGGAGCGGGTCACGGGCTCCATCCAGGTGGGAATGGCCCACCTTCTCGCTCTGCCCCAATCCCTTAATCAACCCCCGAATCAATGACCGGAAAATTCTCATTGCCCAGCACCCTAAATCGTTCATACCCGTCATCAACTAGCTCAAGCATTTAACAACTTATTAATAGTCACCCCCGGCCTTCCGGTATTTATTTTGTCTGCTCTCTTTTGTAAACACCTCTGTGTCTGTCCCACCCAGGCACTGCAAGCATTAAACATAATACAAGAAGAGGCAGCGTTTTGTATACGCGATGTGGTCGGGACTGTGGATTCCACATTGGCCTTTTCAGCCACGAACACACATACACACTCCAATGTGAATCTCATTGTCAGTGCATTATACTTCTAATAGGCCAGATATAGTTAGATTATACGTGTATATATTTGACACGTATATCCATATATATATATATATATATGCATATAGAGTGAGAGAGTGTGTAGACTCCTCATGGACAGAAAATTGTCACTTCTTTGTTTTGTGCTTCCTGAGGGCACTTCACACAGTGGGTGTGTCATAAATGCCGCTACTGCTAGGTCAGCGACCTCTACTGTGTGCCGACCAATGTAGTAAGTATTTTGAAGAGTGCGATGGAATTAATAGACGTGATTCCTGTCCTCAAGGATATTACAATCAAGCAAGGGAGACCGACACTAAAATGAATTACAGATAGGAGGAAGTGATACGATTACACTGAAGTGCTTTGAGGGTGAGGGCCCACCGTTTAAGAGAGGTAGTGCTGAAGGGTTCAGTGGGAGGGAGATTAAATTAGGGAGATAAGAACTTGATCCAGGATCGCCTCTCCCAAGAGGTGTGATTTACAGAGGGCTTTAAAGAGAGGGAGAGCTGTGGTGTGTCAGATGTCAAGAGGGGGCGGGAGCGAGGAGAACGAGGCATGGTGAATAAATAAATTGGCTTGAGCAGATCGGAGAGTGTGAGCTGGGGTGTAGGTGGGAGAAGACTGGCTGAGTAGCAGGCGTGCTTTAAATCCAGTGGTCATGACTTTCTGCTTAATATGGAGAGGTAGGGGCAACTAGAGAGTGCTATGGAATTAGAAGTCACACCCTCCCCCAGAGGAAGGGACCCCCACCCCTGCCTCCTCAACCCAGGATGGGCCGGGGGCCTGGCGGTCAGGGGTGGAAATTTTGGGGGGATGGGTGGGGCAGAGGCCGAACCATCGCTCCCTCCGGCGTCACAGTTAATCGCAGGGGAAGTTGACCTTCATATTAGAAGAACACTCCACTGACAATGAAATTCACATTTGAGTGTGTTTGTGTGTTTGTGTCTGAAAAGGCCAATGTGGAATCCACAGTCCTGACCACATTGTGTGCGACAATCCTGATCCTGACCCCTCCGGCGGGCCTCCACCCAGACCTCCGCCGGCCCCTGGCCTGCTCACACTGTGGCAGCTCGGCCTTGGCTGGGTGGAGGTCCCCGGATGGAGGGGACGGGGCACCTGGGACCCTCGGGGATGTTTCATTCATTCATTCATTCATTCATTCATTCATCCATTCGTATTTATTGAGCGTTTACCGTGCGCAGAGCACTGTACTAAGCGGAGGGTTTCGAGGAAGGGTCTCTCCCGAGGCCTGGCTTGGCCCTCAATGTTAGCGCCAGGGAGGGAGTGGTACTACGTACCGTAAATACCTGACATGTAGGAGTTGGGCGTGTAAGCGGTTGGGTGCGAACCGTAAACATTGGTGTAGATGCATGGAAAACCGTAGCTAGGCGAGCGAGGGCGCGCCAGCCCCTGTGCCCCACGTGCCACCCCATGGGTCTGTCCCGGCCGGGCCTCGCCTCGAGCCCCGCTGACCCCCCAGAACCGGGCCGGACTCTCTGCCTCTGTCCCTCTGGGTCTCCCCTCGCTCCACTTCTCCCCGTACCCCGCCCCTTCTCCGGAGCCTGCTCGTGGGGAATTCAGAGGCAGTGAACCGTGCCGAGGGGAGGCGACCATCTCCATGGAAACCAGAGCCAGCCCTGTTGCCAGGGAGACGTTCACCGAGACCCTCCGGCTCTTTAGCCCAGGCACCGAAAGTAAAGGGAGTGCAGGGGTCTCCACAGTGTGTGGGGCGGGAGGACCCCCCCCACACACACACCTCACCGAGGGAGTTGTTGCCTTGGCAACCAAGCCCCCTCCCCACAGTAGCAAGCCCCTCGTTTCGAGTGACTGGACCGGTCACCATAGCAACTGAGTGCTTCCCACCCTGCCCTCTGGGAGCTTGCCTGCCCAGCTGCCGGTCGGTGCTGCCGGACGGTCAGCGGCTCAGCTTCTCCGCCCCGCACCCTGATGGACAGGGGAGTGTGTGTGGCTGAACGTTCGTGTGTGTGTGTGTATGCCTCTGAGCGAGGTTGTGTGTCCGTGTTGGTGTGTCACTGATCTGACCTAGTGTGTGGAGTCACTGTATCAGCCTGTGCTTGGTGTGTGTCCTGCTGTCCAGCTGGCCGGGGATGGTGTCACCGTCTGGGCCTCAGCCCCCCTGGAGTTTGCCTGCCTGCCTTATGGGGAGAGTGAGAGCCCGGTCTGGGGAAGGATCCCGGGATCAGCCTGGAGCACTGACCCGGGGAGACCCAGGTCTGCCCAGGCCCCATGTCTGTGGACCTGACTGATGCTCCCAAGGCCGCTGTCTCATCTTAACCCAGGGCCCCTCTCTGGATGCGTCTCAGATCTGGGGCGAGGAAGCCCGAGAGCCCCTCTGGTTCGAATCAGAGCAGTTGTGTCGGTTCTGGAGAGAGGGAGGGATGGGGAACGAGGTTTGGGCAGCAGCATGTGGGAATAAAGTTAGATTTATTTAATCTAAATAAAGGGATAGGCTGTGGGGAAGGCTTGAGGATGTCCTGGAGGCCGCGAATGGAGCAGGTGACTCCAAAAGCTCCTTCCAAACCATCTTTCTAAACTGCCCCAATCCCTGTCCAACTTCACCAAACCTCTCCCCTCCCCTCCTCTGAAGCTTTTTTTAAAGAGTCACTTCTTCTAGGGGGCTTCTCTGACCCCACCCTCCTGGCCACATTCTCCCAGCCATCTCAAGGGAGGGGAGAGATGGCACTTTCCCTTCCCCTTTCCCTGTCACCAAGATGATGCTGGGGCCGGGGTCGCTGTTACCAGGCAGATTACTTGCCGCTTTGTCTTTAGCATTTGCTTGCTAATTTTTTTTTTCTGTGTGTGTGTGTGTGTGTGTGTGTGTGTTGGGGTGGTTTCCATGGCAATGGGGGTTGACTTTAATCAGAATTTCTCTCCGGGAGAATCAATTACCCAAGTAGCTGCTAAATAACTCACCCAATTGGACAGTTTTTCCTCCCTCCATTAATTTGGGGTCAGAGTTGGGGAAGAGGGCAATGGGAGGGTTCACAGACACCCCCCCCGCCCACCAACTTCAGTCAGTGTTTCCTCAAAGAATGAACCAGGAAGCAGCCCCATCTCCAGCCACCCCCTGCCTAATGTGGTGGGAGAGTGTGGTTTGTGGTGGGCTCCATCCTCGACCCTCAGGGAGGTGATGTTGGATTTGGGCCCCGCCTCCATCCTCCCTGCTCCCCTCTATTCCCCTTTTCCCCCCATGGAGGCTTGACTGAGGTTCCTGGGCTCCTAGGGCTCCGAGTTCCCAGGCCTCCAAGCTCCTGCCACGTCCCTGCTCCCTTGGGGTCGCCTCCTCTTTCCCTTCCTTGCCTCCCTTCCTCTTGCTCCCTGTGTCTCCAGGACCAAGACTCTCCTCCCGTTGTGTGCTGCCCCCTCTCCATAACGGGGCTCCTGGGCAGGGAGCTGGGGTAAGGGGGATTCCAGCTCGGAGCCATCGGGGAGCAGTGGGAGGCCACCAGGACATATGGGGCTTTCCAGGGGTGATTCTGCATGGTCCCCATGGAGGACCCCGCGGGCAGCAGCACAAGTTCCAGGAACTTCCAGACTTCCAGCACTTGTGGTGGCAGCTCCTTCCGTGCACATTCATTCATTCATTCGTTCAATCATATTTATTGAGCACTCTCTGTGTGCAGAGCACTGTACTAAGCACTTGGGGGAGTACAATACAACAGTAAACAGACACATTTCCTGCCCACAACGAGTTTACAGTTTAGAAGGGGAGAGACAGACATTAAAATAAGTAAATTATGGATATGTATATATGCACTTGCCGTGGGGCTGGGAGAGGGGGAAGAACAAAGGGAGCAAGTCAGGGTGACCTAGAAGGGAGTGGAAGAAGAGGAAAGGGGGGCTTAGGGACCCCCTCCGCCCCCCCCTTGGGAGTGGGGGGCGGGTGTGGTCTGAGCCAGAGGCAGAGAGTGAAGGGGCTACTTGGGGGGTGGAGGGTCCTTTTCCAATGGGCTGAGGGAAGCAGTCCGGTTCTCTCTGCAGGTTTCCTGGGTGTGGGGACCCCTGGTTGAGGGTGGTTGCAGGAGCTGGTCCAGAGTCCCTATGGTAACCACCACCTCTCTCTCCTCTGCTAATTCCCCCCATACATAATTAATAGTAGGACGGGGTCTAGAGTAGGACAGATGTGTCTCCCCACCCCCGCCCCCCTCAGCCACCATAGCCTCAGGGGCTGCCTGGTCTCAGCTAGTTCAGTCCCAGAGCCACGAGGAGAGACTCAGGCTTCCAGACAGACAACGAGAGACTCAAAGCCAAAGCCTCATAGAACACCAAAAACATACAAAAAACCAGGAGGCCCAATGAATTGGTGGGGACTGAATCTTGGGCTGCTGCCCTCCTCTCCCCTTCCTCTTAAACCACCTGCCCACCCACCCTGCGGCCTGTCCCGGAGCAGTAGGGCTGGGGGGAGGGTGGTCGAGACTGCTTCTCTCTGCCACGAAGGCTCTGGAGGCTCCCCTGCACACTTGGCTCCCAGGCCTCTGTGCTGACAAATCTGGGGGCAGTCAGGCGGGGGGTGGGTGGGGGCACCAGGGCTGGCTGTTCTGACTTCTGCTTCCCCCACCGTCGGGGACTCCAGGGCTGGGAGCAAGAAAGGGGAAGGGTCTTAGAGCTCTCTGCAGATGGTTCCGGGGGGCCCAGTCCGACCTCTGACAGTCGCCCCTCCCACCCCACCCCCCAACTAGGTGGCGGTGCTAGAGCGACAGGTGTTCGATTTCCTGGGCTTCCAGTGGGCACCTATTCTGGCCAACTTCCTTCACATCATGGCCGTGATCCTGGGGATCTTTGGGGCACTTCAGGGCCGCTCCCGCTGCCTCGCTCTGGTGAGCCCCTGCCCCAGCCCCATCCTTTCCCTCCACCTTCCCCCCGGCCAGCCTCCAGACATTGCTATTCCCCAAGTCCCCATCTCTTTGGCCCCTGACACATATCCCCGCCACATCCATGTCTCTCTCCTCACCGTCCCCAACCTTCGCTGTCCCCACCCCAACTGCCTGCCACGTCCCGGGTCTCTGCCCTGTTTCTCCCTTCGCTGCCCCCTCCCCCGGACCCCCATCCCCCTCACACCCATCCTGTCCCCCAGTATGCGGGCTGGCTGCTGCTGTGGCTAGGTTGGAACACCTTCATCATCTGCTTCTACCTGGAGGTCGGACAACTGTCCCAGGTAACCCTGCCGTGGGCAGCCTGGCTCTCCTTGCCAGACCCACCTCTGGGCTTGGGGGAGGGGCCTTCAACCCCACAGGCACCCTCAACTCCCCCAATTCCTGTCCAACTTCACCCCCCCCCCCAACCCCGCTTCCCTAGCTGCAGGATGTTGGTGATTGTAGGGAGGGGTGGGGGAGGGCCCGGGTCCCCAGAAATCGTGCCCCTCTACTCCGGTCCCTGCCCTCCCCGCGCCCCTGGTCCCTATACCTCCAGGACCGAGACTTCGTCATGACCTTCAACACGTCCCTGCACCGCTCGTGGTGGATGGAGAATGGACCGGGCTGCCTGGTCACCCCCGTGGTCTCCTCCGAGATGGTGCCCCAAGAGGACCACCACGTCATCGCTGTGACCGGCTGCCTGTTGGACTATCCTTACATCGAGGTGCTCAGCAGCGCCCTGCAGATCTTCCTGGCGGTCAGTGGGGCTGGGGGCAGCCACCGTTTCATCTGGGGCTCTGCTCCCCATCCTGCCCGGGGCTCTGCCCTCCACCCCACGCTCTGCTCCTTGCCCAGGTCCTGTCTTCTGCCCTCTCCGGGCCCTCTGCCTTCAGGACCGGCCCAGGCCGCCTCCACTCCCGTCTCTACCGACTGTCCCATCTAGGGGTGATCAGAAGGAGGGACGGGGTGGGGGTGGTGCTGGGATTCTGCTCCCCACTCACCAGATTCCCCTCATCATCCTCCTTGTCCACCACAGCTGTTTGGCTTCGTGTTCGCTTGCTACGTGAGCAAGGTGTTTCTGGAAGAAGAGGACAGCTGTGAGTGGCGGGGGGGGCCCTTCCGAGAGGGTTTGGGGAGTGGGTTCAGGTGGGGGAGGGTTCTCCTTCAGCTCCCCTGCACCCCCAGAACCTGGTAGAGAGGGGCTTGAACACCGTCCACTCGTGGGGGGGAGGGACAGTGATGACCCCAAAGTTGGGGGGTCTTGGTGGCTCAAAGGGAGAAGGTGCTCATGGCAAAGTGGATAGAGCCTGAGCGTCAGGAGGTCATGGGTTCTAATCCTGGCTGTGCCACTTGTCTACTGTGTGATCTTGGGCAAGTCACTTCACTTCCCTGGGCCTCAGTGACCTCATCTGTAAAATGGGGATTGAAACTGTGAGTCCCACGTGGGGCAGGGACTGTGTCCAACCCGACTTGCTTGTATCCAGCCTGGCGCTTAGTAGAGTGCCTGGCATATAATAATAATAATGTTGGTATTTGTTAAGTGCTTACTATGTGCAGAGCACTGTTCTAAGCGCTGGGATAGATACAGGGTATTCAGGTTGTGCCACGTGAGGCTCACAGTGAATATAGTAAGCGCTTCATGGATACCATAATTATTATTATCGTTAAAGGGGAGGAGGGGCCCAGGCCAACCCCAGTGACCCCGAGGTCATGACGAGGGCCCGCCCTCCACCCCCTTCCAGCCGTTTCACAGAAGGTATAGGGAGGTGATGGGGCTGGGGGCCGGGACAGGAGGCTCATCCGTTGAGTGGCTGATTGGTGGGGGCGCCGGTCGGTTGTGTGGGGCTTTGGCCCCCCGGCCTGACCTTAGCCCACCCGGCCCGTCGCCCTGGCCCCCCGGCATCGTTCCCCTCTCCGCAGTTGACTTCATCGGGGGCTTTGACGCCTATGGCTACCAGGCACCGCAGAAGACGTCACACCTGCAGCTGCAGCCGCTCTACACGTGGGTCAGGGTCGGGGGCCGGGGAGAGGGTCGCAGAGGCTGAGGAGCCCCCGCCAGCCCGAGTAACCGCCTTCCCCCCGGTTTGCCCTCCCCTTCCCCCACAGGTCAGGGTGACACCGGACTCTGTGAAGCGGCGAGGCCTAGGCCCGGGCCGCCCGCTCCGACGCCGACCCCGGCTCGGCCCGGGCCTTCTGGTCCTGCTGGTCGGCCCTGCGGGGACCCGAGGGCCCGAGGGCTGGACGGGAGCGCCCCCTGGCGGCCAGTGTCCTGCCTGCCCCGCCACCAGCGGCGACCCCCCGCCACCTGCCCCCTCGCCCCGGCCGGCCGGGGCACCACCCCCGTGGACTCCTCGGTTTGAACCCCAGCCCCCCTGCAGCTCTGTGGACTGGGAGGAGCTGAGGATGCCAGGGTTCCCAGGGAGTGCTTACGGCCGGGCTCGGCTTCTCCTGCCCGGGCCACAGCCGGATGGACGGAGCCTCAGGGACAGAGGGAGACCGAAGCGTAGCACCCTCCCCCCCCCACCTCTCCCTGAGCTCTGCACCTCTCTGCCCCCCATCCTTATCCCGGGCTTCTCTCCTGTCAGCAGGGAAGCCACAGTCGGGTTTTCAGGTAGTCTGGCAAGTCACTGGGGCACATTCCAGCTCAGATACCCCCTCCCCTCCCCGCCTCCTTCTATTAAGCAATACGGCAGTCCTCCGTGCTGGGCACGGACCGGACCAAAGGGGTGGTGGGAGCCTAGCAGGGGCACAGCCTTCTACCTCCCCCTCCCCTCTCCCACCCCCATCCCAGGTTGGGCGGCCGGCTGTCAGAGGGGCCCACGAGCCGGCTGGGACAGGTGAGTCCTCCCCCCAACCCCCCGGTTCTCCAGCCTGTATCCCCTAGGCTCGTCCCCACCCCATTGACCAGCCTCAAGTCTGGCGTCTTCCAGGGGCCCCGGGACGGGGGAAGGAGAAGAGGGCCGAGGGAGCCAAACGGGGGAATGCGGCCTTCCCCACCCAGAGCTCCGCTGTCTGGGTAGGGTCTACCCTAATCCCTCTGACCCCCCGCCCCAATCCCTCTGACCCACCTACCTCTCCAGTCTACCCCAATCCCTCTGATCCGCCAACATCTCCGATCTACCCCGATCCCTCCTTCCCTCCTACCTCTCCAGTTTACCCCAAATCCCTTCCACCCACCTACCTCTCTAGTCAGTCAGCCAATCGTATTTATTGAGCGCCTACTGTGTGCAGAGCACTGTACTAAGATCTTGGGAGAGTACAATAACATCTATCCCAATCCCTCTGACCCACCTAACTCTCCAATCTCAGTGAGGGGAGGTGATTGATCAGGGGCGCCTCCCCCAGGGTCCAGTTTTGTCATGGGGGGGCAGGACTCTCTCCTAGTTGCTGGTGTGGGGAGAAGGGGAAGGGCTACTTAGGAGAGCGGGTGGGGGCTCACCTCGAGCGAGATTCCTTTCCTCCCCCGGCCCCATCTCACCGTAGCTTAGTCTGAGACAAGCCCCCCCCCCCAACCCCCGACCCCCGGGATCCTTCCCCCTGCTCTCCAGCAGGATCCGCGGGGGGTCTTCCCGCGCCACCTCTTCCCCATTCTTCTCGGTGGATTTCACCATAGGTGCTTTCAGCGTCTTGGTTTTATACGACGGTCTTTGTAGCAGCGGTTTCTTTACTACTGTCCCCACCCGCGAGTGGGTCCCAGTTTCTGTGCTGGTGGGATGATTAAAGATGATGTTTGCCTTTAAGTCCGCCTGGCGAGACTGCGGGGTGGGGGGCTCCCGGACCCCCCAGGGCCACCTCCCCATCCTGCCTGCCGCTAGGAGGGCATGCCCTAGCCCCGAGTTTCCAAATAAAAGGATTTCAGAGAGATGATTCCAGCCACTTGCAGTCCCGGGCACCTCCCATCCTGGGCCTGCCCCACCTCCTCTCCGGGTACCTGTCCAGCCCCTGGGGCCGACCTGGGTCCCTCATCCTCACCTGCACCTGCCCTGCCCCCTGGGCCCCTCCAGTCCCCCGGCAGCTGCCCCGCCCCGGACCGTTCTGTGGATCGGTATTCCGGGATCCTTCATTCATTCAATTGTATTTATTGGGCGCTTACTGTGTGTAGGGCACTGTACTAAGCGTTTGGCAAAAGTACAATAGAGACAATCCCTGCCCATAATGAGCTCACATTCTGGGGGGGGTGGGGGGGACAGGCATCATTAAAAGTAAACAGACATCACAATAAATAAAATGACAGATATGCACATAAGTGCTGTAGGGCGGGGGGGGGGGGGGAGAGAAAAGGGAGTGAGTCAGGGTGACGTGGAAGGAAGTGAGAGATGAAGAAAAATGGGTCTTAGTCTGGGAAGGCCTCTTGTAGGAGATAATAATAATAATGCTATTTGTTAAGCGCTTACTACGTGCCAAGCTCTGTTCTAAGCGCTGGGGTAGACACAGGGTAAACAGGTGGTCCCATGTCCCCCATAGACTTAATCCCCATTTTTCCGGATGAGGTAAGCGAGGCACAGAGAAGTTGAGCGACTTGCCCAAAGTCACACAGCTGATAAGTGGCGGAGCCAGGATTAGAACCCATGACCTCTGACTCCCAAGCCCATGCCCTTTCCACTAAGCCCGTGCCTTCAGTAAGGTTTTGAAGAGGGGCAGAGTCCTCCTCTCCCCTGCCCAGTAGCCGGTGAGGGGTCGCCAGCCGCGCGGACCGCCCGTCAGAGCAGGGGCCGGTCAGCAGGGAAGTTGGTGCCAGGGCCTGGGGCCGGGCAGCAGGGAGGCATGGCCAGCCAAGGGCGGGGAGGGGGGCCGCGCAGGAGGGTGTCCCCAGCTGTGCAGGCCTGCTAGCAGGAATTAGTAGTGGTAGAAAAGGTTATTTTTCAATAGGTACTACTATAATGCGCAGGAATGAAGCGGACAACTGAATCCCCACTCACCTGAAATATACAGATCAGTTGCACATGCCGGTCTTGGGACCAGCTGGAACCGGCACGTGCAGCTGGAGGAGAAATGTCTGGTGTCAGTGGCATTCCCTCCTTCCTCACACAAACACACTCACATTCCTACATTCACACCGGCGATCACAGTACCTAATCGTGCAGAGCTCTGTGCCGCGGACCTACTGTGTGCAGAGCTCTGTGCCGCGGACCTACTGTGTGCAGAGCTCTGTGCCGCGGACCTACTGTGTGCAGAGCTCTGTGCCGCGGACCTACTGTGTGCAGAGCTCTGTGCCGCGGACCTACTGTGTGCAGGGCTCTGTGCCGTGGACCTACTGTGTGCAGGGCTCTGTGCCGCGGACCTACTGTGTACAGAGTGTTGTGCCGTGGACCCACTGGGTAGAGAGCACTGTTGCGGACCTACTGTGGGCAGAGCGCTGTGCGGAGTGCCTGCTCTGTGCAGATCACTGTCCTGGGGCATCTGCTCTGTGGAGAGCACTTCTACCGTCACGACATCTCTAGAACGCACCCCTTCCTCTCCATCTAAATAGCTACCACGCTGATCCAAGCACTTGACCTATCCCAACCCGACCAATACATCAGCCTCCTCGCTGACTTCCCTGCCTCCGGGTCTCTCCTCTCTCCAGTCCACACTTCACTGTGCTGCCTGGCTCACTTTTCTAAAACGTTTGTTCTAAAAAAGTGTGAGATTCTGCACACATCTCCCCACTACTCGGAAACCACCAATGGTCGCCCATCCATCTCCACATCAAACAGAAACTCCTCAGCAACAGCTTCTCACTTCCTAGCCATCCTGACTCCTCTCCTACTACAATCCAACTCACACACTTTGCTCTTCAAACACCAGCCTACTAGCTCTGGTCTCTCGCAATGACCCCTTGCTCATACCCTCCTCCTGCCTGGAACTCCTTACCTCTTCGAAGCAATAACGATAAGGAGAAGAAGAACGTGGTATTCGCTAAGCACTTACTATGTGCTAGGCACATAACCTGGGGTAGATAGGAGATCATCGGGTTAGACACAGACCCCATCCCCCATAGGGCTCACAGTCTTAATCCTCCTTGTTTTACGGGGTGGGGATAGGGAAATGAAGTGACTTACCCGAGGTTACACAACAGATAAGTGGACAAGCTGGGATTAGAACACAGGTCCTCTGACCCCCAGGCCCATGCTCTTTCCCCTAGGCCACGCCACTTTTTCCCCAATAGACAATCACCCTGCCCATCTTCGACACCCTACTGAAATCCCATCTCACCCAGAAAGCCTTCCCTGACTAACCTCTCATCTCCCTACGCCTTTTTTGCCCTCCCTACTGCATCACCTCTTCACTTGGAGTTGTACCCCCTAATCACTCTGATACTAATTCCCTCCTACAACACTTGGGTAAATAGCCTTATACTCGGTTGCCTCCTCTATCTGTAATTTCTTTTAACGTCCGTCTCCCCCTCTAGATTGAAAGCTCAACGAGGTCAGGGGTCATGTCTACCAACTCTACTGTACCCTCCCAGGTACTCAGTCCAGTGCTCAGGGCACAGTGAGGATTCAATTAATACTGTTTATTGATGGATTACTCTATGCGGAGCACTGAATTGGATCCTTGGAAAAGCACAGCCAACAAGGAAGACACTCATGATCACGGTCCCTTTCCTCAGGGGGGTCGAGGGGCTTGCTGAGCTTAGAGAAGTAGCATGGCCTAGTGGGAAATCACTGGGGCCTGGAAGTCGGAGGTCCTGGGTTCTAATCCCAGCTCCACCACAAGCCTGCTGTAGGACCTCGGGCAAGTTACTCACTATCTAACCTTGGATTCACCGACATTGTCCTCTCCTGATTCTCCTCTTATCTCTCTGGCCTCTGCTTCCCCATCTGGTTGGTAGGCTCCTCCTCTGCCTCCCAACCTCTGATCGTAGACCTCCCTCCAGGTTCAGTTCTGGGTCCCCTTCCATTGGCCATCTATACCCACTTCCTCGGAGAACTCAATCTCCTCTCCACCTGTGCCCCTGGCCCTATCCCTTCTCACCTCATCCAAACACTTGCCCCCTTCCTTCCTACCTTCCCTTCTTCAATCTGTCACTAAATCCTCTCGGTTCCACCATTGTTAAAATCCGCCTTTTCCTCTTCATCCCAACTGCTTCCGTGTTAATCCAAGCATTTATCCTATCCCGCTTTGATTACCGTCTCAGCCTCCTTGCTGACGTTCCGGCCTCCTCTCTCTTCCCCACTACGGTCCATACCTTAAATTCTGCTGCCCGGATGATCTTCTACAAAAACATCCAGGCCACGTTTTCCCACTCCTCAAGAACCTCCAGCGAGTACCCATCCACCTCCACATCAATACAAACGCCTTCCGTCGGCTTTCAAGCTCGCAACCTTTGCCTCCTCCTATCTTACCTTGGCTGCTCTCCTACTACAACCGAGCCCACTCCCTTTGCCCCTTCTAATGCCAACCTACTCCCCGTGTCTCGATCTCTTCTATCTCCCCTTCGACCTCTCGTCCACGTCCAGCCTCTGGCCTGAAACGCCCTCCCTCTTCATATCCAAAAGATGATCAATCTGCCCACCTTCAAAGCCTTATTTGAAGGCACATCTCCTCTGCTCCGGCTCCCTTCTGCGTCATCCTTGCGCTCGGATTTGCCCCCTTCATCAACCTCTCTCTCAGCCCCACAACACTTAGGTACCGATCTGTAATTTTACTTATTCATGTTATTGCCCGTCTCCCCCTCTAGACTGTAAGGTCACTGTGGGCAGGGAGCTTTCCTACCAACTCTGTTGTACTGTACACTCCCAAATTCTTGGTACAGTACTCGGCACCCAATAAGCATTCAAAAGAATATGATCGATCAATTTACTGATTCCCTTCCTCACCGCCATCTTCAACTGTTCACTTTCCAACGGTTTCTTCTCCACGGTTCTCAGATGGATTCGTGTCTCCCCATCCTAAAAAAAAACAACCAACAAACATCCCTTGACTCCACCGCTCCTTCTAGTTACCGCCCCATCTCCTGCCTTCTACTTCCTCTTCCTCCTAGACTGTGAGCCCCATGTGGGACCTGATTATCATGTGTCCACCCCAGCACTTGGTACAGTACTTGGTGCAGAGTGAATGCTTAAACACGACAGTTTTTATTATTACTCCCTCTCCCTTCTGCTTTGCTTATGCACTTGGAGCTACGGCCTTTAAACGTCGATATTCACCCCACCCTCAGCCCCACAGGACTATGTACATATCTCTCATTTATTTTAACCTATCTCCCTCTAGACTGTAAGCTTCTTGTGGGCAAGGTATTTGCCTACCGACTCTATTGAATGGTACTCTCCCAAGCGCTTAGTACAGCGCGCTACACTGTTACGACCATTGATTCACTTTTGTGCCTCAGTTTCCTCATCTCTATAATGGGGATTTAATACTCATTTTCCCTCCTGTGACCGTGAGTCCCATCTGGGACTATGTCCGACCTAGTTAACTTGTGCCCATCCAAGTGCTGACTATGGTGTTTGGCGCATGGTAAGTGCTTAACAAATACCGTCGTCATTATTATTCTGGTGCCATCTCTGCCTCTCTTCCCAGGCCCCAACCCCAGCTCAAGCCAGGCCAGTGGGGCTGTGGTGATGGTGGTGGCTGCTGCTGCTGCAGCCACCACCTGGATGTCCCTGGGGTTGGGACACCCGGGCCCAGAATCCAGAGCTGGTGCCCACCTTTTGTCAATTCTTCCTCCGAAACATCTCCCGGACCCACCCCTTCCTTTCCATCAAGAGGGAGGCCTCCCTGGACCGTGCTCTGGTCGCTTCCCAGATAATAATAGCCATAATAACTGTGATATCTGTTAGGTGCTCCCTACGTGCCGAGCTAAATGCCATGCTAAATGCCGGGGAACAAACAATACGATCAGACCAGTCAGTCTCTGTCCCACACAGAGTTTTGAAGGTGAAGGAGAACTGGTGAGAAGCGGCATAGCGATGCCCCATTTTTTGGAAAAAGAAACTGAGGTACAGAGAAGCTACAAGTGAACTGCCCAAAGTCACACAGCGGGCAAGTGGCAGAGCTGCCATGAGAACTCAGATCTCCCGACTCCTGTGCCCTTTCCATTTGGCCGAGCTTCTTCTCCCCGCTCCCGAGGGTGGCCGGACGGTGGTAGGTGATGGGGCAGACCCCTGACGCCCTTCGCCAGGGCCCTGGGAGGCTGGGGACGGAGCCTCGGCAGGATGGGGTGGGGGGGGGAGGGTCACGGGTTAGGGAGAAGGGTGTGCAGCCGGGGTGCGGGGGGGCGGTGCTGGGCCCGGATCAGAGGTCAAGGTGGACAGATGCGGGGGCCCCCGGCCCTGTCAGGTGTGTGTGTGTGTGGGGGGGGCCTCCAGAGGGGGTTCTCCCCATCACACAGGGGGTGGAGGGGGTCGAGGTGGACAGACGCGGGGCCCCCCGCCCTGTCAGGTGTAGGGGAGGTGCCTCCAGGAGGGGTTCTCCCCATCGCACAGGGGGTGGAGGGGGTTAAGGAGGACAGACGAGGGGCTCCCCCCGCCCTGTCAGGTGTGTGTGGTGGGGGAGGGGGTCGAGGTGGACAGATGTGGGGGGCCCCCCGCCCTGTCCGGTGTGTGTATGGGGGGAGGTGGTTCCAGAGGGGGTTCTCCCCATCTCACAGGGGATGGAGGGGGTCGAGGTGGACGGACGCGGGGCCCCCCGCTCTGTCGGGTGGGTGTGGGGGGGAGGGTGGGGAGGGGGTTTTCCTCATCACAGAAGGGATAGGGGTGGGGTTGCCCCGGGACCCTTTGCCCCCTCCCCCCCTCCCCCCAGCCTGGGCGTGAGAGGCGGGGGTGGTGAGCAGCAGGCAGACCTCGGGAGCCTCCCGGGGCAGCACGGGCCGGACGGGCTGGCCCGGGGCATCCCCGCTCGCCTCGCCCCCTTTCCGGTGCGACGGGGAAGGGAGAGGGAGAGGGAGAGGGAGGGGAGGGGGCGGACGACCCCCCCCGCCGTTGCCCCCGCTCCCGGGCTGGCGCGCCAAGGGGACCCCCCCGCGGCCCGGGCCCGGACGCCGACCCTCTGGGTGCCCGCGGGGGGGTCGCGGGGGTCGGGGCGGCGCGGGGCGGCGCGGGGCGGCGCGGGCGGCGCGGGGCGGCGCGGGGCGTCCGAGGCCCCGGGTCCCGGGTCCCGGGCGTCGGAGCGCTCCCAGGCTGCACCGCGGCGGCCCCGTCCCCAGCGGGCCGCCATGTTGTCGGAGGGAGAGGTGAGGGGGAGCGGGCGCGCCGGGCCGCCGGGCCGCCGGGCCGCCGGGGAGGGCGGGCTCCGCCGGGCGCGCGGGGCGGGGAGGCCGGACCGGAGCGGGCCGGAGCGGGCCGGAGCGGGCCGGGGGCGCGCGCGCGCGCGGGGTCGCGCCCGGAGCCTCGACATCCGGGCCGTCGCACCGCCCCGCCCGTGAGTATCGGCGGCCGGAGGCTCCGCGGGGCGGCCGGACCCGGCCCCGCGCCCCGCCCGCCCGCCCCGCCGACCGCGCGGCCATGTTGGGGACCGGACGGCCGGGGGGGGCGGGGGGGCGGGGGGGGGAGGAGGACACGATCGGGAGAAGCGGAGCGGCTCGGCTCGGCTCGGCTCGGCTCCACCGGGCCCGACCAGGCCCGGCTCCTCCTCGTCCTCCCGCTCCCCCGGCCCGGCCCGGCCCGGCCGGGGCCCCTTTGTGTCGGGGGGGAGGGGATGAAGCCGGACCGGGCGGGGGGCGGGGAGGGCCCCCCTCGGCCGGCACCGAAAGTTTGGGAGGCCCCGGGGGGGGGGGGAGGGGAGGGGGTCCGGGCCGCGGGCCTGCCCCTCCCCCCGGGCGGGCGGGCGGGCGGTCGGTCGGGCCGCCCCCCGGGGGAGGTGCGCGCGCACACAGGCTCACACTCACTCTCACACTCGCGCACACACACACACACGTGCAAGGGAACGCACGGACGCCAACGCTCGGCGACCCGGGCCGATACCCAAGCGCACGTGTGCCTGGGGCCCGCACCCACCCCGCGGCCCGCCGACACGCAACTGCCCGGCCGAGCCCTTCTGCGTTCATGGACGCGGCCCCACACAAAGAAAATACCCGGCCGGGAAACCCCTCCCCCTCCCGCTCTCTCCCTACCCTATTCCCCAGGCGTGCGCACTCATACATGTACACACACATCCGGCCTCAAGGGCACACGCACACAACCCGGCCCCCCCCCCCCCCCCCAACACAGAAGCACATGTACACGCGGGCCAGCGCGCCCGTCCCCGGAATGCCTGCTTGCACACATGCATGAACTGGCATGCACGTGCCCCCCGGGTCCTCGCCCGCTCACTCGGTTACAGTCGGCACATGTACACACACGTACAGATGCACATGTGCACACGGGCCAGCGCGCCCGTCCCCGGAATGCCTGCTTGCCATCCCCGGAATGCCTGCTTGCGCACATGCATGAACTGGTGCGCACGCTCCCCCCGGGTCCTCGCCCGCTCACTCGGTTACAGTCGGCACATGTACACGCACGTACAGATGCACGCGTACACACGGGCCAGCGCGCCCGTCCCCGGAATGCCTGCTTGCACACATGCATGAACTGGCACGCACGCTCCCCCCGGGTCCTCGCCCGCTCACTCGGTTACAGTCGGCCCGGCCAGCCCTCTGGCTCTCCCCACAGCGGGTGGGTGGTTAGCGTGCTGGACGTCCTCAAGAAACCTACCTTGTTGCTCGGCTTTCGGGCCTCCCGGTCTTGTCAGGGGAGAGAGACTTTGGGAAGGAGGAATTAATAATGTTGGTATTTGTTCCGCGCTTACTGTGTGCAGAGCACTGTTCTAAGCGCCGGGGTAGATACAGGGTGATCAGATTGTCCCACGTGGGGCTCACGGTTTTAATCCCCATTTTACGGATGAGGGAACTGAGGCTCCGAGAAGTGAAGTGACTTGCCCGCGGTCACACAGCCGACAAGTGGCGGGGCCGGATTCGAACCCCTGACCTCTGACTTCCAAGCCCGGGCTCTTTCCACTGAGCCACGTAGGAGGCCGGGTTCAGACCGCTGGGCCTTAGGCTTGAAGGGGCTCAAGCGGTCTGGGTGAATGTGGCTTTTCTTTGCCGGTCACCGTTCGAATCGGCGCCCCCCCCCCCCCCCCACCCGGGGATTCACTTTGTCACCCATCGATTTGGGCCCGGTTAGAGACCTAGTGGCTCCCGGGCGTTGAGTTTCAAGTGAAACCAACATTTTCTTCCCTGTTACTTTTTAGTTATTAAAAGGCTTCCGGGAGCTGCTTTAAAAAAAAATCCGCATCTCGAGAGAGTACTCACTGGGTTGTAAACTCCCGACTAATTCTCTGTTCTCTGCTCATCGTATTCCTTTGGTTCCAAGGCCGCTGCTTTTTGAAGTTAAAATTTGCTTGGTTTTGTTCCCGGAATTACGCTCTTTAAAAAGTAAACCGAAATTGACCCCATGCACTGGTGCCTGGGCCGGCTACCTTACGGGGTAAAAATAACCTCTCTTTAGCCCCCCGATCCGGGCTTCGTTTTAGCCCTGAGGTTCACCGTCTATCAAATTAGGGGCTCGGTGACGCAACTCTGGGATATTCTCTGAAGCGGTGTTAGTGTCAACAGTGGAAGTTTTGAGAAAGGCCTTGACCTTAGAGATTTAAAGTTTATTTTTTAAGAGAACGGCCACAACTCAAGTGAAAAACCGTCCTTTTCAAAGTACTTTGGGTTCAGTCGATCAGCCAGTGGCCCTTTTTTGAGCGCCGGCTGAGTCCCAGGCCCCGCACGAGCTGCTTGGGAGAGTAGAGCCCCTGTTTCCTCTGTGGGAGCAGGAAGGGGAAGGCATAACGATGTGGATTTGTGGTGTGGGATTGGGGGAGGGGGGGAGGCGTGGAGGGGAGGGGGGCGGTGCATTGGGGCTGCCTAGCTGGGGTATGGTGGTCCCGGAGCCACGGGGCTCTGTTCGGGTCTAAACCCGATTGGTCGTCCTCGCCCTCACTCCTGGAGCGCCGATGGGCTCGGCCCGGGCGGATGTATTGTGTGAGGAGCGTTTTCGTGGGAGGGTTTTCCCTCTGATTGATGGAGGGACAGAGGGAGGAACGAAGGGAGGGAAGGACGAAAGGGGACGGGAGATGGGGGGCAGGGGAGGCTCCCCCCGGGGAGAACGGGGTCTCCGACGTGAAGGGAACTCCCGTGCGCGGCCGCTGGCGTGGGGTCTGTGCTTTCTGCCGCCTCGGTTCCGTCGGTTTTCCCGGAGCTGACACGGGGGCCTGGGGAGGAGTGGGGGCCGACCATCAGTGTGCCCGATGAACAATAGCTTCCCGAGGAGGGAATAAAGAGAGCGGGGATCCAGTTGCTTTTGTTTCCGCAAGGAAGCCTTGGTCGGTTTTAGTATTCCGGACGGGGTTAAAACTCGGGCGAGGCATACAGGTGTGGCCCCGAGCGGAGGCCCCCAGCGGAGGCCGGTCTTTGCCGTTGGAAGCGGGCTGACTCGGCGAGCCCAGGGCTCCCCAACCAGGGCTGCGGCGGTCGTCACCCCGGTCAGGGAGTCATCGGGTCCCGGGAGGTTTGGGACTCTGCCTTGAGCGGTTCCCGGGAGGGGAGAGGGAGGGGGAGGGGGAACGGTCGTGGCCGGGATGTGGTGGTCCTTGGGATGTGGGGGGGCTGGCAGAGGAGGACGAGGATGATCCTGGTTGGGGCACAGAGTCGGGGGAGTTAGTTGCAGCTGGAGCCTGGAGCTGTGGGAGGAGTGGTTGCAGTCAGGGTCCGGGCCGGGGGGGCGGGAGGGAGTAGGGATGTGACACTGGAGGGCAAAAGGCTGCAGCTGGGGCCCGGGCCTGGGGAGTGGTCGTGGCTGGCGCCTGGGGGAGCTGGGTCCCGACCCCTCTGGGACAGGGTAGACGCAGGCCGGCGGGCAGGAGCGGCAGGGCGGTACCCTGCGTGGTGCGGCCCAGCCTGCCCGGCTTTCCGGCGGAGCCCTGGGCGCCGTGCCTCTCGTCGGACCCCCCTCGCCCTCAGAATTGTGCCGGAGCTGTTTCTGCTGGAACGGACGGGCCACTTCCCAGGGTGTTCGGTCGATGGGACCGGCTTGAGGCACGGCCGGGGCGGAGGACCGGGGCTCTGTCCCAGCCAGAGGAGGCGGGGGGGACGGGATGTTTCGGGGACCGGTCCGACGGATCACTCTAGGAGCCAAACCATGGGGTTTGGGGTTTCCGAACCCGGGCAGCATCTGCCAGTCAGGCATCTGGGTGGTTTCTGTCTCATTGGGAGTAGCCTCCGGCGGACTCAGCGTCCAGCTTAGTGCTCAGCTCAGTGTCCGGCTCGGCGCTCGTCTTGGTGCCCGGCTCGGTGCTTGTTTCGGCGTCAGGCCCGGTGCCCGTCTTGGTGTTCGGCTCGGTGCTCGTCTCGGCGTTCGGATCGGTGCTCGGCTCGGCATCCTGGTCGGGGCTCGGCTCCGTGTCCGTTCGGTGCTCGGCTCGGCATCCGACTCGGGTCTTGGCTCTGTGTTCGCTCGGTGCCCGGCTCGGCATCTGGCTCGATGCTTGTTTCAGCGTCCGGTTCGGTGCCCGTCACGGTGCTCGGCTCTGCGTCCGGCTTGGTGCTCGGCCTGTTGTCCATCTCGGTCCTCGTCTCCGTGTCAGGCTCGGTGCTCATCTCGGCGTCCGGCTTGGTGCTCGGCTCTTTGTCCGGTTCGGTGCTCAGCTCGGCACCCCGGCTCAGTGCTTGGCCCGGCGTCCGGCTCCGGGCTTCATTCTGTGTCAGGCTCAGCGCTGTTCTCTGAATTGGACTCGGAGCTCAGCTTTGTGTCTGGTTCGGCGTTGGTCTTGGCCTCTGGCTCGGTGCTGGGCTGTGTGTCCCGTGTGGCGTTTGGCTTGGAGCTCAGCTCTGTACCCGGCTCGGTGTTTATCTCTGCGTCCGGTTCGGGGTTGAGATGTGCGCTCGGCTCGGTGCTCGGCTTTGTACCTTGGTGCTTGGCTTGATCCTTGGCTCCGCGTCTGGTTTGGTGCTCGGCTCTGCGTCCACCTTCTTGCTCAGCTTTGCATCCGGCTAGGGGTTCGGCATCCAGCTTGGGGCTTGGTCCTGTGTCCAGCTGGGAGCTCGGCCCCGCGTCCGGCTCGGGGCCCGGTTCAGTGCTCGGCTCGGTGCTCACCCCGGCGTGTGGCTCGGTGCTCGGCTCGGTGTCGGGCCCAGTGCTCGGTGCCCAGCTCGGCGCTGGGCTTTCTCCCGGTCCTCCATGTCCTCATCTCCTGAGCGCTTTACTGTTTCTTTAGGATGGCTCTTGGGGCAGAGCAGGTGTGCGAATTTTGGGGGCCTGGGGCGCGTGCCCTCCCCGCACAGCGTCCCAGCAGCACCCGCTGGTTCCTCCCGGCTGCAGCAGTCGGATCAGGGCTGATCCGCGGCCCGGTTCTCTAAAGCCGGGGCTCCGTGGCCGGACAGACTCAGAAGGTCCGGGCGGCTTCAGGCGGCCTGGGCCGTGGAGACACTGGGGGTCCAGTTGCAATGACGCGACTCGCTGGTTGGAAGCGGGGGACGCGGGGGCCTCAAATCACCTGCCTGAGAAGCGGCTCCCACCACGCTGGCCCACTTGTCTCTAGACTCACTGTGGGCAGGGAACGTATCTGTTTATTGCTGTATTGTACACTCCTGCGTGCTCAGTCCAGCGAGCTGCACCTAGTAAGCGTTCGAGAAATACGATTGAGTGAGTGAATGAAGATGCCCTACTGCCAGCCTCGTGGCCGTGGCCTTGTGCCATCCGTGGGGGTCGCATGCCCGGGGCAGGGCGTTGCCGGGCACCCATAAGAGAGAGGTAGCTGGTGGTAAGGGAGCCGACGCGTCCTCCGGGGTTTTCCGATTTGGCCGGTGGGGCTGCTGCCTGGGCAGTCCGGCCGGCCTTGGCCGCGGGGCCCCCTCCCTGTCCCCTCCGCCGCCCCCGTCCCGCCGACTGAGCCGTCCGCGTGTCTCCTCAGGTGCTGGTGGAATGAGCGTGGCGTGCGTCTTGAAGCGGAAAGCAGCCCTCTGGCAGGACTCCTTCAGCCCCCACCTGGAGCCGCTCCCTCAGCAACCAGCTCATCCCAACATGCCCGTGGTGTTGGCATCTGGACCCGGGGCCCAGGCGCAGCAACCCCCCGCGGCCAGCCAGGCCCTGGCCGCCGCCGCCGCCGCCGCCGCTGCCGCCGCCGCCGCCGCCGCCGCCGCGGGGACCCGCTCCAGCCCCGCGCCCGGCTCCGGCGGCGGCGCCGGACGCTCCCAGGACGACGCTATGGTGGATTACTTCTTCCAGAGGCAGCACGGGGAGCAGCTCGGCGGAGGGGGCAGCGGCGGAGGCGGCTACAGTAACAGCAAACATCGCTGGCCCACCGGGGACAGCATCCACGCCGAGCACCAGGTAAAGCAAGGTGACTGGCCCGCCGTTGCCTGCCGGGGGCCGGGGGGCGGGGGTGGGCCTCGCTGCCCGTGAGGCCCGCTCGACAGGTGCCATCCTGGGGAGACGGAGAGTGTCTGGGGTGATCCGTGGCTGGGCCCAGTTGCCCGGCGTCTCCTTCGCTCTCCGGCTGGGCGCTCCTCTCACCGCCGCCTCCGCTTCCACTAAGACAGCCTCTACCGCCGGTGTCGCCGCCACCTTGGGGCTTGGGCCCAGAAGTCAGAGGGGCCGAGACGATGAATGCAGCCTGGCCCCTTTGCGGGCGGAAAAGCCCGTGACCGGGAGGTGCCTGCTGCCCGGGGAGAGTTTTCGTGTCAGAGAGGTGCCGGTGTCAGGCCCAGCATGGGAGGGAGGGAGAGAGGGATGGACAGAGGGGACAGGATCAACCATTTGCGGGGAAGGGCACCAGGAGGGGCCCGGCGCGCCATCACGGGGTCTGACGGCCGAGAGCGTTTGCGAAGCCTCTGCTGCCGGGCTTCCAGGGCTCGGAGCGGCGGCCACGCTCTTCGACCCGCGCCGCTCCGGCTGCCGCCGGCACTGCCGCTCGACCTCTGGGCCGTCGGCATTCCTTAACTTCCTACCTGAGACAGCGGGAATCAGGAGCCTTCTTAGCCAGGGCGGGACAGGTCCCGCCGTGGTGGCCGGGGCCCGGGACCCCCCACGAACTGGAGGCACCCAGAGCGCTGTCCAGTTCCAGAACTCCTGGGGCTCCCGGGGCTCTCGGAGCGGCGGGCGCAGAGCTGCCGGCCGCTTGGCGTTACACCTCCCTCCTCGGCCCGGAGCCCTGCTGTTTCCTGTCTCCTGGTATCAAGCAGAGGCAGATACTCAGGGTGACTGCTCCTTCCTCTCAGGCCCAGATGCGAGAGGACCCCGGCCATCTGGACCGTGAGGAGGCCGGGGGCCAGCCCAAGGGTGACCCCGTGGGCCTGCATTTGGAAGGGGCACCCATACCTGCCAAGGGGCGGCCAGAGACCCCACCCAGCCCAGCCCACCTGGCCTGTGTTCTCCCCTACCTGGCACTCCTTGGGTGTGGAGCTCGGGGGAGCCCCGGGGGTTGGAGGGCCCCACCAACTGCCTCTTGGTGGCACAGGCTCCCAGCCTGGTGCCTTGCCCGCAGCTCCTGCCACAGGGAATAAGTCTCTTTCTGCGCGGTACCCGACCCTCTCCCCCACATCCCATCACCACAAGGGTAGTACAGAGACGAGTTCTCACACCACAGCAAGGCCAGCCCCCCTCCAGATCTCGGGGATGAATTACGAGGAACTCACAAGTTAGCGCTGAAGACTTGGGGTTTGGCTCTGGGAACTTGGGGGTTAATCCGTGGTGACTAGAAGTTTAGCGGTGGGCGTTTTGGAAATTAGTTATGGGTACATTGGGACTTAAGTAGGGGTGATTTAGGGTTGGGGTGACCGAGAAGTTTGTTATGGAGAGCTCGGGCTTCCCCTAACTAATCCCCCAATTTCCCGTTACTAACCCCCAACTTACCTGGTTACTAACCCACAGGTTACCTACTACTTAGCCCTGATTTTCCCAGAATGGTAATTGTTACGGGGATCAGTTCCACATAACTTGGGATTTAGGTCCAGGTCGCTCAGGGGTTCATTCTGGTAAACTCAGTGTTAGTGCTGAGCAGCCTGCGGTTTATTCTGGGTAACTCAGGGGTTTGTTCTGGGGAACTCAAAGTTTAGTTACTGGAGATTTGGGTTTTGGTTTTATTGTGAGGAACTTGGGGGGGGTGCGTTCTGGGTAACCCAGGGGTTAATTATGGGGAGCTTAGGTGTTAATTAAGGGCCGCTCAGAAAGTCCTGGGAGCTAGGGGGGTCAGTTCTAGGTAAAACGGTTACTCGGGAGTAACTTGGGAGTTAATTATGGGCAATTTGGGGATTAGTTATGGGTAACTTGGGGGCTAGTTATGGGTAGCTTGGGAGTTAGTGATGGATGACCTGGGGTGATTTCTGGGCTGGGGGATGTGGGCAGGATTGGCATGTGAGGATTGTAATGGAATCGTTGACGTCTAAAACTCTCCACCTGGTGCGGCCAAGGTTAGGCGGTCAGTCGGTCATATTGCTTGAGTGCGCGCTCTGGGCTGGGGGGTGAGTACCAACTGCGTAGGAGTGACAGAGGTGCTAAAGTGGTGGGAGGGGGGAAATGAGAAATGAAGCAGGGAAGGCCTCCCGCAGGAGATGGGCCCTCAGAAAAGCCCTGGAGAAGGGGAGAGTGGGGATCTGCTTGATGCAGAGAGGGAGAAAGGGAGGGAGGGAGGGAGGGGGCTCCGGGCTGAGGGAAGCTGGCCTGGAAACCCATTTCCTTTGGGAGGGCAGGCCTTCCTCCCTCACTTCCCAACTCCCTCCCCCTTCCGTGTCGCCCGTTTGCTTGGATCTGTACCATTCATTCAGTTCAGTTCAGTCATATTTATTGAGTGCTTACTATGTGCAGAGCACTGTACTAAGCGCTCGGGAGAGTGCGGTATAACAATAAGCAGACACGGTCTCTGCCCACAGCGTACTTATAGTCTAGAGTGCCCTGTGGGCACACGATATGCACCCCACCCTCAACCCCACGGCTCTTCTGTCCAGATCCTTAAACTCTGCCTTTTTCTTGGCCTGTAATAAATTTCAGAAACCGTCTCCTCCCGTGGACTGTAAGCTCCTAATGGGCAAGGATAGTGTCTTCCAACTGTCCTCTGTTGTACACTCCCAGGCACACAGAACGGCTCTCTGCACATAGGAAGCGTTCAGTAAATTCCATCGACGGATTGATCGAGGCTGTGTGCAAGAGGTCAACGGTGAGAGAGATGAGAGGAGGAGGTTAGCCTGTGAGGAGTGATGTGTGCAAGCTGGGTAGTAGTGGGAGGGGAGGGTGGATAACTAAGGGGAAGAGATTGAAGAAGAGCGGGGGAATGGTGAGGGGGTGTCCGCTTGATACGGAGGTGGAAGGGCTCTTTATGGAGAGGAAGGGGCTGATTCTAGAGACCCTGTGAAGAAAGAGCTGACTGGATTTAGTGACTGGCTGAATAGGGGAAGAGAAAACGAGAGATCAAGAGAGGTGGGATAGAGGTGGTAGGTTTCAGAGATGGGGAGAATGGTGGTGATGTCAACATGTTGGGAAAGTTAGGGGGAGGAGAGGATTTGGGGTAGGGGGACGAGTCGATGCGTCCCAGCACCGGATCATCCAAATGGAGATGTCCTGAAAGCAAGAGGACATGTGAGACTGAGGCGAAGCAGAGCAGTCGGAGTGGGAGCGGTAGACTTGGGAATCATCCGCCTAGAGGTGGGAGTTGAAGCCAGGAGAGCAGGTGAGCTCCCGAGGGAGTGGGAGCAGGTGAAGGAGAGGAGGGGACCCATAACAGAGACTGCAGTTGGGGGTGGAAGGCGGAGGAGGCGTCCGCAGAGGAGAATGAGGAGTGGCCAGAGAGAGAGGAGGAGGAGGACCAGTTGAGGACAGTGTCAGGGAAGCCACGGTTAGAAAATTTTTCTAGAAGGGGTCAAAGCCAAGGTTAGATAACGTTCCCAGAAGCGGGTGGTTCGCGGTGTCGAAGGCGGCCGAGAGGTCCAGGGGGATTGGGATGGAGTCGAGGCCGTTCGATTTAGAGAGGAGGTCACGGGTGACCTGGAGAAGAACTATTTCAGAGGAGGACAGGAAGTGGAGGCCGCGGGCTGGGCTCCTAGTAAGCGCATCCCAGATACCATTACTGAAACTACTCGTGCCAGGAGCCTGGGGAGGAATGGGAGGAGGGAGGTGGGGCGATAGCCGGAGGGGGCCCTGGAGTCAAGGGAGAGGAAGGGGAGACATGGGTGTGTCTGAAAGGCAGTGGGGAAGGAGGAGTCGAAGATGGTGGTCCAGGAGGAAGGGGGCAGGTGGTTTTAATGAGGTGCGAGAGGATAGGGTCAGAGACGCGGGTAGAGGGGGTAGACTGCCAAAGAAGGCGGGAGATCTCTTTTGGAGAGGCGGCTGGGAAGGGTGAGAGGGTGGCTAGGGGAGGTAGGAAGAAACTGGGGAGGGGAGTGGGAGATTGGTGGGCGGTATTTACGTGGGCGTTTGGTGGGGGAGTGGGCAGTCAGCCGGACCAGAGCTCTGTACCCCCAGGAACGAAGGACCCTGATGGTCTGGGGATCGGGCTCCGACTGCCCGTCGGCCGAGTTCGGGGATGCCTCCGTCAGGGAGCGCTCAGTCAGTTCTGTCCCTCGTACTGCCCCTTGCAGATCATCTGCTTCAACCCGGTCTACACACCTGGTTCCTCGAACGCCAGCCTAGAGCTCTGTACCTCGATTTCACCCGTCCCACTGGCACCTCCCCCTTGCCCTTGTCCTCCTTCTGGCTCGAAGCCGCCTCCCTCTTCATACACCATAGACCACCACTCACCCCATCTTCGAAGCCCTTCTAAAAATCACATCTCAAGCGGCCTTCCCCCACTGACCCCTCATTTCCCCTCCATGGCGCCTATGCTTTCAGAACTGTAACCCGTAAGCGCTTTAATGGTCACTGAACCCTCAGCACTTAGGGTTCACATCCTTACAGTCTCCAGTTTCCCCCAACTGGAGTTTATTCTAATGTCGGTCTCCCCACTCTAAACTCCTTGGGCAGGGACTTGGTCCACTTTTTTGTTGTTGTGGTTTTCAGTGATATTTAAGTGCTCACTTGCTTCCAAACACCGTACTCACCGCCGGGGTAGATAGAAGCTGATTCATTCAGTCATATTTACTGAGCCCTTACTCTGTGCAGGGCACTGTGCTAAGATGATCAGGTTAGGCACAGTCCTAGTCCCAGTCTCACATGGAGCTCTCAGCCTCAGAGGAGGGAGAAGGATTTAATTCCCATTTTACAAATGAGGTATCGGAGGCCCAGAGAACTGAAGTGACTCGCCCAAGATCACCCAGCAGGCAAGTGGCAGAGCCGGGGTTAGAATACCGGTCCTCTGACTCCCAGGCCTTAATGCGTTCCACTAGGCCACTCTGCTTTCCCCATTCAGTGCTATTGTGCTCTCCTAAGGGCACACAGCAAGCGCTCATTTAATGCCACTAATTGATCGATCTGGGGCAGGGGATAGGGCAGAGGGGAAGCTACTGGAAAAGACTCTTGGGGAGTGGGCGCAGCCTCACCAGCTTGGTCAGCGAGCTGGGCCATTTCCCATGCATCAGTCATTCAGTCCATCAGTCAGTCAGTAGAGTTTACGGATCACCAGTTATGTGCAGAGGCCTGGACCGCTGGACGACAGAGTTAGAAGACATGGACCCTGCCCTAGCCTGTAGTCTAGTAGGTTGAGTATCAGACCTCCAGCTTCCCCTGGTCTCTGATCTCGTTGGGAGTTGGCTGTGTCTCTGACTGAGTCTCTGGCCCTGTCTCAGTCCATATCTCTAGCCTCCGGAGTGGTGGGAAGCGGTCACTGTCTGCAGATGTAAGTGGGGTCTGAGCCCCTGGACGTTGCTCGCCCCGCACCGTGGTTCCCACGGCCCCCGGCCTGGGCCGAGGGGCGTGGGCAGGCGGGTTAGTTGTGGTTACCGGGCACAGTTGAAGATGAATAATTCACACCAGCATTATAACTTTTCCATTTTCCATCCTGCATCCCCACCCTCTAGATTTCGATCTTTTCATCGTGGTTGGAAAAACCATTAGCTAAGATGCCCCGGCGATTAGTGAGATTGTAGTTCATAAGGCCTTGGTTACGTGTTGTCTTAATGAGTCAGAAAAACACATTTCACCTTTCTTCCCCTGACAGGTATCTCGGTTCCTTTCTCTGGAGTACCATAGCTCTTTCCCATGCAGGGCGGGGCCGTGTGATTCGATTGCCCTCCCCGTGTGAGCCCACATGGGGCAGGTGGTACCGGTGAGGGATTCTGTGGCATCAGCGGATGGCCATGTAGAGCAAGCGCAGGGCTGTGTGGCATCAGTGTGTACCCATGTGGTGCCAGCGCAGGGCTGTGTGGCATCACTGCATAACCTTGTGGTGCCACTGTAGGATGCCAATGCCTGTCCACATCATAGTCCCAGTGAGGGTTGTTGTGGCACCAGCACACGCCTGAGCAGTGCCAGTGCCCATGCCATGCTATTTGGCGGGGCTGTGCGTCACCAGTGCATATGCACATGGTTGCCAGTGTGGCGTCAGGGCATGTTCATGCAGGGCTAGCGAGGGGCTGTCTGGTGCCAGTACATGCATAAGTGGTGCAAGTCTGTGCCAGTGCTGGGTCACTGTGGTGCCAGGGTGTGCTTATGAGGAGCCAGTGCATGGTTGGGGAGAGGCAGTGCGGTGCCTGCCAGCCAGGAAAACTCTCTGCTTGCCTACACTCTGTTGGACTTGGTCTGTCCCCTCAGGTACATTTTGGAAAGTAGCAATGTTCTCCTCCTTCTCCCCAGCACGCCCACCACTTCCCACTCTGAGGCGTCGTCCGATGGCCCGGACTTCCATGCTTGGGCGGGTATCCTCCCCGTGGCTTGTCATCTGTAGCTGGCCGGTCAAGGGCGGGACTGGGCCACAAAGACGCGGGGCCCCTGTGTGACTGGGTGCCCGTCCTCCTCTTGCCTGGAGCTGGGCTGGGGGCTTAGGGCCCAGTAACAGTCCTAGTAATCATAAGAAGAGCGTGATGTCAGGTAAACTCTCACTATGTGCCGTGCATCGTCCTGATCCTTGGGGTTGATTCACATTCATCAGATCGGAGCCGGCTCCCCATCCCCCCCAGGGGCTTTCATTTTAAGTAGTAGCGAAAACACGTATGGGATCCCCATTTTACAGATGAGGGAACTGAGGCGCGGAGAAGTGAAGTGACTTGCCTAAGGTCACACAGCAGGCAAGTGGTGGAGCTGGAATTAGAACCAGGGTCCTCTGCCTCCGAGGCAGTAGGTCACGCTGCTGCTTGGGGCTCACTAGGGAGCGAGGGCATGTCTCGACTGGGGGCCCATTTCTTGCCGTGGCGTGCGTAAATTGCCCTGCCCCGTCGCCCTCCCGTCAAGGGTGGAGAGAGGACCCATCTCCCTCCCCTCCGCATCTCCTGCTCTCCACCCCACCTCTGTCTGTTCTGTGGGAAGGTCCATCCTGGAGTGCCCACGTATGCGCATGTTCACACGGATGTGTGTTTGTGGGCACGGGTGTGCATGGTGTCCACTGTGTCCACGTGCTTACGTCGGGCCGCGTGCCCTGGTCAAAGAGCAGGAAAGTCCAGTCATCTCACATGGGAGGCAGGGGCCTGGGTCTCCCCGTTTTTGAGTCTGGGCCAGGTAGAGCTACATGCCCACGTTGGCCAGGAAGGACCTACTGCCCGGGCGCCCAAATGCAGAGTGCCCTGCTCCGGAGACACTGCTATTCTGCTAAGATGCAGCTCTGAGAAGAACTTGTCAGACTCCCCACTCATTTTGAGAGGGAGGGGCTGGGTCAGGGGCACCTGCAAGCCCGGGGTAACGGAGGGACGGGGCAGAGCAGGGATCTGGGCTCAGGGAAGACCACGGGGTTGGCGGGGGAGTGGCCGAGCCTTCTGAAAGCCGACAACACCACGAGCACCACACCTCGAGGTCTGTTTCTGGAATCCCTTCTGGAGCGGGGCACGGGGAGGTGGCCTTTAGGCAGCGGTGAGGGATTGCAAGTCCGCGGTCCTGCCCTAAAGTGGCTTGCCATTCTGACCGAATGCCCAGAGAAATGAGCCGATCTGTGGGTTCCCTTTGAGGCAGTGCTGATGGAGGCGCCATACCCCCATTGACTCCTCATTAAATTCAGTTCTTGTCTGCCTCCGGTGCTTGCATTGTTATGGTTGCTGGGGTTGTAGCTTTCCTGTCGGAGTAAGGGGGTGGGTAAGGGGGTGGGGGCCATGCGCACAAACCTCTTGGCTCGGGGCAGTGTGAAGAGGCCAGGTCCACACCCAATTTCCCAACATTGCCACCTGCTGCGTCTCTCCTGTCTCTTTTCTCCCTCAGTTCTCCCTCCCTTCCTATCAACCAGTAATGTTTCCCGAGCGTCTGGGGTGAGCAGAGACCGTAATGAACGCTTGGGAGAGTGCCTTTCTTCCTCCAGCTGGCAGGGCACTGGAAGGGTCAGAGCCAGGGGCAGCGGAAGGGTCAAAGGCAAGGAAGCAGGAGGGGTAGGAGCAGGGGCAGCAGGAGGCCTTCTCAGCTTCCGGAAGGTTGCCGAGCCGTGGCTGGGCCTGCTGGTGTCTTAGCCTCCGGGTGCCGCGAACTCTGCTTGTTTCTTCTCTTGCCACAGAGCCCCGGCCCTCTGGGTACCTATTGTCGTCCTTGTTTTTTCTGTTGGTAAAATTAACAGACCCGATCCTTGTCCTCAAGGAGCTTACAGACTAGAGGAAGAGGCAGGTGCCTGAAACAATTTGAGCAAGGAGCGGGGAATAAAAGAATAAAAGATAATAGGCGTTAAGTGCTAGGGGTGGGAGGCAGGAGTACCCAAGTGCCTTAGGAGTGCCGAAGTGTCAGTTGGGAGATTTGTAGAGTGGGAAGATGAGAGATTAGTCGACAAAGGTTACCTGGGGGAGATGGGATTTCAGAGGGGCTTTGACGATGGGAAGAGTGGTGGCCCTGGCAGAGATAAAGAGGAAAGGAGTTACTGGCAGAAGGGAGGACTGGAGTAGGGGAGGCCCTGGCGTGAGCAGAGGCGTGAACAAGGCCCAGGAGCACGTTCCGTTCATTCATTCAGTTGTATTTATTGAGCGCTTACTGTGCAAAGCACTGTAGTAATCGCTTGGGAGAGTACAATATAACAGACACATTCCTGCCCACGACAAGCTTATGTTGGCTCGGGAGAAGTGAAGCATGCTGCCAGCTGGGGCACAGTGCAGCAGGAGGGATGGGAAGCAGTGTGGTCTAATGGAAAGACGGCGGACCTGGGTTCGAATTCCAGAACCACCACTTGTCTGCCCTGTGACTTTGGGCAAGTCACTTCAGTTCTCTGGGCGTCAGTTCCCTCATCTGCAAAATGGGGATTCAATACCTCTTCCTCCTCCTCTTTACACTGTGAGTCTTATGTGGAAACTGATAACTATGTATCTACCCCTGCACATAGTACAGTGCTTGGCACATAGTAAGGATTTGGCAAATATCACAGTTAATATTATTATTATGAGGGGGCGGTATGCTGATGGACTCAGCCTTGAAACCAACAGGCAGGAAGTTTTTCTGGATGGGCAGAGGGCTGGGCGACCCTGCTGCTGGAGGAGGAGGAGGAGGAGGAGGAGGAGGAGGAGGAGGAAGAGGGCTCTGAGGACTGGGTAGAACAGTGAGGCTGGAGGCCGGGAGGTCAGCGAAGAAGCTTATGGCAGTAATCAGATCTACTCCTCCTGTCCCTGCCCTTCCTCCTCCTCCTCGTCCTCATCCCGTCCCTCCCCTTCCTCCTCTCCTCTTCGCCCCGGCCTGCCAGTCTGCACAGAGCCACCGGTGGGGTGTGGAGCAGGCGGTGGCAGGGTAGGCGCTGTCGGCTGCGAGTGCCAACCGGAACTCTGAGACAAGGTCCCAAGCCCTGCCGGGAAGGACCTGGCCCAGTCGGGCGCTTCGGCCCCCTGCCCAGGCTCTCCGTCCCCCCTCCCCAGACCCTTGCTCTCTCCAGAGTTGGTCACGGCATCCCGACTTTGTTTTTCTGAATTATGCCTCCCTCTGCCTGTCCCATCCCTCGCAGAAAATGTTTGTGGTTTTTAAGGTACCCAGATAGGCTGAATCAGCAGATTTATAATGGAATTCTTTTGAATTTGATTTAAGAATTAGCCAGACACATCACTATTGTAGCATATTTTAACATTCTAATGGCGGGATGTGATTGATGTAGAGCCGGAGACATGTGGCTAGCGGGGTGTTCGAGCCAGGGGTCCGAGGCACGAAGGGGCCGGGAGTGTGGGGGGCTGGGGCGGGGAGGGTGCTTAATCTTGAGCTCTATGCTGGGGGGTGTGGTTCACAGACACTGCACTGATGAGCAGACCCTCATCGAGGTGTGTGTGTGTGCATACATGCGCATGGGTGTTTCCAAAATTTGCAACAAGGAGGCGAATAGCTGTGGCATGCCCCAGGTTTATCCCCAATCCCATTCCTCTGGGCCCGGGGTCCCAGGCCCCTTTCCTTATTCCTGGAGTCCCGATTCTCACCTCCCAGTTCCCTCTCCCTTGGATCCCTGGTCCCGAGCCCCCAGGCTCTAGCCTTCTTTCCTTAGCCCCCAGGCCCCATTTCCCTTTCCCCGGTCCCCTTGTCGGGGTCCCCCGTCCCTAGTCCGGAAGCAGTCCTAGGTGCCGGAGGGACCATCCAACCAGTTGGTCTCAGTGGCTCAGTGATGGCACTGGCCTTCCTTATCCACCCTTCTTCCAGGCCGGCCGCCCCCAGTCCACCCCACAGTCTGCGGGCAGTGGACTTGGCCGCTCGGTGGTTGGTGGTGGCGTGGTGGCCAGTCGGTGAGGTTATCAGCTTGGGCCCGAAAGGGGACCCAAACCCAAAGCTGTTTGGCTCGTGTTCATGGCATTGGGTGTGAGGGGATGACTTGCCTGTCTCTCTCTCCTCTAGACTGTAAGCTCATTATGGGAAGGGAACTTGTCTGCTAATTCTGTTGTATTGTACTCTCCCAAGCACTTTGTACAGTGCCCTGCACATAGTAAATGCTCAGTAAATACAGTTGATTGACTGATTCTCTCTCTCCCCATGGCAGGTGCGCTCCATGGACGAGCTGAATCATGATTTCCAAGCACTTGCTCTGGAGGGTCGAGCTATGGGCGAGGTGAGTGAGCCCCGGGCAGTTGGAGCGTCTGGTCCCAGTAAGGGGAGGGATGGTGGTGGCGGACCCAGCCCTTGCCCACACCTGGCTCTGAGAGACCTCGGGGACTGCGCAGGCCCACGGGATGACGTGTTTGTCCGCCTACCACCCGAGCCCTGAGAACAGGGTTAAAATCGGGGTGCTATCACCTGCACCTCCCTGAAGGAATGGATTCCAGTTGCTGACCCCCACCACGCGCGCGCACACACACACGGCTTCACTCCTTCATTTATTCATTCAATAGTATTTATTGAGCAGTTACTGTGTGCAGAGCACTGTACTAAGCACTTGGAGCATACAGTTCGGCAGTAGATAGAGACAATCCCTACCCAATAACGGGCTCACAGTCTAAGCGACTGACTAGGGTGTCTGTGCTGTAGAGGAGCCGGAGAGAAGAGGGATAATTGTAGTAGTAGCCAGCACTGTTAATTTTTCCAGGGTGCTTGCACATTCCTATGATAAATTCCCTGGGCAGCAGGAAGAGACAGGTGCTGTTCTTTCCATTTTACAGGTGGAAACTGAGGCTGAGAGTGCTGAGTCTTGAGGTCTCACAACAGACCAGAGCTGGACTCTCAGTCTCAGGTTATTTCCACTGGGTTTCCCTGCCCCCTGATTTTGGAGCAAGAAGAAGAGCAGTGATATGGGGGTGGGGTGTGGGGAGAATCCTGAGGAGGGAACCCGAAGCATCGTCTCACTGACTCATTGCAACCGGGGCTTTGGGCCTTGGGCCTGCCCTGGGTTGGGGTGGAGAGCCCCTCTCACGGCAAATTCCATTCTGTTCTCTGGGTGAGGATTCTCCCCAACACTGTCAAGGAAGGATCAAGGGACTGGGTTCGACCTTGGGGTCAGGCAGCATTGGGTTGCAGGGTTAGGGTCTGGCTGAGGCTGCAGGATCGGTTCAGGAAGGGCCCTTTGGGCAGTGGGATTAGTTGTGTTCAGCCATCTTGTTGTTTCCCGGGGGTGTTAATAGCCCCCCCACCGACCTCTCGGCTCTACCCCCACTTGACAGTCCCCCCGGATGCACTCTCTGGGATCCCCTGCCATTCCCTCCGTTCCCCCGCCGGCTCCTTGGCACATCCCTCCTGCTCCCTACCATCCCCTTTTGATGTCCTGTTTCACCCCAGTCCCTTGGCACTCTAGTGCTCTTTTCCTCACCGCCCCATGTCCCTCTGTTGCCGCCATCACTGGCTTCCTGGCACCCCTGGCATCCCAGCTGCCAGTTCCATACAATGAGCTGGCCCAAGGAAGGAGAAGGGACCCTGCCCTGAGGCAGGACAGTGGTGTTGGTTGCCACTTTTCCAACCCTCGTGGCCACGTGCCAACACTTCCCGTCACCTAGGGGATGGCCAGGAACAGTGAGGAACAGCACCCCATCCAGATGGCTGTGGCTCCGGACCAGCATGTGTGGGTGGTAACCCCGTGCTGAGTGCGTGGCTGGATGAGCTGCCAGCCTTGGGACATGGCCCCTCCGACCTCTGACCTCTGCCAGCTGGCTAGGCTCCTGGAACACCTTTGGGCAGGGTGGGGGCCGGATGGATCCCTGCCTGGCAAGAAACCCTCCCCCTGCTCCCCTTGAGAGACAGGTCTCCGGTCGGGTGGGTGATTAACTGTGCTTGTTATGCCAACTTCCTGTTTGGTGAGTCTTCTGTTGGGAAGTAGGTTTTCTGCTCTGCTCTTTTGTGTTCTGCTCCTCCCTTCCCTCCCTACTCTGGTGCCCAACAGCCTCCCTGCCCCTCTGCCTGCTTGGGCTTTTCCACACGGTGAGAGAGAGAGAGAAAGTGCACACAGGTGTTTCTGAGGGTGGGTGATGGCCTGTGAGTGTGCTTTTGGAGGCGTCAGACTGCAAGTGCACACCTTGGGTGGGTCAGACTCCAAGAGTGAGTGTGTGTGTGTGTGTGTGTGTGAGCGCCTGCCTCCTTATGGGGGAGGTGTGTCAGACTGCGTGTCTGTGCTTGTGTATTTGGGGGTGTGTCAGACTGTGTGGATCCCAGGGGTGTGAGTCTGCATATGTATATCTGTGCTCGTTTGACTCCGTGTGTATCTGGGGTGTGTCAGTCTGGGGTGTGTGGGTTTGGGATCGCCCTCCTCCAGGGACCCCCAGGCTCCTTGCTTGGCACTGCCACCTGGCACCGGGCGCCGCTCTGAGTGGGCAAGGGAGCCGCCCCTCAGCTGAAGCCAGTGGTCTGAGCTGCGGCCAGCTTTCTGGCCCGGGGTCGCTCTGGCAGTCTAGGAATTCTGGCCGGGCGAACCAACAATGGCAGGAATGAGGAGCAGGCCTGAGCTGTATGGGCATGTATCTGTGGGGTCTTTGGTAGTCAGAGAGTCACTTCCTAGGTAGAAAGCGTAAATGAACGCAAAGCTCTTCTAGAGGGGAAACTGGGCAGCCTACCCAGATTAGCCCATCCGTACCAGGCAGGGACCTGGCCCCAAATGACCTGGGCAGTCAGGCAATGGCATTTATTGAGCGCTTACTTTGTGCAGTGGAGTTAATAGAAGCAATCCCTGTCCTCAGGAAGTTTACAGTTTAGAAGCAGTGTGGAGGGAAGATTCGGGTGTGAACGGCAGCTCAGGTCGAGCTGGTACCGGCTGCCCAGGGTCCGGAAACCTGCAGGGCAGGAGTGGCTGCTGTGTCGGGTCCATCGATGGGGACTTTGGTGGCTCTTCCCCAGCTGCCTTCCCTTCCCTGCCCGCTCCCTGCCGGGAAACCCTGGCACTCCCTGGGCCCTGGGCCCAGGCCCCTCCCCCAGGCAGAATCACAAACCTAAGAATCGCCCCCAGGTCAGCCTCACTCATTGCTCTGCCAGCCCATGGGTCTGTCTCCCAACATTGGTGACCCATGCTGGGAGGAACCAGGGGCTGGTGGCCTTTTGGTCACCCATCCTAGGAGGGAGGGCTGGCTCATCCAGCTTCCTGACTCTTCCCCCTCTACCCCGGACTCTCCCAGTGACTCAGTTCAGACTGTCCAACACCCCTGACTCTCCCCCAGTGGCCCAACACAGACCATCCCATGCCGCTGACTCTCCCCAGTAAAGCCCATCCAACACCCTGACTCTCCCCAATCCATTCCAGGATCTCCCTCAGTGACCCAGCCTGAACCACAGTGGATAGAGTGGATAGAGCATGGGTTTGGGAATTCAGAAGTTAGTGTGTTCTAATTCTGGCTCCACCACTTGTCTGCTGTATGACCTTGAGCAAGTCATGCCTCAGTTACCTCATCTGTAAAATTGGGAATGAGACCATGAGCCCTATATGGGACAGAAACTGTGTCTAACTCAATTTGCATGTACTCACCCTGGCGCTTAATACAGTGCCTGGTACATAGTAAGCGCTTAACAAATGCCATAATCATTATTATTGTTATTATTACCCCTGACTCTCGGCCAGTGACCCAGCACAAACCATCCCACACCCCTGACTCCCCCGGCTGGGACTGGACAGCCCTTGGAGAAGGGAGCAAGAATTTTTTGTCTCAGAAATCATGAAATAGATTTAGATGGCTCCATTTTGCCCCATTCTCCCTATGTGTCCCGTCCTCTCCTCTCTCCCCCTCCCCCCCATCCCAAGATTTCTAACCTTCCCCACTGCATTTGCTGCCTCCCCCCCACCACCTCCCAAGGTTTTCTTCCCCAGCTGGTCCAACCTGTTCTATGAGGAAGGTCTCACCAACCCAAGGAGCACAGCCACTGCTCAGCCATCCCCTCCCAACATGAAGGGCAGGGGCTGGGTGAGGAGCCAACAGACAATGGAGCCCCCGGCAGCTACGCGCTGCTGCTTGAGCCCCACCTGATCTGGCATTGCTGCCCGAGGCCCGAGGCCCCAGCCCCCTGGCTTTTTTGGTTTCCCAACTTGTGACAAAGGCCCAAGTTTTCCTTCTGCTCGTAATGTGGTTTCCTGTGGTTTTTCCCCAAGCGTTCTACCACCACCTTCCATTTTCAGGAGTGTGCTCGAATTCTGTGTTTCCCCCCATCCTCTAGACTGAAAGCTCACTGTGGGCAGGGAATGCGTCTGCTAACTCCATTGTATTGTACTCTCCCAAGTGCTTAATGCAGTGCTCTGCAAATGGAAAGCACTCAATACCACTAATTGACCCTCCCCAGTGACCCCAGGCCCTCTGAGCCCTGTCTGTCCAGCACACGGTCTCCTGTGGGATGGGCACAGGGGACACCTGGGCACAGATGGGACACGCTTGCTCTCCGTTCCCCCGACTGGCCGGCGGAGACTCAGACTGGTTCCCACTGTGGCGGAATGTGTTCCCAGAGTCCCTGCAGCTGGGCCCGTGGGAGGGAGCAGGGAGAGCGGGAAACATTGATCTTGGAGGCGGCACCTGGGGATCTCATGGGATGGGGCCATGAAGTTGGGGGAACCTGTAGGTTAGAGCCTTCTCCTCGTCTGCTCCCTCTCCTCTTCTCTCTCTGTTTTGTCCCTCCCTCTCCCCAGCCCAGCTCTCCCTCCTCCCCCTTCCCTCCCCTCTTTGCTCTCTTCCCCTGCTTTCCTATCCCTCCCTTTCTTCCCCTGCTGGCCCCTCCCCTGCTGTACGGTCCTCTCCTTTCTTTCCTTCTGAAGAAGGCAGACTCTAGCCAATTTGGACTCTAAAGTCATCAGGGAACCAAATCCATTTGGGGATGTGGCAGGCACATGGAGTTTGTCAGCCCCCAGGAGAGCATGGCAAATCAGAGGGGAGACCTGGAGGCTGAGATCCAGAATCACTGCTGCCACCAGTCCTGTGGGGAGGCCGGGAGGGAGGGGGTGGCCTTCGGGTGCCCCAGCGGGCATAGTAGCCTTTCTACTCTCTCTCTCCCTGTGCACCATGAGCTCCTTATGAGTAAGGATCGCTCCAACAAAGTCTTTTGTTGTGTCCTTCCCCAAGCGCTTAGTACTGTGCTCCACACACACGATTGATTGTGAAACCTCTCTCTCCATCCTCGTTTTTTGCAGCAGCTCTTGCCAGGGAAAAAGTTTTGGGAAACAGATGATTCCAGCAAAGACGGACCAAAGGGGATATTCTTGGGTGACCAGTGGCGAGACAGTGCCTGGGGAACGTCAGGTAAGCAGTGGAAGGGAGCTTGTCTTCGTGCCCCCGCCTCCCCAGCCCCGTGTATCGACCTTGGGTCTCGGCCCTCTCCCTTCCCGGTGTGAGCCGCCCCCAGGCCCAACGAGCCGTATATTTTTCCTATGCTCCGTGGCCACTGTCAGGCTCAAGTTGGGGAACAGGTCCCAACGGGGGAAGACTCCCCGTCTTCCTACACAAAACCTGCCCTCTCCTGACTTTCCTATCCCCGTAGACGACATCATCAGCCTCCGTGTCTCACAAACCCAAAACCTTGGCGTTCTCCTTGACTCACCTCTCCCATTCAACCCACACATTCACTCCACTAACAAATCCTGTTGGTTCCACCTTCACAACGTCTCTCGTGCCTGCCCCTTCCTCACCAAACTGCTACCAAGTTTGGTTCAAGTGCTTGTCCTATCTTTTTTTATGGTATTTGTTAAGCGCTTACTATGTGCCAGGCACTGTACTAAGCACTGCGGTAGGTACAAACCAATCAAGTTAGGCACAGTCGTGCCCTGCATGGGGCTCACAGTCTTTAATCCTCAAGTAAAAGATGAGGTAACTGAGGCACAGAGAAGTGAAGTGAATTACACAAGGTCACACAAGGGATGAGTGGCAGAGCCGGGCTTTGAATCTAGGTCTTTCCGAGTCCCAGGCCCATGCTCTAACGGCTAGGCCTCATTGCTTGCCAGCTCTACTACTCCATCAGCCTTCTCCCTGACCTCCCTGCTTTCTTGTCTTTCCCCACTCCAGTCTGTACTTCACTCTGCTGTCCGGATCATTTTTCTAAAAAAAGTCAGTCCACATTTCCCCACTCCTCAAGTAACCTCAGCGGTTGCCTGTCCACCTCTACATCAAACAAAAGCTTGCCATAGGCTTTAAAGCACTCAATCACCTTGCCCCTTCCTATCATACCACACTGATTTCCTACTGCAATCCAGCATGTTCACATTGCTTTTCTAATGCCAACCTACTCACTGTACCTCAGACTCGTCTATCACGCTGCTGATCCCTGGCACACGTACTGCCTCTGGCCTGGAACACCCTCCCCCTTCACATCTAACAGACCACCACTCTCCCCACCTTCAAAGCCTTATTGAAATCACGTCTCCTTTAAGAGGCCTCACCCGACTAAGCCCTCATTTCCCCACCTCCCTCTCCCTTCTGCATTGCCTTGGAACTCGGATTTGTACCCTTTGTTCATCCCACCTTCAGCCTAACAGCCTTTATGTCTATATCCGTAATTGATTTTAATGTCTATTTCCTCCTCTAGACTGTAAGCTCCTTGTGGGCAGGGAATGTGTCTACCAACTCTGTTGCGTTGTACTTTCCCAAGCAGAGTGGTCTTCACAGAAGTAAGCACTTACTAGATACCCCTGATTGACATGGTTCTGCACAAGACCCCTCCCCGCCATTCCTCTTAAACCTCTTCTTAAACCGTCTCCGAAACCCCTGACCATCTGCTTTAAGACACTCAATTAGCTCCCCCCAACCACCAGTCTTCATTCATCTCCTACTACAACCCAGCCTGCACATGGCACTCATCTAATACCAGCCTTCTCACTGTACCTCGATTTTGCTTGTCTCACCCCTGACCCCTTGTTCACATCCTCTCTCCGCCCTGAAACTCCCTCCCCTTTCTTAGCCAGCAGATGCTCATTTTCCCCACCTATGAAACCTGATTTAAAGTCACATCTCCAGGAAGCCTTCCCTGACTAACCCCACTGCATTCACCCTCCCTCCTGCATCACTTCACCTGAGCACTTGGATCTGTACCCCCTAAGCTGTTTGTTATTCATCCCAGCCCCTCAGTGCCTATGTCCGTATCCTTGTACCCTGGCGCTTCCCCAGGCTGTAATTGTTGTTAGTGCCTGTTTCCCCTGCCAGATTGTAAGCTTCCTGAGAGCTGGAACTGTCTCTCCCGTTGTATTTCCCTCTCCCAAACGCTCAGTCCAGTGCTCCACACGCAGGAAGCACTCAGTCTATACCACTGATGGCCTGACTGAATCCAGTCCCCTCCTGTGCCTGAGGATAGGACCCCTTGCCGAGACTGTGGCCACAGGCGGGCCGTGGGGTCCCCAGAGTGGACGATCCGGGCCGAGCCACCCCATCCCTGTCATGTTGGCCAGGTCTCGGGCTGAGCGTGCCTCACCCCGCGTGTGCTTGTTGCAGACCACTCCGTCTCCCAGCCGATCATGGTGCAGCGCCGGCCCGGCCAGAGCTTCCATGTCAACAGCGAGGTCAACTCGGTACTGTCACCGCGGTCGGAGAGCGGGGGCTTGGGCGTCAGTATGGTGGAGTACGTCCTGAGTTCTTCCCCTGGGGACTCCTGCCTCAGGAAAGGCGGATTTGTGAGTACCGCAGGAGGGCCTGGGTGATGGGCCGAGGCGGTGGTGGCAGCCTGGGTGTGAGGGGCGGGAAACGCACACGTGGCCTGGGCCACCCGCTTCCTGCCTGTGAGTAAGTAGAGGTCCGGGGATGGGTCTGAAGCCTGGGGAAGATCGGGGGAGCCTGGGCCTTCGTCGGTGGCACTAAGGAAAGCCGTGTGACCGGGAGCAGGGCCCACGGGATGCAGATGGCGACGACAACGACAAAGGGGAGAAGAAGAGCAAAGGCACCTTTGACGGGGACAAGCTGGCAGAGCTGAAGGAGGAGGGGGACAGCATGGACAAGGCCAATGGGTGCTTACCCGTGCAGAATGGAATTGATGGGGATGGCAAAGACTTCAGGTAGGCGTCTCTTCTGCCCCTGCTGAGCCTTGGCTGGACCTCTTCCGAGGTGGGGGTGTACAGGAGGGTGGGGAGACGGCAGGAGACCAGGGGCTGGGAAGGGAGCGTGCTCCCCACAGACCTTTGGGGAGCCTTGCGCCCAGCCAAATGTCCCCAGCCGGTTAAGCCAAGGGCAGGAGGCCCCAGCCGACGATGGTGGCCTTGGGGACTTGAGGAATCGGCCTTGGTTGTGGGGACCCGCGTCCCTCTCCAGGTGGGTCTGAATGTCGTTCCCATCCCCCCCGCCCTCCCACCAGTCGGACCCCCGGGAACTGCCCGACGTCAGCCGCCGAGGTGGATCTCCTGGGCCCAAACCCCGGCGGAGCCGACGGCCTGGCCCAGCTGGGCGGCGGCAACGGGGCCAAGCCCGTGGAGGACTTCTCGGCCATGGAATCCCAGAGCGTGCCGCTGGACGCCATGGAGCACGTGGGCATGGAGCCCCTCCAGTTCGACTACTCCGGCACACAGGTGCCCGTCGACTCGGCCGCGGCCACCGTGGGGCTGTTCGACTACAACTCCCAGCAGCAGGTGCGTGGCGGGTGTGGGGGTCGTGTGGACTGTGGGAGGCCGATGGACGGGGAGAGCGTTGGCGGACGGGCACGCCTTATCTCCCACTGGCTGAGTGCCGCCCCCTTCTCCAAGAGGCTCGTGGACGGGTCGTTGGCAGTGGGTCCAAGGGAAGGGCCAACCTGGGTGCCAGGCTCCTCTTTCTTTCCCCTCAGCTGTTCCAGAGGCCAAATGCGCTTGCGGTCCAGCAACTGACCACGGCCCAGCAACAGCAGTATGCGCTGGCCGCTGCTCACCAACCACACATCGGTAAGCGGCCTCTGTCACAGCGGGGACTCCCCCCGCCCCCCAATCCCCCCAGCAACTGGAACCCCCTTGCCTTTCCTGAGAACCAGTTTTAATGATGAGTCCCTCCCCAGTTCCCGGGGCCCGGTCCAGATCCCGTGTCTGCTTGAGGGAGAGCAGGGCAGGCAGACGCAGACACATGCGCATAAGCACCACCCTGCGCCCCCAGCACATGTGGCCACGTCCCCGCTGGGGCTGGCCAAGCGTCTCCTGGACGGCTGGATGGGACCCTTGGGGGTTCCCTCGGAGTTTACAGGAATGCCAACAGTCTGCTTCCTTCTCTTCCCATGACACTGCCTGCTGTGGCACTGCCCGCTGTGGCCCTGCCCACCGTGGTGGTGTCCCCCGCGCCGCCGCCGTGGCCCCTGCAGAGGGGGCATTGGGCTGTCCTCTAGCCCGCTCTGTTTTTACTGACAGGTATGTTTTCAGCAGGTCTGGCTCCCGCCGCCTTTGTCCCCAACCCCTACATCATCAGCGCCGCACCCCCGGGGACGGACCCCTACACGGCCGGACTGGCGGCCGCTGCGGCCACTCTCGGTGAGTCTCCCTCCCCCAGGCCCCGGGGCCGCCTCCCAGGAACCAGGCTGTCCCGGGAGCAGGACGGGCTTGGGCCGGCCCGGGGCACATACAGAATTGCCATTCCCCCACCTCCCAGCCCATCGGGGTGAGGGGACGGTCAGAGGTGTCGGCTGGCCCATACCGGGTCCCCGAGGGAGAGTAGGAGTTATGAGTGGAGACGGTCTATCTCTGACCGTGAGGGTAGGTGTCCGAGGGTCGGGGGACACAGCCAGCACACAGTCCCGCCCGGTGTTGTCGTGGGGCCACGGTTGGGGGCAGAGAGCCAGCCTTTGCCCCAAGAGCATTCCTTGGCCGAAGGGAGGTAGGGGTTTTGGGGTCTGGCAGTGATGACACTCTTGCCCTCACTGACACACTGAGGTGTGGTGATGAGAGCCAGCTCTGTGCTGAGCCCTGAGCCAGACCCCTGAGAGGCCCCCAGTGGGGGCCCTGGTAGGCGGGGCCACCGGCCAGGGAGTGTGGCCCGGTCTGTCAGGATCCGGCTGTGGGGGGCAGAGCCAGGAGCGGTTTCTCCCCTCCCGTCTAGCTTCCAGCCCGCTGCCCCTCCTTGTCCACCTCTCAATAGGAGGGGAGAGAGTGAAGGGCCAGGAGGGGCAGTGGGCCCAGATACATGTCCTGTCTCAGGTCAGCAGGTCCTCCTGGGTCCATCCGCCCAGTCTCTCGGGGCACCTGGCCTCCCCGGGGATTTTCTGACGCCCTCTTTCCGCCCCCGCCGGGGTGTCTACAGGCCCCGCGGTGGTCCCCCACCAGTACTACGGAGTCACCCCCTGGGGCGTCTACCCAGCCAGTCTCTTCCAGCAGCAGGCGGCCGCTGCCGCCGCGGCCGCCGCCACCAACTCGGCCAATCAGCAGACGACGCAGCAGACCCAGCAAGGCCAGCAACAGGTGTGTCCGGCTCACGGCGATGGCGGCCTCCTGCGTTCCGTGTCCACGGATACCGGCCACTTGCACCACGGCTCGGGACCGTAGGGAGGCGGGGTGCTTGGGGGCCGGCCCTTTCTGGAGCCCTCCGGGATTTGCAGGAATTTAGCATCTACCCACTGTGCGCCACCACTGGGCCCGGCTCTCTGTCCGGCAGGGTCCACACTGGGGAGAGCGCTCAGGCCGGGGAGGATTCCAGTCTCGAGCTCGTTTGGCTTGACGCTGCCCTCTGGGTGCCGAGGGCAAATGGGACAGTCCCACCATCGGTGTCAGACTCAGGCCGAACCCACCCTGCTGGAAACAACCTCCTGGGGCAGTGATCGCTGACCCCCTAGGCCAGCCCTCGAAGGGACAGGTCCATGTGCTTGTGCGATACAGAAGGGAAAAGGAGTAGGGGAAATGAGGGCTTAGGGAAGGCCTTGGAGCAGCTGTGATTCTATTAGGGCTTTAGAGCTTAGGAGAGTGGTGGTCTGTCAGATGGGAAGGGGGAGGGTCTATGGTGAGATAGACAAGTTTGAAGACCGGCATTAGAGGAACAAAGTGTGTAGGCTGGGTTGTAGGAAAGCAGCGAAGTAAGGTAGGAGGGGGCTAGGTGACTGAGAGCTTTAAAGCTGATGGTTTGATGCAGAGGCCTAAGGATCATTGTAGGGATGGAGAAAGAAGGAAAGTGAGCAAGAGATCAAAATCGTTCAAAAAATTGGAGGTGGGGCCTAGAGGACCGTAGGTGACGGTGATTAGCATCTGGAGTAGGTGGTAGAGATGGATGATATGGGCTTCGAAGGAAGGGAAAGGTGAAATGGTGCAAAAATGGCATTGGGGAGCCAGAAGGAAGCCAATTCCTCCCCCTTTCCCCGTGAGTCTGGAGGATTGGGTGAAGACGAAGCCCCCTCGAGAGAGAGCGGCAGGGGAGACGGTGTCATCTGGGGAGAGCTAAGTTTCAGTGGTCGCGAGGAGAACTAGTGATTGGGTCAGAAACAGTCCAAGCGAATGAGTTCTCCGAGGGAGTAGGTGTAGATGGAGAACAGAAGGGGACCCAGAACTGAGCCTTGAGGGACTCCCACAGTTAGGGGGGTTGCAAGGGAGAGGAGGAGCCTGTGAAAAAGACTGAGAATGGGCATCCAGAGAGGTAGGAGGAGAACTTGAGAAGCTCTCTCAACCCCTGCCTCCCCCATCTCTTACCCCTAATGGCCTGGCGACCGTCAGGCGGTACGGCAAGTCTGTGCTCCGTGTTGGGGGAGGGGCTGATTCCCCCTGCTCTCCTCCGCTAGGTGCTGCGGGGAGCGGCCAGCCAGCGGCCCTTGACCCCAAACCAGAACCAGCAGGGACAGCAGACGGACCCCCTCGTGGCAGCCGCAGCCGTCAACTCCGCGTTGGCCTTCGGACAGGGGCTGGCGGCCGGGATGCCGGGTGCGACCTCCGGGCCGGTGGGGGTGGGGGTGGGTGGGGGCACGGGCAGGGCCCTGGGGGCTGGCAGGGATGACACACTTGCCCTCGCATAGATTCTGCTGATGAGAACATCTCTCCGTACTCGACTGTTCTGAGCCAGCCTCCGGGTCACAGACTCCTCCAGGGCAGTGCCCGTTACCGACCGGCCACCGCCGTAGCTCCGGCTCGGGCTCGTGGGGTCTTTGGGGCTGGGGGTGACGGGCGGGGGCAACGGGCTTGATCTGTCGATCGATGACGGGTCGCTGGATTGACGGCGTGTCGGTGGCTCCGCAGGCTACCCAGTCCTGGCGCCTGCCGCATATTACGACCAGACGGGCGCCCTGGTGGTGAACGCGGGAGCCCGCAACGGCCTGGGCGCGCCCGTCCGCCTCGTGGCTCCCGCCCCCGTCATCATCAGCTCCTCGGCTGCCCAAGCAGGTGAGCGGGCCGCGCCCCGTGGGAGGGGGCGGGGGTCTTGGGGACGGCAGGCTGGGGCCGGGCACCTACTCCAAACCTCCCCCTCTGGCCTTCAGCGGTCGCGGCGGCCGCAGCTTCGGCCAACGGCGCAGCGGGGGGCCTCGCGGGCACGACGAACGGGCCGTTCCGCCCTTTGGGCACGCAGCAGCCGCAGCCGCAACCCCAGCCACAGCCCAGCAGCAACCTGGCGTCCAGCTCCTTCTACGGCAACAGTTCGCTGAGCAACAACGCCCAGAGCAGCTCCCTGTTCTCCCAGGGCTCGGCCCAGCCTGCCAGCCCCTCCCTGGGCTTCGGGGGCAGCGGCTCTCTGGGTGCCACCCTGGGCTCTGCCCTCGGTGGGTTTGGCACAGCAGGTAAAGGGTCGGGGGGGACCCGAGGGCCACACGGGGTGGGGCTGGGGAGGCGCACCTGGGGCCGGTCGGAAAACAGGTCCGCCTCTGTCCTGCCGCAGTCGCCAACTCCAGTGCCGGCAGCGCCTCCCGCCGTGACTCTCTGACGGGCAGCAGCGACCTGTACAAGCGCACCTCTGGCAACCTCACCCCCATCGGACACAGCTTCTACAACGGCCTGGGCTTCTCCTCGTCTCCGGGCCCAGTGGGCATGCCCCTGCCCAGCCAGGCCCCGGGACACTCCCAGACGCCGCCCCCATCCCTCTCTTCGCACGGGTCCTCGTCCAGTCTAAACCTGGGTAAGGGGTCCGTGGAGGTGTCCTCCCCCTGCCACATCCCCCCATCTCCCATCCCGTTCTGGCCATTCTCCCGCATCATCTGCCGAGAGGAAACCGCCGGAGCCTGGCTGTCTCCATCCTGGGGGTGGAGGGGCTCACTGGCCTCGAGCGGGAGCGTTTCCTGAGGTCTCCCCCAGGCCCTCCGGGACAGGGGAGGAGAGCGATCCCAGGACCTTTCTGCCTTTGGCAGGCTCTGAGTCCCGGGGTGGGTCGGTCCCCTTCCGCCGGGGCGGGCCCAGAGGCGGCACCCCTCCCCCCGGCCCCCGTCACCGCTCACAGCCGTGTGTCCGGCGGCCTCCGCAGGCGGACTGACCAACGGCAGCGGGAGGTACATTTCGGCGGCACCCGGGGCCGAGGCCAAGTACCGCAGCGCCAGCAGCGCCTCCAGCCTGTTCAGCCCGAGCAGCGCCCTGTTCCCGCCGTCCCGCCTGCGCTACGGCATGTCCGACGTCATGCCGTCCGGCCGCAGCCGCCTCCTGGAGGATTTCCGCAACAACCGCTACCCCAACTTGCAGCTGCGCGAGATCGCCGGCCACATCATGGAGTTCTCCCAGGACCAGCACGGATCCAGGTGAGACCCCTGGGCCGGCGGCACCCCCGCCTCTGAACCCCACGGTGGCTCTTCCAGGGCCTCCCCCCTCCCCTTCCCTCCCACCTCAGCCGCCTCCCCCACACCCCAGGGTGTCCCCTTCACCACTACCCCCTGGGCTCAGCACCCTGCATCCACCCCGGGACCCGCTTCCCAAGCCCCTCCGATGACTGCCGTCCTCTCTGCATCAAACAGGCACTAGTGACCGCCAACTATTCCTTCGCCTCCCTCCCCACACCCGTCCTTGCACCTTTCCCTCCCCCTTCTTACTCGCAGGCCAGACCTCTGCTCTCCCCAGAGTCAAGGCCCTCCTGACATCCCCCTCTCCTCCGGGAGGCCTTTCCCAACTCATCTCGTCTCTTTGTTTTACTCTTGTATTATACTCTCTCGAGCGCTTAGTACGGTGCTGTGCACACAGTAAGAACTCGATAGATGGGCTCCAATGAATGAGTTTTCCATTCCCCCGACTTTCAGCCAATCTTGTGCCTCGGTGCCACCTGACGGCTTCTCAGCTCCCCACCTCCTGTTGCACGTCCGGCCCACCTCGCACCCCCTGATTCCTCGAGTACTGACTCACAGACCGATCCCCTTCTCCTTCCTCCCATCAAGCATTCCTTAGCGTCCGTCTCCCCCGCTGAATGGCGAGGTCCTGGAAGGCTGGGACCATGCTTCTGGGCCTCCTGGTCTGTGGCGCTCTGCCCAGGGTGCAGGACGGTGCTCAGCTCAGGACTCTGCTCTGTTCACATAGGCACCGCGGTCCATCCGCGTGGGCAGGGGCGGGGGTGGGGGCTGCCTCCCCAGACACTCAACCCACTCTCACCTCCTCCCCCACCCACCCGCAGATTCATCCAGCTGAAACTGGAGCGGGCGACCCCAGCTGAGCGCCAGCTGGTCTTCAGCGAGATCCTGCAGGCGGCCTACCAGCTCATGGTGGATGTGTTTGGGAACTATGTCATCCAGAAGTTTTTTGAAGTAAGCCTGCCTGCTCACGGCCTATCGGCCCTTCAGACCCTCGGATCCCTGCCCTGCCATCTCTCCTGACCGCGACCCCTTGAGCACCCCTGCCCCCCACCCCCGACCCCCACCCTCCACCTCTGCCGCCCCAGACGAGCACCTGGCTGTTTCCGGCACGATGGCCCAAGGGCCAGAGGGCCTGCCCCTCCCTCCCGGGAACCCTGCCATGGTGCGTTTTGGGGAGGGTCGCCCGAGACCCGGGGCACCCCCTGCCTGGGGCTGACGTGCCCACGTGTCCACCCGCAGTTTGGGAGCCTGGAGCAGAAGCTGGCGCTGGCAGAGCGGATCCGGGGACACGTACTGTCCCTGGCGCTGCAGATGTACGGCTGCCGCGTCATCCAGAAGGCGCTGGAGTTCGTCCCCCCTGACCAGCAGGTAATTGTAAGTTTCCGCCTTACCTTATCTTCCTTCTCGGGGTCTGCCGGGTTGGGGGAAGACCGGGGGGCGCTGGGGGAACACCTAACCCTCCCCTCTGCCCACATCCCCACCCCCCGATCTGCCTGGAACAGAGCAGGCCTGTTGTCACCCATCTATCTGAGATGTTCTTCGGGCCCAACTTCAGGCCCTCCTGCTTTGCAGAAGCCATTTCTGCTGGCCAGGATGAAGCTCAGTGGTTGCAGTTGGCCAGTGCCTTCAGCACAGAGCCCCCCCACATTCTGCTCGGCCCTCCTGGCCCCAGGCCCGATAGCCCCAACCTTTTCCTGATAACTTTCTCCAGTTAGTCTCCCCTCCCCTCCCGCCGATTTTCCTGCCTCATTGAGTCATAGCTAACCTCCGCATCCCTGACCCCACCCTACTCATCACCCCCAGGCACCACCCAAGCTCGCCCTCTGGTAGGGGTCTGCTACTGACCTCGAACACAAGGCAGGCAGGGTTCTGTCCAGCCCCTCAGGGGCGGGGCGGGGCCGGGCCGGGCCGGAGCGCGGTTTGGGCAGTCTCAGCGGATACCCTGGCCGTCCTCGCTTCCACCTCCCTGGGTGGGCAGGTGGGCGGGATCGGTGGGTGGGTGCTTGAGCCTCTGAGTTGGAGAGCCGAGTTGTGGGCTTAGGAATAGGGGCAGGGAGTTTTGCTTTCCTTCTCCCGGACGTAGCCCGTGGCCAGCCCACCCCTGCACCACCGACCACACCTTATGGGTCCCGTGTCCTCAGTTAGGGGGAGGGAGGGGGGGCGTCGGCGGGCCAGCCTGTTCTGGTGCCGGTGGTGCTCCCGGTCTCCCTCTCCTCGTAGAACGACATGGTGCGGGAGCTGGACGGCCACGTCCTCAAGTGCGTCAAGGACCAGAACGGAAACCACGTGGTGCAGAAGTGCATCGAGTGTGTCCAGCCACAGTCCCTGCAGTTCATCATCGACGCCTTCAAGGGCCAGGTGCGGCCCTGGAGGTGGCCCGGGGCGCGTGGGGCGGTGGGTTACGGCATTGCCGCAGAATTCTGCCCCTCCTAGTTGCAAACTGGAGCCGGGGCTGGTTTTCGCTTTCAGGAGATTTTAGCGGGCAGAGGCCACCTGGCACCTCTGAGCTCATGCCTGGCGCCCACAGGCCGGTGCCCAGGGCCGCATCCTCTGTGTAGGGGGGCGCGCCCATGTGAGGAGGCGGGGTGGCCGGCTACAGCGACTCCGGGGACCCTCACCCCGCACACTTGTGTGGGCGCATGTCCCCTCCCCCAGGTGTTCGCGCTGTCCACGCACCCGTACGGCTGCCGCGTGATCCAGAGGATCCTGGAGCATTGCCTCCCCGACCAGACGCTGCCTGTCCTGGAGGAGCTGCACCAGCACACGGAGCAGCTCGTGCAGGTGCTCGGGGTGGGGCGGGGCCACCAGGGCTGTAGGGGGGGGCCGAGGGAACGGAGAGCCGGAGGAGCCAGGGAGCTGAAGGGCCCAGCCTTCATTCACTTCCCGGTGTCCCCAGGACCAGTACGGAAACTACGTCATCCAGCACGTACTGGAGCACGGGCGTCCAGAGGATAAGAGCAAGATTGTAGCTGAAATCCGGGGCAACGTTCTTGTATTGAGTCAGCACAAGTTTGCCAGGTAATCGCGACAGGCAGTGTGGGATCTGTTTGAGCGTTTACTCTGGCCGGCACCGGATCGAATCCTAGGGGAGAGCTGAGGTTGTCGGGTTGGACAGAGTCTAAGTGGGAGAGGGAAGAGGGGTGGGCCGGGAGCAGCCGGTAATGTGCCCCTTCAGACGACAGACCGGTGGTGGCCAGCAATGGGGAGTCCTGCCCGTTGGCATGAGCGATGCGACGTTCCTCGTTCTGGATTTGGGGTGCGGGGGGCAGGTGCGGGGTAGCCTGGAAGCAGAGAATTCATGGGCTCTGATTCGCCCTCCTTCTCCTCCTCTTCCTCCACCTTTCCACTTCTCCCTTTCCACCTCCCCCTCCTCTCCTCCTGCTCCTCCCGATGCCACCACCCAGCAATGTGGTGGAGAAGTGTGTGACCCACGCATCGCGCACCGAGCGCGCCATGCTGATCGACGAGGTGTGCAGCGTGAACGATGGGCCGCACAGCGCGCTCTACACCATGATGAAGGACCAGTATGCCAACTACGTCGTGCAGAAAATGATCGACGTGGCCGAGCCCGCCCAGCGCAAGATCGTCATGCACAAGGTGAGCACGGCGGGAGGGAGAAGTTGGGAGGGTGAGCTGCGCTTTCCCGGGCGGGTTCGGGAGTCAGTCTTCCCAGTGAGGGGAGGCTGTGCTTCTAGTAGGGGCCAGCGATGATGACACTCTTGCCCTCACGGAGAACTGCATTCGCTGAGGAGATCCTGTATGTGCTCAGAAGAGCTGAGCTGGCCGGGGTGGGGGTGGGGACCGGGGTGGGGGCCGGGGCATTTGCAGGCGGGGCCACCGTCCTGCATCCAGCTGGGCAGTGGAGGATGGGACGCAATTCAGGCCCCGGGGGCCGGGATCTGACTTCCCCTAGTTTTTGAGTCTGGGGGTGTTGGGCCTCTTGCCCCCGATCCCCGATCCTGACCCGCCCTCACGGACCGGCTGTGTGTGTGTTCCCTACCCTCCCGTGACCCCTTCACCATCCCCAACCCTTTTGTTGCCCCCCTCCCCCGGCACTAACGCTGTGCTCCGCCCCAGATCCGGCCACATATCGCCACGCTGCGCAAATACACGTACGGGAAGCACATCCTGGCCAAGCTGGAGAAGTACTACATGAAGAACGGGGTGGACCTGGGACCCATCTGCGGCCCCCCCCAACGGCATCATCTGAGAGAACGGGGGCGCTCGCCTACCCCCGCCCCTGCCCTCCTCCGCCACCACCGCCCCCGATATTCCAGCAGGTCCGCGGATCCGGGAACCGGAGACACACACACACAGACACACACACACACCCCTCTCCCCCTTTGTAAATTCCTTTAATTTTATTATGCATAACATGTACTAATTATTTTTTTTAATTAACAAATTGCCCTGCTGTTTTACTGGTGTATAGTATCCTTGTACATAGGTAGCAACCGACCCAGAGGCCCCGGGCCTGACGCTCCCCACCCTGTTCCCCCCACCCCCAGAGACTCGGCTCAGGGCTGATGTCAAAGAGAAAAAAAGAAGTTTTTAACTGATGGGCGGGGAGGTGGGTTCGGCCATCCGGCTTCCTCTGGGTGTGTGGCCGGCTGGCCGGTGCCCGTGGCCACCTCCCCTGCTGCGCCCGGACCGATCTCCCCGTGGCGCCAGCTTCCCACCCCAGATGCCTTTTTAAGTTTCTGGAACTTTTTAAATTGCTCCTTTCGGAGGGTGGACTCGGGGGGGTGGGGTGGGGGGAGGGGGCGGCGGGGTGGACGCCGGGGGGCCGGGAGGGAGGGGACGGTGGGCGGGGGCTGGGCTTCTTGATTTCTTCTGTTCCCATTGACGGTCAGAATCGATTCTTTCGCATGAGAAAAATCCACCACGGCTTTGGTCTTGCTTCTATAAATATCTAGTGTATACTTGGTGTAGACTTTGCATATATACAAATTTGTAGTATTTTCTTGTTTTGATGTCTAATCTGTATCTATACTGCACCCTAGTAGTGGAACATACTTTTGATTGTACAATTGTACATTTGTAAAACCTTCTGTAATGTAAATGTGGAGAAGTTTGAATCAACATAAAACCGTTTTTTGGTAAGGAAAGAAATTAGCAATCCTGTGCATTTCAGTGTATATTCACCCCTTTCCTGGTCGTAGCCGATAGTGTTGTATATTGTAAATTGTAATTTCAACCAGAAGTAAATTTTTTCTTTTGAAGGAAATGTTCTTTATACAGCCGCGTTAATGTTGGAACTGACTGACACAGCTTGGTTTTCTGTCCCCATTGTAGCGTGGCAGCGAGAGCCCTTTGGAGACGTTCTCGGGGGTGGGTCCAGTCCAAACTTGTGATTTGGGAATCGACAAAGGTCTTGTTGTGCTTCCTTGGTGACAGTAGGAATGGGGGAGCCCAGACAAGCCCCCCACCTCCTCCCTTCCCTCCTTCCCCTCTCCCCCGTGCCTCCTTACAATCAGCTCTTCACCTCGGAAAGTGTCAGACGCCTTCCCCTTTTGTACAGAAGATGAACTTGTATTTTGCATTTTGTCTACTTGTAAGTGAATGTAACATACTGTCAATTTTCCTCGTTTGGATAGAGAATTGTGGCGCGCGCGCTGTACACACCTACGGGGCCTCGTGTATATTTACAATGAACTTTTTGCAAGCACACTTGTAACCAAATGTGTATAATTAACAAACCTGTGTATGCTTATGCCTGGGCAAATATTTTTTGTAACTCTTGTGTAGATTGTCTCTAAACAACGTGTGACCTTTATTTTGAAAAATACAGAACTTTGGAATCTGGGTCTGTGGTGTCCTGACCGTCGGCGGCTGAGCTGCCCTCCCTCACCACCGGGGCCTGGGCCACCCTCCGCGGAGGTGCCACGCTGCCCGCGGGGGTGGGAAACAACCCGGTGGACGGCTGTTGGGGGTGGGGATGGGGAGCTAGGTAGAGAAGGAGTTGCCCGCATCCGGACCACGAGTCAGCCGGGGTTCAGATGCCAGGAGCTGCTTGGGGGGGACGGTAAGCGGAGGCCTCGGTACCATCTGGGGCGAGAATTTCCTCTAGAGGGATGGAACCCCTTCTCCCCCCGCCCACCAAACCGCAGTTCCCCTGAACCATTCTGGCCGGGGGTAAAATTCATTCGCTGAGCTCACCTGCCCGGCCGGAATCATGGCCTTCAGCCTGGACAACGCCACTGTGTGCAGAATGTAGTAGTGGGTGCCCAGCTATGGCCAGCACAGGCCATCCAACAGCCCCCATGCTGCTCTCTACATCCCCACTCCCCCAGTGACCCAGCATGGACAATCCAAAGCCCCTGACTCTCCCCCAGTGACCCAGGAAGAGCATCCAACATTGCTGACTCCCCTCTCCATCCTCTTCCCCAGTGACATGACACGGATCATCCACCACTCCTGACTCCTCTCAGTGGCCCAGCACTGTCCATTGTCCATCCATCATCCCTGACTCTTGCCCTCTGTGTCCCTGACTCTCCCCCAGTGACCCAGCCCTGAACAATGATATGGACCACTCATTGTGCAAAGCACTGTACTAAGAACTTAAAGTACAATTCAAGAATTAGTAGACCTGATCCCTGCCCGCAAACAGCCTACAGTGCTTTAGAGGGCACTAAAACGAATTGCTGTTTCAGGAGCCCACTGACCAACACTGCAATATTAGGCAAGGAAATACAAAATGGAATCAAAACCATTAGCCCTCTGGGCACTGTCGGAAGGAACAGGGCCGGGGAAGCGGGGATGGCAAGGGGTTAGGCTCCAGGCCGGATTACGAGTTTTAGAGCTGCAGTGATGATTTTCTTGAGGATTTTCTTTCGACTTCTCCCACCCCCGGCTCTGCCCCTCTCCTCCCCTGATTCTCTCCCCAGGGACCCAGCACTGCCGGCACACCCCCTGACTTCCCTTCGGTGATCCAGTTCTCCATCTCCTCCACTTGCTAGCTCTCCCTTCAACGCCAAACCCTCTCTGCCCCCATCCTTCCTTCCGTCCGTCTTTCCTTCCTTGCCCCCTGCCCGCTGCCCCCGCCCGCCTCCCGTCCTACCCTTACCCTGGAAATTGCCCCGCGGCCCGTCGGGACCGGCCGCCGCAGTTCCCCGCCGGGGCCACGAGGGGGCGCCGCTGCCCAAGGAAAGCTCCGTTGGGCGCGGTGGGCCGGGGCTCCGGGCCTGGGCTGGGGGCCGGACGGGGGCCGGACTGAGGTCGGGGGCGTCCTGGGCCAGGGGACGGGGGCTGCGACTTGTCCTACAGCCGTCCGGGAGAGGCGGGGCCGGCCTTCCCTCCTGGCCCAGGGGAACAGGGGAGAGGAGGGCTGTCAATCAATCCATTTTATTCATCGAGCGCTGACTGTGCGCAGAGCACTACACTAAGCGCTGGGGAGTGCACAATAGATCAGAGTTGGCAGACACATTCCCTTCCCACGATAATAATAATGTTGGTATTTGTTAAGCGCTTACTGTGTGCAGAGCACTCTCCTAAGCGCTGGGGTAGATACAAGGTCAGCAGGTTGTCCCACATGAGGCTCACAGTCTTCATCCCCATTTTGCAGATGTGGTAACCGAGGCCCAGAGAAGTGAAGTGACTTGCCCACAGTCACACAGCTGACGAGTGGCAGAGCCGGGATTCGAACCCATGAGCTCTGACTCCCAAGCCCGGGCTCTTTCCACTGAGCCACGCTGCTTTTCACAAGGAGCTCACAGTCTAGAGCGAGAGAAGTGGCCTAGTCAGTAGCAATAAAAATAATAAATATGGTATTTGTTAAGCACTTACTACGTGCCGAGCACTGTTCTAAGCACTGGGGTAAATACAAGGTAATCAAATTGTCCCACGTGGGGCTCATAGTCTTAATCCCCATTTTACAGATGCGGTAACAGGCACAGAGAAGTTAAAAGTGGCTTGCCCAAGGTCACAAGCCGACAAGTGGCTAAGGCGGGATAGAGCGCAGGTCTGGGAGTCAGAAGGACTTGGTTTCTAATCCTGCCTCTGCCACTTGTCTGCTGGATGACCTTGGGCAAGTCACTTCACTTCTCTGGGCCTCAATTCCCTGTGCGGGACAGAGATTGGGTCCAACTCGATTTTCTTGTATCTACCCCAGAGCTTTGAAAAGTGCCCGACACATAGTAAAGGCTCAACAAAAACTACCATTTATTATTGTTTTAAAATAGATTACGTCTGTGTACATAAGTGCTGTGGGGCCGAGGGGGGGGGGTGAGTAAAGGGAGCAAATCCAAGCGACACATAAGGGAGTGGGGAAAGAGGAAATGAGGTCCTGGTTGCCGAGCGAAGCTCCGCTCCTAGGCTGGTGGGGCAGAGGCAAGGGGACCGAACAGGTCTTCTGGTTCATCGAACCTTCTGTGTCTGTCACCGGTCCACTGTCTCCTCTTCTCTTTCTCCCTCCTACTTAGACTGCAAGCCCTATGTTGGGAGAGGGACCCCCATGATTAACTTGAATCCACCCCAGAGTTTAGAAGAGTGCTTGGCCTATAGTAAGCACTTAAGTGCCATAATTATTATTACTACTATTATCACCCACCACTACTACTTCTACTCCTCCTCCTACTTTACGATAGTCCCTCCCGACTTCCCAGCCCCTCTCCTCCCACTTCCATCTTAGGTCTTTGGGGCCCGTAGAGCCGAGCTGGGAGTCTGCCGGGTGCCCGTTCCACCGCGATGGCAGGTCGGGACCGGTTTGTGCAGATTTCCAGATTTATGCCAATAGACCCCAAGCCCTCCCACCCTTCGGCAGTCAAGGAACCTCACCCTCACCAGAGCCGTGACCTGGGGATCTGCAAGAAGGAGACGCCCCTCGCCCGGTCCTATCCACCCCCATGGGATTTCCAGGCCTCGGGTGGGGCGGGGTTTCCAGGCAATTGGGGAGGGTCTCATTTGCATCTGATTTGCATGACCCCGCCCCCGGTCTCTTCCACGGCCGCCCCTCGTGGTCGGCGGTGTTGGCGGGAACTCGGCCCGGGCCGGGTTCACGCCGTTCCATCAAAGCGCAACCCGACATCGCCCCTTTCCGGTCGGTGTGGATGCTGCCCGAGCTGGAACACAAAATGGCCGCGTGTATTTGCATATCGATTTGCATCTCATTTGCATGTCGCCAGTTTAATATCCCAGGCGATCCAAAATGTTGCCAGCCATGTCGCAACATCGGAGACACCGAACGTCGGTGAGTTAGATGGGGAGATGGGGACAGGTCGAGGCAGTGAAGCAGAGGCAGAGGAGAAGAGACAGGGCCGAGAGCTGGAGACAGAAATGGAAAGACGAGGCCCAGATAATTATGTCCACCCGTTGATGGTTTAAGAGGGGGCGGGGCCTCATCTTCTGGCACCCAACCAGAGCCCAAGAAGCTGGGGAGAGAAACCGATGTCTTCACAGCCGCAGCCTCCTCTGGGGAGGAGCACGGTTCCTTGTCCCTGTCCCCTTGTGGCTTACGCCCTGTCTCCCCCTCTTAGACCGGCAGTCCCTCGAGGGCAGAAATGTGTCTGCTCTACTTCTGACCCTTCCCCCCTGCACCCTGTACATACAGAGTATGTGTGAGTGTGGAGGGGGCATAGAAAGAGAGAATATCTTTTCTCCCCCATCACACTGACAGGCTTAGGAGGGCGGGGACTGTGTCCTCCTCCCTCTCTTTTTACCGCAGCGCCTAGCACAGTGTGTCTGAGGGTCCTATCGCCCGCTCAGGACACCCACGAGGGCAGGGCCGTGTTTCCTCCTCCTCCTCTCCCCCATCGATCAGTACTCTGTATGTGTGTGTGTGTGTGTGTGTGTGTGTGTGAGAGAGAGAGAGAGAGAGAGAGAGAGCGAGCGAGAGAGATTGAGATTGAGGAATTTGACCGGTCCCCCTCCAGCCCAATGGTGCCCCGTTTCCGTTTCATCTGGAGAAACCAGACTGCGGGACTCCCTCCCTCTCATGCCCTCGCTGGGCTCCCGACTTCTAGGCACCGGGGGCAGGCGGCGTCTCGAGGAACGCCTTAGGAAGCTGCCTCCCTCCCTGCCCCTACTTCCCCTTCCCCGGCATTTTTCTTCCCTCCCTCTCTGCCTCCCTCCCTTCCTCCCCCGCTTTTCCCTTCCTTCCCTCCCTCCTCCTCCACCTCTCTCTCCTTTCCTGCCCTCCCCAGTCTTCCCCTGCCTCCTCCCACCCTCCCTGGCCTTCCCCTCTTCTTTTCTCCCCTGATTTTCCCTCCCCTCTCTTTCCCTACTTTTCCACCCCTTCCCACTTTTCCTTCCCCCCTCCTCCCCCTCCCAGATTTCACCCTCGCAGTGATGAGCTTCTCTGTCCTGTCCCCCATTTCGGTCACCCCTCTACCGGTCCACCTCTTCCCCCTGTGTCTCCTCCCTCAGGGGAGCCATGCTGCTCCCGGGGGCTCCTGGGCAAACGGAGGATGCTCCCCAAGGATATTGGCACCTGGTCGGGGAATGGGTAAAGGAGGGAGAGGGGAGAAGGAGAAGAGGGGGGAAGGAGAGAGAAGAGGGAAGGGGGAGAGGGTTCAATGAGAAATCAATCGATCCTATTTATTGACTATTCACTGTGTGCAGAACACTGTACTAAGTGCTTGGGAGAGTACACTACAGCTCATTTGGTAGACATGTTCCCTACCCGTAAGGAGTAATTCTGTTACATTGTATTCTCCCAAGCACTTGGTACTTCGTACTCTCTGCTCACAGTAAGTGCTCAGTAAATACCACTGATTGATTGATTGATTGACTAAAGTAGCTCACAGTCTAGAGGGGGAGACCAGCATTTAAAACAAAAATAAGAAAATGTACGTACGTGCTGTGGGGTTGAGGGTGGGGTAAATAAAAGGTTCAAATCCAAGTGCCAGGACAACGCCGAAGGGAAAGGGAATGTGGGAAATGAGGGCTAAATCGGGGAAGGCCTCTTGGAGGATATGTGCTTTGATTAAGGCTTTGAAGGTGGGGAGAGTGGTGATCTGTCGGATGTGAAGGGCGAAGGAGTTCCAGGCCAGAGGCAGTACGTGAACGAGGGGTCAGCGGCGAGATAGAGGAGATCGAGGTACCGTGAGTAAGTTGGCATCAGAAGGAGCTAAGTGAGAGTGCTGGGTTATAGTAGGTCGGCGAAGTAATATGGAGAGGGTTGGGGAGGGGACAAAGTGTTTGAGGACTTTAAAGCCGATGGTAAGGAATTTCTATGTAATGTGCAAGTTGGATAGGCAACCACTGGAAACGCTTGAGAACTGGATTCACGTGGACTGACCTTTTTTTTTAAGAGTAATGATCCGGACAACAGAGTGAAGTATGGGCTGGAGCGAGAGAAAAGGGGGAAGGGGGAAGAGAAGGCTAAAGAGGAGTGGAAGAGAGGAAAGATGGTGTTCCTGTGGGAGGCGGGAGAGGGTGAGAGACAGGCCCCACCCATGAAAAGGCTCCGCCCCCCTCCCCAATTCAGCTTCGGCGTTCTTGAACAGCGCCGGGCGGTAGCTTTGGGACTCTCAGCCCGGTTAGGGCGGCCAGGGCTCCTCTGCCGCTAGTGGAGGCAGAGGAAATCAATCGCTGGACCAGGATTTAGGAATTCCCAGCTCTGAAATTTCGGGCATCTCGGGCTCCAGGATACCAGACCCCGCCGACTCCAGAAATCCCAAGTAGCCTGACCCTAACTTCCACATATCCAGACTCCAGAAATCCCAAGTTGCCTGACCCTAACTTCCACATATCCAGGTTCTAGAATTCTAGTTATTTAGGCTCTAGAAGTGCAGGCGTTAGGAGGCATTCGGAGGCAGAATTCCAGGCGACCTGTCTCCAGATTTTCAGGCTCCTCCGTGCTAGAATTCTAAACATTCTGGACCTCCAACTCCCTAGCATCCCTGCTGTAGAATTCCAAATACCCCGGATTCTAGAACTCCAGGCCTCCTGCCTGTGGAATTTCGGGCATTCCCAGCTCTAGAATGCCAGGAATCCCCCAACTCCGAAACTTCAGTCATTCCAAATGGAAACTCCCAGGCACTCCGGCTTTAAAATACCATGCGTCCTGGGGCTCAGGATGTCCTGCATCCCGGGTGTCGACTTCCAGGAGCCCTCCGGCTCCAGAATTCCAAGATCCTGCATCTAGAATTCCCTGTCCCAGCAGCGGGATGGGAGGGATAAAGTCTGGGAAAGGGCCCCGCCCTCCCCCCACCCCCCCAAACCCCAGCACCCGCTTGACTCCTCCTCTCCGCCCCCCCCCCCCCCGCCGCCCCCCGCTCGGCTCCTCCTCTCCCTCCCTCTGCTTGGCTCCTCCTCCCGCCCCGCTCCCGCTGCTGGGATCCTCCTCTCCCTCTGCCCCCCTCCCTTTGGTCGCCTCCCCCTGCCCCCCTGCCCCCTTCCTGCCCCTCTGGCCGTCCCCCTCGGGCTGGGCTGAGCTGGGCTGGGCTGGGCTGGGCTGGGCTGGGCTCCTCCCCGGCTGGTGGAGGCGGCCCCGGGCCGGCGGCGGAGGCTTCCTGCGGGGCTGGGCCTGGGCCTGGGCCTGGGGCTGCGGCTGCGGCTGGGGCTGGGAGTGGGGCTGGGCTAGGGCTGCGGCTGCTGGGGGGCGGTGCGGGGTCGAAGCGGAGGCCGAGCCGGATCCCGCTGCCCTCCTCTCCCCCCTCCTCCCCTCCCCGTGCTCCCCTCCCCCTCTCCCGCGCCCCCCGAGCCCCGTCCGTCCGTCCGTCCTTCCGTCCGCAGCCCCCGGGCTCCCCCCCCCTTCGGCGCCTCGGAAACAAAGCGGCCGGAGCCGGAGCCGGACCCCGAACCCGAGCCCGAGCCGCCGCCCCCGCTCTGCAGCCGCCGCCGCCTCCAACGCCGCCATGGCGCGGGGGGCCGGGGCCGGGGCCGGGGCGCGGGGGCCACCGGGGCCGCCGAAGCCGCCGCCCACGCCGAGGCCGCCGCCTCTGCTGCTGCTGCTGATGCTGCTGCTCCTCCTCGGGGCCGGACGAGCCGCCGGGGTGAGTGACACCAGCCCCCGGGAGCCCTCCCCTGCCCTGTCCTCCTCCCCTGCCCTCCTGCCCTGCCCTCCCCTCTTCTTCCCTCCTCTCCTGCCCTCCTTCCCTCCCCTCCTCCCCCCCCCCCCGCCCTCATTTCCCCGCTCCCACCCCCATCTCCCTCAGGAACGGGGCTCCCCCCCACATCCCACCCCCGACCCCACCTGAGCTACCCGGCCCGGCCCTGCGAGAGCGGAGGGCTGCGCCCCCGGGATGAGGAGGAGGAAAGGGAGTGAGGGAGGGAGGCGCGGACTGTGCGCGCCGCCGCACCCTTCTCTGTCGGCGACCCCACTCCTCCGTCCTCCGGTTTTCTCGTCGTCGTCGTGCGGGTGGCGGCGGGGGTGCGCCTCTCTGCGCCTGGGACCGCGGTCGTGCCAACGCGTATAATGGCCTGGACCGGCGAACGTTCCGAAGACGGGCTGTGGCACCACCTGGGTGACCGTCTGGGCGACCGTGTGTGTGCGTGACTGGCCGCGAATATGTGTCGGACTGTAGAGATGACCACGTGTGACCGGCTGTACTGAACGGTGTGGAAGATGAGGCGGTTGGGGCCGGGGTTGGGGGTGTCATCGTGTGTGTGTATGGGGGGTTGGTGACGGTGGGGTTTGCCGTGCGGGTGACTGACAACGTGTGTGAATGCGGGGTGTGATTCTATGAATATAAGATAACGGAGCGTACAACGGTGTATGTCCCGTGTAACGGGTGAGTGGCTCGTCCGACTGTGTGGAGATTAGGGCTGTGTCACCGGCTGGAGGGTGTGTGCATGAAGGTATGTGTTAGTGTGTCAGGGCCTTCGGATGTGAGTTTGTGGGAGTGGGTGAGGTAACTGCTCGTCAGAACCCATGCGTCTCCGTGAGGGTGCCGTGTGTGTATTTGTATGTATGTGTGGCTGCACACGCGTGTGCCTGCCCTGGGCGAGCGAGCTGGATTTGAAGGGGGAGCCAGGAGCAGGAGGTGGGGAAGGAAAGAGATCAGTTCTCCAAAATAGACCTCTGAAGGCAAGGACTGTACTTCGAAGTTCTCTTTCACTATCCCAAGCTCCCAGCACAGAGTTCTGCACATGGTGGGCATCCAATACGGGGTTCAGTACATCACACTCCCCCAGCTTAAGGGGGGACAAATATTTTGCAGGGTGATGATCTCACTGGGGGGTATGAGTCTTCCTCTAAAGTCCTTAGATGCCCCCCCTAGGGAAAGTCAAGACCCCTGGCTGGATTTTGGGGTTACAGGCCAGAGGAGAGGGCCTGGGGCTGAGTTCTTGTGGAGAGACATCCTTGCTAAACCCAGGACTTCGGTGACCTTGAAAAGGGCTGGGGTGCATAGCTCCCTTCCCTACCTAGAGTGGAGTCCCTTCCCAGTAGATCTGGGGGTCTGTGTCTGGGGACACCCCCCCCTCAGTGAGTCTAGGGTCTGTGTGAGGGGAGACGCCCCCAACAGGTCTGGGATCAATCTTGGGGAGTCCCCCATTGTGGGTTTAGGGCCTGTGTCTGGGGGAGTCCCCAGAGCAGGTCATAGGTCTGTGTTCAAGGGACCCCCACAGTGGGTCTGAGCTCTAGGTTGGGGATGGAGAGAAACGCCCTCCCCCATGGGTCTGGGGGGTCTGCTTCTGGGGAAGCAACCCCCCACCCACGGGTTTGGGGTCTGTATTGGGGGGAGCACCCCACCCCCCACAGATCTGGAGTCTGTGTTTGGGGGAGCACCCCATCCCCCATGGGTCTGGGGTCTTTCTGGGGACATACAAGACAGCCTGAGACAGAGGGCAGAAGTAAACGGGGGTGAGGCAGGTTTTTCCCTCAGTTCCCAATGCCAGAGGGCAAAAGTGGATAGAGGGTGAGGTGAGGGTCTTCCCCCAGCACCCCATGTCAGAGGGGTGGAAGCGTGGCTTTCCTCAAAGTGAGGCGGTAAGAGGAGGTGGTTCCCTATGGTTCTGTCTGTCAGGAGTCAGGGCAGTTTGATGACCCAGATGGGTTGCACCTTCAAACCACTCTGGAGGCTGGCCAAGGCCTGAGGAACTGAAGGCAGGAAGGGAATAGGACTGCCCTGACTGGGGCTCTGACCAGGTGGCTCTGAGTGATACCGAGTAACCATTAGTGATCCCAGTCCCCTGGGCTGGGTGGATTGGTGCACTCAGACACCTACAGTTTGGGGATGAACTCTCCAAGCTGCCAGTTTGGAGAGGGAAGACTAGGAGGGGGGAGGGCTGAGATTTGGTCTCATGCGGGGGAGAAGCTCTCAGTGACTGAGCAAGCAGCAGCCTCTGCCCTACATGGGAACTAGATTGGGGGGGAGACTGAAGCGAGAGGGACCTGGGTTAGACAGCAGAGTAGACTGCTGGGCTGGGTGGACCTGAGCCTCGCTCGACGGGGACCTTCCTGAGGATGGAGCCAGTCACCCTTTTATCACCCCTGTCCCTCCCCACAGCCCAAGGCATTGGGTCATCTCCTCAAGCCCTGGCTCCATCTATCACCCTGGAGTCCCGGAAGGCTGGGCTGGGGCAGGAGGGGGAAGAAGGGGAAGTACCCTTTAGAAGGGGAAGTACTCTGTCCTTCCCTAAAGTAACCTAAATCCCTTCTGCTGCAGTTTTTCTGTGCCCATGGGGTAGGGGACCAGGGTCCAGCCCATTGTCCACTAAGCCTGTTGGAGACACAGTCATCCCTTGCCTTCAGGCCCCTCCTGCAGAATCGGGACCTATCCAGAACCTGGGGTGGGGGGGTGCTTCCTTCCCCTACACCCACACATGATGCCCCCAGCTCTGGCTTGATGCCTTGGGGGACGAGCCCGGATCCTAGCAGCTAGCACGAGGGGAGGAGGAACCCGACCTTGGATGGTCCCAGCCAGACACGATGATGGAGTGGGCAGAGGCGCCAACCCCGACTTTGTCCTGAAGGATGCTGTGTGACCTTGGCCACAATACCACTCTCTGATCATCTCTGCTCTGCCGCTCTGGAGGCCATGTGAGCTGGAAGGGAGTCTGGCCTCCAGAGTGGGGGGTGGCGGGGGGTGATGTGCCTGGAATCAAAAGTCAGGGTGTCTGAACCGGGAGCGGGCAGACTCTTCTGTGACCCTGGGCTGCGCATGCTCGGGTTCTCTTGCCAGCCAGGGTCACAGATCTTGAGTCTGGGTGCGTTGCCATGGAGATGGGGCAGGAGGGCCCAAAAGTCCCTAGGTTGGAGTTAAGGGGTAGGAGGGGGAGAGAGAGAGTGTGTGTGTGGGGGGGGGGGGGGCGCATACCTGCTTGATTGTATTCAGGGAGTACATGCAGCATTGATGTCTGTGTCCTCCCCCCACCCCCTTCCGCCCCAGACTGTAAACTCATTGTGGGCAAGGAATATATCTGTTTCTTTTTGTATTGTACTACCCCAAGTGATTTGAACAGTGCTCTGCACACAGTAAGTGCTCAATAAATATGATTGAATGAATGAATGAACATGTGTCTGGTATGTGTGCCTGCATGTATATGCACATTCAGAATCTGGCTGGCTCCCCCAACTCCTAACTGCCTGTGTCCTCCATGTCCGAGGTTACATGTCTGATCACTATCCACACTGAGCTAAGTGGGGAGACTGGAGAAGAAGGTGTGAAGAGAATAGTCAAGAGCCCCTTGTTCTAGTTGTAGCTCTACCCCTGGTCTGCCGTATGACTTGAAGCAAGTCAACCTCTCTGGGCCTCATTTTCCTCCTCTGAAAAAGGGGATAGATAATAATAATAATGATGGTATTTGTTAAGCATTTACTACATGCCAAGCACTGTTCTAAGTGCTAGGTTCAAGGTTATCAGGTTGCCCCACGTGGGGCTCAGTCTTAATCCCCATTTTAAAGATGAGGTAACTGAGGCACAGAGATGTTAAGTGACTTGTCCAAAGTCACACAGCAGACAAGTGGCGGAGCTGGGATCAGAACCCAAGATTTCTGACTTCTGCTCTCCCCACCTCATGGGAATGTTGTGAGATTACCATGACAAAAATCGCCATGAAAGTTTTTTGGGGAAAGAAAAGCATGGACAAAGAAGAAGGTATCATATTGGGGGAATCACAGACCAATTAATTAGTCAATCAGTGGTATTTACTGAGCATTTATTGTGTGTAGAGCACTATACTAGGCAGCTGGAAGAGTACAGTACAGTACAGTAGAGTTGGTAGAGTTCCCTGCCCATGATGAATTTACAGAAAGGGTAGAGACAGAGGAATGGCTGAGTTCAACTCAGTGGAGGTTCCGATTGGTCCCTGCCCCCTCTGCCCCCAGAAAGGGGACTATCCAGGCCCCCAGTGGAGGTGGGGGTTGACCCCCTGTGACCCTGTTCCGCCTTATATGTTGGCTCACTCGGATCCACACCGGAAACGGGGCGGGGGGGGAGGAGTGACTAATGCAGGAGAGGGGCAGTCCCAGGCCCACTTTTTCCATCAATAGCCCGGCTCGGCACCCTAATCAATCAGTCCTATTTCCTGAGCACTTACTGTGCATAGAGCACTGTACTAAGCGCTTGGGAGAGTACAACATAACAGAGTTAGTTAACATGTTAGTAAACAAGCTTGCAGTCTAGAGGATGGGGATCCCCGGGCATCCCCCTGTAAGCAACTAACAGTCTCCTTTCTCTCCTTCTCCTTCTCCTGACCTCCCCTAGCCCGGGAGGGGGACGCGCGCGCGCGCGCGTGTGTGTGTGTGTGTGTGTGTTGGGGGGGTGGGCATTGTAATGACCTGTAATGACCCAGGTCTCAGAGCCCGGCGGTGGGGTCGGGTCCGTTTCCCAATTTCTCTCAGCGTGACTTCTGGCCTCTCCCCGCCGTGCTGTCGGCTGCTGCGGCGTTCTGGCTGGACAAGGGGCCGCCCCCGGAACCAACTGCTACCCAGAGCTTGGCTGCTCTGAAGGGGCCCGACTGGAGCAGTGGGGAGTGTGGTTAGCGGGAGTTGGGCAGGAGTGCCAGGCTTCAGGGCTGGGGTGGAGACAGGAGGTCGGGGAGCAACTAAGGGAAAGTGTCCTCCCTCCACCTCCCTTCTCCTCCCGTCCCTCGGCGTCCCCGGGGAACGCACCCGGCACCCTGGGGAGGCTGGGCGGGGCCGGGAATTCGGTTTGTGGACCTTCTGGTTCGCGGCCATCTGACCGGGAGTGACCCCGGAGCCGCCTGGCCTGGGCAGGGACCCTGCGGGCCCTCGGATAGTGGTTCGGACCCACCCTGAGTCCTCCCGAGACTGGCTCGGAGGCAGGGGGCTGACAGCCGAGGAGATGTTCAGGGGAGGAGCAGGCCCGCCCCGCCCCGAGGAACCTTGCGGGCTTGCGGGCCGGTTTTCCGCTAATTAGGCGGTTTGGTGATAGGCCCGCGGGGAAGGGCCCCCGGACTGGCTCCGGGGCTGCGGGGAGAGAGAGTGGGGGAGATTCGAGCCCACCTGACCGCCGATCGATGCTGCGGCCGCAGAGCCCCGGACAGCTTCCTCTGCGGACGAGCGATGCCGAGGGGAGGGAGACCTGGGGGCGGGCATCACCTTCCCCCTCCTCTTCTTCCCGCCCTGTCTTTCCCCTTCTTCCCTCCGCCCCTCCTCTCCCACTTTCCGCTCCCCTGAACACCTGGAACCCTGACTGGCTGGCCGAAAAAATAATAATAATAGTAATAACAGTAATGTTATTTGTTAAGCCCTTACTGTACTATGTACAGTGTTCTGCGCATAGTAAGTGCTCGATAAATACTTTTGAATGAATACTGTGTGCCAAGAACTTTACCAGTCATAATCCCTGTCTCACACCAGACTCACAGCCTAAAAGAGGGGAGAGAACAGGAATTCAATGCCCATTTTGCAAATGAGGAAACAGGCCCAGAGAATGATGATGGTGATGATGGTGTCTGTTAAGCGTTTACTATGGGTAAGCACTGTTCTAAGCGCTGGGGTAGATACAAGCTAATCAGGTTGGACACAGTCTCTGTCCCACATGGGGCTCGCATTCTCAATCCCCATTTTACAGATGAGGTCACTAAGGCCCAGTGAAGTGACTTGCCCAAGGTCACAAAGCAGACACGAGATGGAGCAGCATTAGAACCCAAGTCCTTCTGACTCCCAGGCCTATGCTCTATCCACTAGGCCATTGTGCTTCTGAGTCTGTAGAAATTATATAGAGAAAATTGGAAGGATTTCCTGGAGGAGGTGGGCTTTGCCATTCAGAGAGACAGGTGTGCTTTGGTGCCAAGGAGAGGGGAGGGCCTTCCCCGATGTGGGGGGGCAGTAGCTGAGGGAGGGGTGGCCCATAGGTAACGGGCCACCAGTGAGTGGGGATTAGCCCAGGTGGCAGTGGCAGAGTTGGGCAGGAACACCATAGCCAGATGCAATTCTGGCTCTGCCTTTTCCAGACTGCTGAGGGATTCCCTCCCCAATTCCCTCTTCACCCTTCCCTCCTTCCTTCCCGCAGCTCTGGCACGAACATCACTCCCCTCCGCCCCCCCACCCCCGAACATGCACATATGCAGATATGGACATGTCCACATAGGCACATGGTCACCCAAACATGAATACATATATTCACAAACATCCATGTGCTGCACACACAAGTTCCAAATAACCCCTCCTCTCTCCCCCTCCTTCCCACCACCCATCTGGCCCAGCTCAGCACACCCTCCAACACACACACACACACACACACACACACACACGCACACACATCCTTTAGTGGGAATTGAGCCAGTGAAGACCTGCCCCTTCTCCCTCTTCATCACTTCCCAGGGAACCCCCCCATATTCCCCAAACCAATGCTGACAGCAGTTGGGAGTTAGGGCCCAATTAAGCCTGCCCAACATGGTGTGTGTGTGTGTTTACATTTGCCTCTTATGCCTTTCTGTCAGTGAGTGTAACCGAGGGTGTGATTGTGGTATCGATTAAGTTCTCACTATGTGCCAAGCACTGAATTAAGCACTGAGATAGATACAAGATAATCAGGTTGGACGCAGTCCATGTCCCACATGAGTCTCAAGGTCTTAATCCCCATTTTTACAGATGAGGTAAATGAGGTACAAAGAAGTTTTATTTGGGTTTTTTTATGGCATTTTCCAAGTGCTTACTTTGTGCCAGGCACTGTTCTAAGCGCTGGGGTAAAATGCAAAGTAATCAAGTTGGACACAGTCCCTGTCCCACCTGGGGTTTAAAGTCTTAATCCTCATTTTACAGATGAGGCACCTGAGGCCCAGAGAAGTGAAGTGACTTGCCAAAGATCACTCAGCAGACAAGTGGTGGGAGTTAGGGCATAGGGGATGGGGAGGTCTCAAGGTCCTGCGATTCCAAAACTCTCAGTGGGAGGGTGCAGATGGTGCCCTCCCACCCCCCCCACCCCCCACCCCGCTAGACCTGTGGAAGTAAAGGGGGAGCCGGAGGGGAAAGGGATGGGAAAGGGCTGATAGGCATTGTGCTGGGAATTTGGGGGGTGGGGGTGGGGGCTGGGGTACCGCTACAACAGGAAGGACTGAGGCTAGAGAGCAGTAGGGACTGCCCAGTCGGGGGGACCTCGTGACGGTGGGGGGCCGGAAGCTCCTGCCCCGGAGATGGATCAGGATAGGGCACCATCTCCCCCCCCGCCCCCTGCCCCGTCAATGCGGTCCTTTGTGCTCAGCTCCGGCTGGGCGGGGGTGGGGAGGGGAGAGCCCTGTCCCGCCCCCTCCCCCCGTGTCCGCCCGCCCACCGCAGCGCTGCGCAGCACAGAGTAAGTAGCCTTCACGGCCGGACCCGCGGCTGGACGGGGGCAGGCGCAGCGGCCACTGATTGGCCCGGAGCCGCGGGGGCGAGCTGCGGTTTGGACTGTCTGGGCTCGGGCTTCCCGGGGGCGGACTGTTCCGGTCTGCCCTCGCGGGGAGACGGTGCGGGCCGGAGGCCGGATTGCCCCCACAAGGGGGTCCCGCTGAACGAGGGGAGGCTCTGGAGACTTCAGCCTCTACACCGTGAGCTCGTGGTGGGCAGGGATTGTCACTTTATTGCTGTATCGTACTTTCCCATGCGCTTAGTACAGCGCTCAGCACACAGTAAGCGCTCAATAAATCGTGGTTCAGTGGAAAAAGCACGGGCTTGGGAGTCAGAGGTCATGGGTTCCAATCCCGGCTCTGCCACTTGTCAGCTCTGTGACTTTGGGCAAGTCACTTAACTTCTCTGTGGCTCAGTGACCTCAACTGTAAAATGGAGATTCAGACTGTGAGCCCCACGTGGGACAACCTGATCACCTTGCATCCCCCCAGCGCTTAGAACAGTGCTTTGCACATTGTAAGCGCTTAACAAATGCCATCATTATTATTAAATACGACTGAATGAATGAATGGAGGAGGATGGACAGCCGCGGCAGCCGGCATCTGCGGCAGAGGGATTCAGAGCGGGCACAAGAAAGGGCTTCCTGAGTTTGGGATGGGCCGCGTGGGCTCTCGAGGGACTCCATGGGCTGTCCACGTGCGTGTACCCTGACTCTGCGGGCCAGGAAGCCTACACTGAGCTCGGGCAGGCTTCCTGGAGGCGGCGGAGCGAGGCAGGGTAGGTCAATTGAGTAGGTAGACACCATCCCTGTCCCGCCATCTACCCCTGGTCCACGTCCTACCTCTGACCTGGAACACCCGCCCTCCTCAAATCCGCCAAACTATCACATTTCCCCCCTTCAAAGCCCTACTGAAGGCTCACCTCCTCCAAGAGGCCTTCCCAGACTAAGCCCCCCTTTTCCTCAGCTTCCTCTCCCCTCCCCATCACCCCACCTCGCTCCCTCCTCCCTGCCCCACAGCACTTGCGAATATAAGTACATATCTATAATTCTATTTATATTATTGCCTGTTTACTTGTTTTGATGTGTATCTATAATTCTATTTTTTATATTGATGCCTGCTGACTTGTTTTGATGTCTGTCTCCCCCCTTCTAGACTGTAAGTCCAGTGTGGGCAAGGTCAGAGAAACAGTGAGGCTTAATGTAAAGAGCCAGGGCTTGGGAATCAGATGTCATGGGTTCTCATCCTGGCTCCACCACTTATCAGCTGTGTGACTTTGGGCAAGTCACTTAACTTCTCTATGCCTCAATATGGGGATTAAGACTGTGAGGCCTACGTGGCACAACCTGATTACCTTGTATCTACCCTAGGGATTAGAATAGTGCTTGGACCATAGTAAGCGCTTAACAAATACCATCATCATCATCATTATTATTAGCTCTATTGCTGAGATGTACTTTCCAAATGCTTAGGACAGTGCTCTGCACACAGTGAGCACTCAATAAGTATGATTGAATGAATGAATGAATCCCTGTCCTCAAAGAAGTTTAGTAGGGGAGAGAGATATTAAAATAAATTACAGGTCAGGGAAGAGGCAGACTATAAAGATATGGACGGGAGTGCTGTGGGGCTGAGGATGGGGTGAGTAGTACCAACGTACTTTGGGTGTTCAGACCCAAGAGTGTAGGTGATGCAGAAGGGAGGGAGAACAGGGTGAGGAAATGAGGTTAGTCAGGGAAGGCTTCTTGGAGGAGATATGATTTTAGTAGGGGTTTGACGATGGGGAGGATGGTGGTCTGTCAGATATGAAGGGGGAGGGCATTCCAGGTAGGAGTGAATCGTGTAGAGCGTTTTTTGAGCCAGCAGGGTGAAGCACAGACTGGGAAGGGAAGAGGCTAGAGGCAGGGTGATCAGGGAGGAGGCTAATGCATTGGAGCAGAGTAGCACTATGCACACAGTAAGCGCCTAGTACAGTGCTCTGTGTGCAAAAAGCACTCCATACACTGTGGGAGCCTCGTGCAGAACACATTATAGTACGACACAGCATTCTGCATATAGCCGGCACCTGGTATAGCACTATGCACACAGTAGGCACCCAGCACAGTGCTTTGGGCTTAAATTACACTAGATGTCACCCAGCACAGCACTTTGTATACGGTAGGAGCCAAGTGCAAACCTTCACCCACAGTGGGACTCGGTGCAACTCTCCGCATACAGTGGGTGCTCAGAACAATGCACCCAGAAGGCCTCAAAAAATACTTTTGATTAATTGATGTAGAAGCGATGAGTGCTGCAGTAGATATTCCCATGGACCCTGGGATGGCCTGGGGTTGGTGTGTTTGTGTGTGAGTGTGCGTGGCGCATACCAACCTTGTACTCAGAATGTGTTTATGTGTGTGTTGACCTTTTTAGGGAAGTTGGCGGGCGCGGGGGGGAGGGGTCAATGTGTGGACCAGTGTGACTGTGTGTGTGTATGTTTGTGTGTATCTGGCCCCGAGTGGCCTTTGTGGGTGGTCTGTGCACCGGGCCTCTTCCTCCCTGCTGCACTGACCCAGCGCCTCCAGAGTTGCCAACGTGGCTTTTGTCTGGTTTCTCAGCGGCGGCGGCAGGAGCGCTTGTCCTCATCGTTCTCCTCTTCCTCTTTCCCTCCTCCCCACCGGCCTCTCCTCCTCCTCCTCCTCCTCCTCCCTCTGCCGGCCTCCTCCCTCTCCTCTCCTCCCCTCGTCCCCATCCCCTTCTTCTCGCAGTGGTTGGGGTGTGTGGGAGGGAGGACGGGCCACACAGTGACGACATTGAGGGCGGGGAGAATGTGTGTGATGGGTGTGCAATTGGTTTTTTTAATATTATTGTGTTTAAGTGCTTACTCTGTGCCAGGCACTTTACTAAGAGCTGGGGTAGATACAAGCTAATCAGGTTGGACACAGCCCCCGTGCCATATGGGGTTCAGTCTTAATCCCCATTTTACAGATGGGGTAATAATAATTATAGTATTTGTTAAGCGCTATGTGCCCAGCAAGGTAACTGAGGCACTGAGGAGTTAAGTGATTTGCCCAAGGTCACTCTGCAGATTAGTGGCGGAGCCGAAATTAGAACTCAGGTCCTCTGACTCCCAGGCCTGTGAATGTGTTGAACGTGTAGTTGTATGTGTATATGTTTGATAGGTGTGCGGTTTTGTGTGAGTGTGCGTGTTTGATGGGTGCTGGGAGAGGGAGACTGCTAAAATGGGGGAGTATCTGGGGAGTATCCGTGGATTTGGTCTAAGGGCTGGGGGACGAGGGTGATGGAGAAGATGCTGGAAGCCTTGGGACTTTGTACCCACAGTTGTTATCCAACCACACAGAAACGTATTTTGAGTCAGGGGCGGGAGGGGCAGAGCCTCCCCCTGCCCCACGTTCCCCCACTAGCCACATCCCAGATCTCCCTCGGAAAGGGCAGTTTTGCCTTGCCCCTACTTAGGAGCTGCTAATTCCAGCACAGCCCCTATACACTTTAACACACACACACACACACACACACACAGAGAACTGCACACCTGTCACCCACACACTTCTAGCTATACACCTCATGCCCAGCTACACACCCTCACCCATAACCGCACAGCCATCACATATATCACACACACATACGCCTGGCTAGGCACCCAGCTGCACACCCATCACCCACACATAAATGCACAACAACCCCTCATATAGTATTGGAGCGGGGGTGGTGGCTGACAGTCCTCTTCACACCTGTCCCCGCCCTCTGCTCCACCTCCATCCGTGATAACCTACAGACTATTTGCTGGGGGCATCTAATAATAATAATATTTGTTAAGTGCTTACTATGTACCAATCGCTTTGGAGCACTGGGGTATTTACAAGAGAATCACGTCAGATTCTACACAGAGCTCACAGTCGCTTCACTTCTCTGGGCCTCACTTCCCTCATCTGTAAAATGGGGATTAAGACTGTGAGCTCCATGGGACAGGGACTGTGTCCTTCCTCATTATTTTGTCTCTACCTCATTGTTTAGAACGGTGCTTGGCACATGGTAAGCACTTAACGAGTATCGTAATTATTAAATAGAAGGGAGAACAAGTATTGAATCCTCACTTTACAGATGGGGAAACTGACGCTTAGAGAAGTGAAGTGACTTTTCCAAGTTCACACAGCCGGCAGGTGTCAGAGCCGAGATTAGAACCCAGGTCTCGTGACTCCCAGGCCCGGCTCTTTCCACTAGGTCACGCTGCTGGTCCCCACCATTCAGGCTGCCTTGGGAGTGAGGGGGAAGGAGGGGCAGGGCCCAGGGAGCATAGGTGCTATGCCCCAGATTTGCATGTCATTTGCAACTCATTTGCATGCAGTTCATTAGCTATGAACTTAAGCAACTCTCAGTCACTGTTCCTCCTCTGCCCCTCTCCTGGTCAAGATGATGGTGATGATGATGAAGATGATGAAGGCAGAGAGTGCAGCCCTTCCAAAAGTCTCAGGGAAGGGGGCTCTGAGAGGTGGGGACTCTGGGGGGAGGGGACTCTTGGGAGTGAGGACTTTGGGGGCCCGCGGGGGGGAGGGGCAGGAGGGGTTCTGGTGGGTCGGGGCACTGGGGGCGGGGACTCTGGGGGCCAGGGTCTGTCAGGGAAGAGAGGTATGAAGGGCAGGCTCTCTCAGGGGAGGGAGCTCTTGAGGGGAGGGACTCTCCTGGGAGAGGGCTCTGGTGGGTGGGAAGATCTGTGAGCCCATTGTTGGGCAGAGATTGTCTCTATCTGTTGCCGAATTGTACAGTCCAAGCACTTAGTACAGTGCTCTGCACATAGTAAGCGCTCAATAAATACGATTGAATGAATGAATGAATTTGGGGGGCAGGGTCTTTGGAGGCTGGGGACCTCTGAGCGGGAGCGGACTGTGGGAGGGAGGGACCCAGGATCGTGGCCTAGTGTATAGAGTCAGGGCCTGGGAGTCAGAAAAGCCTGGGTTCTAATCCCACTTTACTTGTCTGCTGGGTGACTTTGGGCAAGTCACTTAACTTCTCTGTGCCTTGGTTACCTCATCTGTAAAATGGGGATTAAGACTGTGAGCCCCATACGAGACATGGACTGTGTTCAACCTGATTAGTTTGTATCTCATCATCAGCAAATGCTGTCGAGTCGTTTCCAATCCAGAGCGACTCTGTGGACATATTTTCTCCAGAATGACCTATTTTCACTCTTCTGTGGTTCTGGTAGGTATAGCCATTGAGTTTTCTTGGTATCTTGTATTTACCCCATGGTTTAGTATAGTGCCTGGCACATAGAAAATGCTTAACAAATACTGTGGGAAAAAAACGCAAAAACCTGTAGTCTGAACTGTTCCTGTGAAGCAGGAGAGGCTGTCACCCCTGGACCTCCCATCATGCACACTCTGGGGAGAGGAAGGCTATAGGGGGAAGACTGGGGCCTGGTGGGGCCACAGGCCAGGGCCATCAGGGGCAGGGCCATCAGGGACAGAGAGTTTGGGAGTTGATCACTGGGCAGTGATCTGGTGGAGACGTCCTAGGGGGTGGGGCCAAGCCCAGGGCTGGGGCGGGGTATAGGCAGGAGCCCAGGGGGCCCAGAGAGTGGGCAGGCAGAGGGGAGGGTTGGGGATGGGGATGTGGATGTAACGGGCCTTGGGGACCTAGGTGCCCAGGACAGGGTGGGTGGTCTGGGAGAGGCCTGGCCCTGGGCGGCTTAGGGGTGGGAGAGGGGATGAGGCAGTGGGGTGCCAGTCCCTCCCCTCCTCCATCGTGGCCAGCAAGACCTCTCCCCCAGGCCCCAATCCTCCCCCCCAGGCCCCGCCCAGCCTCATTCAGAACAGGTCTCTCCCTGGGCACCCTCGCTGCCAGGCAAGGCCTCTGGCACTGCCCGCCGCATTCTTCAGCAACCACTCAGCGTCTCCCCAGCAGAGCCACTGAGCGTGGGCCTGGCTGGAAAGGACCAGGCTGCTGGGTCTCCTCCCTGGGCATCCCGCCCAGACTCCAGGCTCAAACGGGCCGGTTGAGCCCGCTGCAGGAGGGATGGAACCCTTAGCCAGCAGGGCACCCTGAAGACCTCGCACAGAGAAAGCGGGGGTGGGAGCAGGGCCACAGCCCTGGGGCTCCATGGCCTCTGGGCAAAGAGCAGGTGAGGAGGTGGTGACGGAGGGCAGCTGGTCTCGGGGGGCTGCACTGTTGCCATGGGAACACCATCCCCATCCCCCAGGGACCAAGTCGGTGGGGGATGGGGCTGGGAACCGAGTACTACTGTAGCAAGAAAAGGATGGAGACTGTGGGTGGGTGTGCTTGGCTTTCAATGGACGTCTTTGTGTGTGTATGGAAGTGTAAGGGTTTATAGGTGTATATATGTCTCCGTAGGTGTGCATATGTTTGTGTAGGCCTGAATGTGACTATGTGCGTCTGTGCAGGCCTATGTGGACTCCTATGTGCACATATCTACCTGTATGAGTTATATGAGGTAATTAAAGGATTCCTCAGGGTTGGGGAGGGAGGAAGGAAGTGACAGAACCCCCCTCCCCCAGCCCCATCTCAGGTTCCCACCTGCCCGCCAACATCTACCTCCAGTTTGGGGATGGTTGTGGGCAGGGAGGGGGGAAAGGCCCCTGGAGTTGTGGTGGGAGCAGGGACGGGAGTCCTTGGAGGTATGGTGGGGCAGGCAGGGGGTAGAGCTGGTACTGAAGGCCCCCCCACCTGACTTCAGCAGCATCGCTGGCCACAGCTGGATTCCCAGCCTTGCAGCTGATCCCTCTCAAGCCTCCCTCTGCCCCACATGTGGCTGCTATCCCCATCTCCCCATCTCTAGGGCAGACAGGACCCCTGACCAAGTGGGTGGGGATCTCAGTGCCACCCCAGGGCCATCCGCCTCCCCTTCCTTAGGGAGGGTGAGCTCTGGCCTGAGAGCACGCAGCAGGGGAGGGACAGATCTGGGTCCTTGCCCCTCTCTCCTGCTCCATAGTTCAATCCATCCATCCATCCATCCATCAATCAATCACCCCCAGGACCCCTGGGGACTACGGGGCTGCAACACTGCACCACGCAACGCAACGCTGCAGGGGAGGGCAGCTGCCCATGGAGCTGGCCTGGCCTGAAGCAACTGGCCTAAGGCTGACCCCTCTAGGACCTGAGAAACAAATGACCCTTCAACTTCCTTCCCGATCCCGCCCCTCGCCGCCCCCCCCCACGCCCTCCACCCCCACCCCGACCCGGCCAGCTCTGGGGACTCCTGGTTGCTGTCTTTCCGAGAGGGGAGGGGTGGGGAAGGAGACAGTGAGGAGGATGCTTCTAGTCTCCAGGACTAGGTGTTCCAGTATGCAGAGTAGGTGGTCCTGGACCCTGGACAGAGGTGGAGAACCCCTCTAGACTGTAAGCTCCATGTGGGCAGGGTTCCCTGGCTACTAACTTTGTTGTGCTGTACTCTCCCAAGCATTTTTTACAGTACTTGGCACACAGTAATAAATAAAAACAGTCAATAAATGCAATCAATTGAGTGGGAAAGCAAACTGTCCAGAATGGGCTGGGTTCCCAGTGGATCAGATCTGGTAACTGGACACTGGGACAGACAGGGGGGCCCATCTACATCTGAAATAATCTGGCTGATCCAGGTCTGTGCAGACCTGGGACACTGTCGCCCTTCCTCCCTTCTTCTGGCCTTCCTCTCCACCTCTCTGTCTCTGTCTCCCTGCATTTGTAGCTCTCTCCCTTTCTGTCTCTCTGTCTCTCTTCCTGTCCTTCTCTGTTTCAGTCACTGTCCCCATCTCTCTCCCCACCTTCCCTTCCTCCTTCCGTGTCTTCTCCAGCGACTGGCTCTGTGGGGAGCTACAGATCTCAGTCATTAGGATGGAGAAGATGGTTGCCATGGCAACTGTTGTCATGCCGATGGCTCCCGGGATGGGGATTAATGGGATTGAGAAAAGATCTACCTGTGCAGAGCCTGATTGATTCACAGGGGGAGAGAGGCTCTCCCTCCCCAAACTGGGTTGTCTCCCATCCAACAGGGATACACACTCTTACAAACACACTGATACAGTGACACACCCGAACACTGAAACAGTCACACACACACACACACACACACACACACAGAGTGTCACACACACTGATGCAGTCACACACCCGAACACTGAAACACAGTCACACACACATTCTGATTCAATCACACTCCTGTACACTTAAACACAATCACACACACACACAGAGTGACACTCCCAGAAATGGAAGCACAGCCACAGCCATGAAACCTTATAGTCACACACATGTTCACCGGCAGTCACACACAGACACACAAACTCATGATTACACACAGCCATAAACTGAAAGTGACACCCCTCCACAGTCACAGCCACAGAGACACATACAGACATCCATTTCTCTAGATTATAAACTCCTTCCATTAGACTGTAAGCTTCTTGAGGGCAGGGGTCATGACTACCAACTATATTTTGCTCTCCAAGGCACTTAGTACTGTGCTCTACACAGAGTAAGTGCTCAATAAATACCATCGCTTGTGTGCATGCTCTCACACACAGACACACATGTACCCACACAAACACATTTGCTGAAATCCTGTGCTTACTATGTTTCAGGCACTGTACAAAGCACTGGGGTTGATACAAGATAATCATGTTGGACACAGTCCCTGCCCCACGTGGGGTTCACAGTCTTAATCCCCATTTTACAGATGAGGTAACTGAGGCACAGAGGAAATCAAATGACTTACCCAAGGTCACACAGACAAGTGGCGAAGTGGGATCAGAACCCAGGTCCTTCTGACTCCCAGGGCCTGTGCTCTAGGTACTAGGTCATGCTGCTTCTCTTCCATGCTGTACAGTGGAACTCTTAGGAACACATACAGTTTCACTTTGCGTGTCTGAGCTTTTGTCAGTGTGTGGTAGGAGCTTCCCTGGGGTGGGAGAGGGGTATATCTACTCTGGGACATCAGCCAGCTAATGCTAACCCACCATGTCCCAACCAGAGAAGGGACCCAAGGACATGGTTGAGGGTGGGAAGGGTGGAAGGAGGGTCTGGCTGGGGTGAGCTGGGCCCTGCCTTGGTTTGCCCTGGGGAGGTTCTGCCTGGCTTTCTTGGGGGGTATTAGCATTGCAGGGGCAGGATCATGAGGGCAACAGGAGAGTAGGATGACAGTGGAGGCCCAGCTACCAGATGGGACATTCTGGGCTCAAACCCTTGAGCCACCTCTCGTTTACTAGTTCACCTATGTCCCTGGAGTGATAGCTCCTTCTGGGCAGGGATCTTGTCTACTAATTCTATTTCACTGTACACTCCCAAATGCTCTGCACAGAGTAAGTGCTCAGTAAATGCTATTGATTGATTGATTAATTGATAACACAGTGGGTTGGGCTGGAGTAGACAAGACAGTCGGCCTGAAGGGCAGGCATAATAATAATAATATTCATTCATTAAATAGTATTTATTGAGCGCTTACTATGTGCAGAGCACTGTACTAGGCGCTTGGAATGAACAAGTCGGCAACAGATACAGTCCCTGCCCTTTGACGGGCTTACAGTCTAATCGGGGGAGACAAACAGACAAGAACAATGGCAATAAATAGAGTCAAGGGGAAGAACATCTCGTAAAAACAATGCAACTAAATTAAAAACAATAATAACTAAATAACAATAATAATAATATGGTATTTGTTAAGCGCTTACTATGTGCCAAACACTGTTCTAAGCACTGGTATAGATACAAAGTAATCAGGTTGTCCCACGTGGGGCTCACAGTCTTAATCCTCATTTTACAGATGAGGTAACTGAGGCCCAGAGAAGTGAAGTGACTTGCCCAAAGTCACAAAGCTGACAAGTGGTGGAACTGGGATTAGAACCCACGACCCCTGACTCCCAAGCCCAAACTCTTTCCACTAAGCCACGCTGCAGGCATAATGCCTTATGATTAACAATTATTATTATTGTCAATAGAAGAGTGAGTTCACAAAATAATGCGTGTAGGTGTGTGTGTGAGAGTCTTTATAATTTGACATTTATTAAGTGCTTACTATATGCTAAGCATTGGGTCGATTCAACGTATATGTGGGAGAAGCATCGTGGCCTGGTGGATAGAGCACGGGCCTGGGAGTCAGAAGGACCTGGGTTCTAATCCAGACTCTGCCACTTGTCTGCTGTGTGACCTTGAGCAAGTTACTTCATTTCTCTGGGCTTCAGTTTCTCCTCTGTAAAATGGGTATTAAGGCTATAGACCCCAAGTGGGACAGGAACTATGTCCAACCCGATTATCTTGTATCCACCCCAAGGCTTAGTATGGTGCCTGGCACATAGTAAGCCCCTAACAAATACCACAATTATTATTATTGCATATGTGCAAATGTATATAATTATGGCATTTATTAAGTGGTTACTTTGTGCTAAGAACTGGAATAGCTACAATCTATATATGTGTATACCTCATGTCATATCTGTAATTTATGTACATATCTGTAATTTATTTACGTTAATGTCTGTCTCCCCCTCTAGACTGTAAGCTCGTTATGGGCAAGGAATGTGCCTGTCTATTGTTATAGTATACTCTCCTAAGTGTTTAGTACAGTGCTCTGCACACAGTGAGTGCTCAATAAATACAACTGAATGAATGAATGATTAGGTATATATAGGTGTATAAAGGTATGATTGTGAATGTACACGTTTGTATGTGTGTGTTCCATCTCCCCAACAGGCCAGTAGCCCCTCCACCCCACCCCACCCCCACCCTCCCCCTCCTGACAGGTCAGAGATCCCATTTCCTCCCCGTGGGGCGCAGCTCAGTGCCCGGATCCACACCTTCCTGGCGGTTCAGCAGTGGGGTGCTCGGCCCCTCCTCAAGAAGGGGACCGTCGCTCCCTGTCCTGCGGACTGATTCCTCCCTCAGTCCCTGCTCGCTGACTCCTCCCTGGGTCCCTGCTGACTCCTCCCTGGATCCCTGTTGACTCCTCCCTCATTCCCTGCCGACTCCTCCCTCACTCCCTGTTGACTCCTCCCTCACTCCTTGCAGACTCTTCTCTGGGTCCCTGCGGACTCCTCCCTCGATCCCTGCTGACTGCCCGCTCTCCGGGTCCCCGCTGGCCTTCCCGTTCCCCGCGCCGCTGGTTATTCATTCAATTGTATTGACTGAGCGCTTACTATGTGCAGAGCACTGGACTAAGCGCTTGGAATGGACAATTGGGCAACAGATAGAGACCATCCCTGCCCAATAACGGGCTCACGGTCTAAACGGGGAAGACAGCAAAGCAAAAGAGAACAAAACCAAACAAGCAGTCCCCTCTCCGGCCTCCTCTCGGTCCCCCCCCCCCCCCCCCCGGTGCCGCTGCCCGCCCCTCCTCCCCCCAGGTCCCCGGGAAACGGGGAGGGGGGGAAGCGGGGGAGGGGCGGGCGCCGCGCGCCTGGCGGCCAGAGGGGAGACCCGGTAATTACAGCAGCGATTACTCACGGCAGCAATTAGACTAATTGTACCCCTCCCGGCGGGTAACTGGGGATTAGTTCATTACGGAATTGGCGGAGAGGCTAAGGCGCTCCTCGCTGCCCGCTCCCGCTCGCCCGAGAACCCCGGGAGCGCCACGTGGTCCTGGTCCTGGTCGGGTTTCGGGGGGCTTTCCCGGGGGAGGGGGGAGGTGCCGGCAGAGAGAGGGCCCCCGCTGCCGCCCGCCGAACGACTGGAACAGAAAGACCTCGTGTCCTCCCCTCCTCAAAAAGGATCTCAAAGCGCTTATCCCAGGCGCTCCACCTCCGCGGCCCGGGCCGGAAAGGGAGGCCTCGGGTTGGGCCCCCGCCGGGCTGAGACGGGGTCGGCTGGGGCGGGGCCGGGGACGCCTGGGACCTCCCTTCATACCTGGGGTCTCCGCGAAGACCCCACCCAGCTCCGGGCCACGGGTGTCCCTAGTCGGCCACTCAATGGGATTTAATAAGAAGAATAATAATAGTAATAGTAGTAGACTAGACTGTGAGCGCGCTGTGGGCAGGGATTGTCTCTATTACTGTATTGTACTTTCACACACCCTTAGTACAGTGTTCTGCACACAATAAGCGCTCAATAAATACGATTGAATGAATGAATCATAGTATTTGTTAATAATAATGATGGCATTTGTTAAGCGCTTACTATGTGCAAAGCACTGTTCTAAGCGCTGGGAAGATACAAGGCGATCAGGTTGTCCCACGTGGGGCTCACAGTCTTAATGCCCATTTTACAGTTGAAGTAACAGAGGCCCAGAGAAATTCAAAGTCACACAGCTGACAAGCGGCGGAGTCGGAATTTGAACCCATGACCTCTGACTCCCTTTTCCCCCGAGCCATGCTACTTCTCGCTTACTATGTACCAAGCATTGTTCTAAGCGCCGGAGCACTGTTCTGATTTAATGAGCGCTTACTGAGTGCAGACAGTACTGTACTAAGCGCATGGGAGCCTACAATACAGTAGAATTGGTGGGCACGTTCTCCGACCTGGCTCTGAGCCCCTCGCCCCTCGCCCCCGCAGGCTCAGCGCTGGCGCTACGAGAGCTTGGAGCGGCCGGTGGACCTGGAGGGATCCGGGGACGACGACTCCTTCCCGGACGACGACTTGGACGATCTGTACTCGGGTTCCGGCTCCGGCTGTAAGTCCCGTCCTTCGCCGCCCCCGCCCCCTGCCCCTGCCGCCCCTTTCAGCTCACGGGGACTGGACGCCTCCCCTTCACACACACCCCCTCCGCCCCCGCTCCCGGAGGAAACTGTGGTGCGGCCGGGTGGGTGCTGGGTCCGCCGCGGTCCTGCCCCTTATGTCCCTGCCCCCGCAGTTTTCGAACAGGAGTCGGGGATCGAGACGGGCACCAGAATGACCACGGACACGGCGGCCAGCGCGCCGTCCACCACGCCATCCGGCCTCCCCGCGGCCTCCCCCGTGGCCCCTGGGGCCACCCCGTCCACAGAACCTCCTGCCCGCAGCGCGACCCCCGAGCCCCCCGAGCCCTCCGCCGGCACCCGGACCCAGCTGCGGGACACTGAGGCTCCGGGCCTCCCCGGACAGGAGGGCCCTACGACTGCGACCACGCCCACGGTTGCTCCCATGGCCTCGACCACCCTCACGGGGGCTCCCCCGGTCGCGACCACCCCCACGACGACTCCTACCGCCGCGACCACCCCCACGGTGACTCCCACCACGGCGACCACCTCCACGGCGACCCCACCCGCCGCGGCCTCGCCCTCGACCGGCGCTCCGACTGCCCAGCCCACCTCGGCGCAGTGGCTCCCTCCTCTTCTGGCCACCACGGCCTCCTCGGCCCATCCCACACCTCCGGCCACTCCCGCCCCAACCCCGGAGACGGAGCCCACCGCCCCGGCTCCGGTCAGCACGGCCGTGGTCCATCCGAGAGCCGAACCCTCGCCAGAGGCGGGATCCCGGGCTACGGACCTGCCGGAGAGCCAACCCGGAACCTCGCTGGCTAGTACCCGCCGGCCCCCTGAGCGGGCACAGGTAGGGGGCAAGGGCTCACAGTCCTAATCCCCATTTTACAGATGAGGTAACTGAGGTACAGAGAAGTTAAGTGGCTTGCCCAAAGTCACGCAGCAGACAGCCCCTGCCTCTCCCCCATTAGTCAACAGGAAATGGACCCGGCGACCGGGCCCCTGACCGGTCAGTCCAATCGTGTTTATTGAAAGCTTACTGTGTGCAGAGCACTGTACTAGGTGCTTCGGAGACAACAGTATAGCAGATTTGGTAGACTCTGTGCCCACGATGAGTTTCCAGTCTGGAGGGAGAGATCAGCATTAAAATAAATTACGGATATAGATAAAATACCTCAACCGCGAGGTTGAGGGTGAGGTTAATAAAGGAAACGGATCCAAGTGCAAGGGCGTCGCAGAACGAAGAGGGTGTAGGGGAAATGAGGACTTGGTCTGGGAAGGCCTCTTGGAGAAGATGCGATTTTGGGAAGGCTTTGAAGGTTGGGATGAGTGGTGGTCTGTCCGATGCGAAGGGGGAAGGAGTTCCAGGCCAAAGGCGGGACGTGGAGAGGGGTCGGCGGAGAAATAGACGAGATCGAGGTAAAATCAGTAGGTTGGCATTAGAGGAGTGGGAGTCGGGGGCGTGCGGGGCTGCAATAGGGCATCAGCGAGGTAAGATAGGCGAGCACGAGCAGCGGAGATAAAGGCCCCTGGATCTACCGACGCCTTCCCCCTCTCTCCTCCTCCTCCGACGTCCCTCTGCCTCCCTTCTTCTCTCCTCATTCATCGTCCCCATCCTCCTATTTTCCCTCGGTCTCCTTCCACTCTTCTACCGCCCCCCCCCCCCGCACCCTCGACTCCCCTTACCCTGGTGGTGGGGGAGGGAGGTGCGTGTCTGGGGGGTCGTGGCGAGGTGGGGAACCTAACGCAGACCCCTCCCCGCCCCCGCAGACCTCGCCCCCGCAGACCCCGCCCCCCACGGCCCCGCCCTCCACGACCGCGGCCCCCGCGGGAGAGGCTCCGGTCAGCGGCGACTTCGAGGTCCCCGAAGAGACGGCGGCTCCCGAGCTGAGCAACGAGGTGGAGCCGGCGGGGGCGGGGCCGACCCCGGCCGGGGGCCAGGGCCGGGGCGGAGAGCGGGGGCCCCCCGACCTCCTGGACAACAGCATCGACCCAGGGTCCTCGGCCGCCCAACTGCCCCAGCGTAGTATCCTGGAAAGGAAGGAAGTGCTCATAGGTGGGGGTGGCACCGGGGGGTAGGGATGAGGCGTTGAGAGGTGGGGGCGCGGCGGGGATGGAAGGGGGACGTAAAGTGGAGGGAGGGCAGGAGGGGGACGGGGCTGGAGGGAGGCCGGGCTGAGAGGGAGGGCGGGGGGCGGGGTGGAGAGGAAGGGGAGGGGGCAGGGGCTGAGAGGAAGGGGAGAGGGAGGGCCGGGGGTCGGGGGCCGGGCCGAGAAGAAGGGGCAAGGTAGGTGAGGCTCGCGCGCTCCGACCCTTGTCTATTGTCCCTCGTCCCTCGTCCCCCATCCCCCGGCCTATCGCCCCTGACCCTCGCTGTCCTTGCAGCCGTGATCGTGGGCGGCGTGGTGGGTGCGCTCTTTGCCGCCTTCCTGGTCATGCTGCTCGTCTACCGCATGAAGAAGAAGGACGAGGGGAGCTACACCCTGGAGGAGCCCAAGCCGGCCAGCGTCACCTACCAGAAGCCCGACAAGCAGGAGGAATTCTACGCCTAGGACCGCCCCCGCCGGGGGTCGCCCCCCAGCCCCCTTCCCCCCGCGCTCTACCGATAACCCCCCCCACCCCGACTCAACGGAGCGGCCGACGGAGACGACCCCCATCCCCGCCCCCGCTCCTCCCACTCCCCACGCGGGGCCGGCCAGCCGGACTCTGGCCTACAGAGGCCCAGGGGCCGCGGGCCGAGTCGGAGAGGAGCTGCCGCCCGGGGTCTCTCCCCGACCCCTCTCCCCTTCCCCTCCCGTCCCCCTCCCCCGCCCCCCATCCTTCCCAGTGACTTGTCGGAGCCGGGACTGACCCCGCCCGGCGGCGGGGAGACGTCACCAGCCCCGGGAGCCGCGGAGCCGGCGGGGAAGGAACGTTTTCCTTTTTTATTCCAAGTGACAATAGGCGGGGGATGCGGGAGAGACACCGCAAACCTGGCCGGGCTGCGCTGGGGAGAGACTAAAGTGGGGGACTGGGGGGGCCGGGTGGGAAGGGAGGTCGGGGCACGGGGAAGGGGGCGTAGGGAATCGGAAGAGTCTGTGGGGGATGGGGAGGCCTGGGCGGCGGGGGCGACGGGGGTCCCGGGAGCGGGAGGGATAGAGGGCGAGAGCTAAGGACGGGAGGTCTAGGCCCACTCCTCGCCAGCCAACATGTGTGCACAGGGTCCGCCCGGCGGGTCCGGAAAGGGACAGCGGAGAGTGGAATTCTATTGTTGGGCCCAAACCCGGTTACACACAAAACACATACATATACAGTCATATTGCACACATAATCACAGGCACTGCACACACACTTGCTCACACTGTCAGACGAGATCACAGACGGCACCGTCACCCAACACCCACACGCACGCACACACACACATGAGTCGTGGTCATACAGCAGTAACACAGACGCATTGTCCCAGGGCAGAGGCAACGTCCACCGCTCCCGGACACAGACTGAGTCAGGCTGGACACGCAGCCCTTGAGGACCCGGGCCCCTTCTCACCCAGCCCCAAGGCATCCCAACCAGTTCAGCCCCCGGGCCCCCGAGCCGGAAGCAGGTTTGGGCGGGGGTGCGACAGGGGGCAGGGTCCCGAACTCCCCTCCCCTCCCTTCCTCTCCTCTCCCCCTCCCTGTGGCTTCTCTGGAGATTCCGTGGACGGGCTGACCCCGCAGACCCGCGCCCGACCAGCTCTGGAGCGGAAAGAGGCGGGGTCGGCCCTTGGGGCCAAAAAAACCCAGTCCCAAGTGGGTAGCGGCGCCGGGCAGTCGGGCCTCCAAGCGACTCTTCCCCGTGCCCAGGGTGGGCGGCGGCCCCTCCCCCAGAAGCCAGCCTGACTCCGGAGACCCCCGACCCCACTCCCACTCCCGGGGGTGCCTGACTCGGCCCGGCCCCGGCTGCGGCCCCGTGCGGGAGAGTCGTGGGCAGCCCCGCCCCCAACCCACTCGGGACGGGCCCGCATGGACGCATTCATCCCCGGAAAAGGTCCCCGCCGCCGCCCGAGGTCGGCTTCGCTGCCGGACTCCCTGGATTCCGGTTTTCCCATTTCTCCGTCCCGAGCTCCGACTCTCCTCCGCCCCCCACATCCCACCTTGTTAACTATTTCGGTTCCGGGTCTGAAACTCGAGGCGGGAAAGGTCAAGTTCACGTCGAGTAAAGATAACATCCGCTCCCTATCCCCCGACCCCCCGCACCCTCTCCCCGTCCCCTTCCCCCTGCTTCCCGCCCCCTCCTCCCATGGACTAGCACTGTAACGGTACCGGCTATTTTTTTTAACTCTTTCTGTGCTGTGCCCGTTTCTAAGAGGAAATAAAGTCATTGAAACCTTGTGGCTGGCCCGGGAGAAGGGCAGGGGGGAGGGGCCGGGTCTCCAGAGGTAGAGACCACCCTCCTTAGGTGTTCCCCCCCATTCCAGGGCTGCTGTCTGGGTGGGGGGGGGGGTCCTCCGGGCTGCCTCAGGCCGGCTCCGCCGCTCCCGCCCCCGCGAAGCGGACCCAGGCCAGGGAACTGGGGGAGGGAGCCGGGGAGGTGGAGGTAGGTTCGGCTGCCAACCGGGAGATTCAAAAAGGGTGGTCGTGGCTGCCTATTTATCCGGGATGGGGTGACGACCTTCCATGTTAATCACGGGCTTTGAAAACTCGCGGGGACGCGGTGTGTTTGTGGGTGTGAAAGCGTGCGGTGTGTTTGTGAGTGTGAAAGCGTGAGGGCATGGAGGATCTACGAGTAGTTTGTGTCCAAATACAGATGTGTGTGTGTGTGTGTGTGTGTAGAAGCAGCGCGGCTCAATGGAAAGAGCACGGGCTTGGGAATCTGAGGTCGTGGGTTCTAATCTTAATTCCGCCACTGTGTCAGCTGTGTGACTTTGGGCAAGTTACTTAACTTCTCTGTGTCTCAGATACCTCATCTGTAAAATGGGGATTAAGACTGTGAGCCCCGTGGGGGGCAACCTAAATACCTTGTATCTTGCCCAGCGCTTAGAACAGTGCTTGGCACATAGTAAGCGTTTAACAAATACCATTATTATTACTATTAGGTCGACGCAGAACAAAGTGGAAGAAAAGGAAAAGAGGGCTTAGTCAGGGAAGGAATAAGGCTTTGGGAGGGGGGAGACTCATTGTCTGTTAGATATGAAAACGGAGGGCGTTACAGGCCAGGTGCAGGTCGAGGGTGAGAAGTTGGCGGCGAGATAGAGGGGATCGAGGCACAGTGAGAAAGTTGGCGTTAGAGGAGTCAGGTGTGCGGGCTGGGTTGTAGTAGGAGAGTAGCGAGGTAAGATAGGAGGGGGCAAGGTGATTGACTGCTTTAAAGTCAATGTTTGATGTTTGATGAGTAGGTGGATGGGCAAATACTGGAGGTTCTTGAGGAGTGGGGAAACATAGCCTGAACGTTTTTTGTAGAAAATGATCCGGGCAGCAGAGTGAAGTATGGATTGGAATGGGGAGAGACAGGAGGCAGGGAGGTCAGCAAAGAGACTGATACAGTAAATACGAATAAATGTTGTATATGTTAAGCACTGAAGGGAGGTATAAGCAAATAGGGTTGAAAGTAGACCCTGTCCCACATCAGGTTCACAGTCTTAATCCCAATTTTACAGATGAACGTGGTATTCGCTTGGATGGAGGTGGAAAGGACGGATTTTCGCAATGTTGCAAAGGTCAAACCGACAGGATTTAGAGACGGATTGAATATGTGGGCTGAATGAGAGAGAGAGGAGTCAAAAATAATGCCAAGTTATGAGACTGTGAGAGAAGAGGATAGTGGTGCCATCTGCCACAAGAGCTGGTTGCTCCCTGCCCACAAAGGGTTCCCAGTCTAACCTGGAGAGACAGACAAGCTCACTGTGGGCAAGGGAAGTGCCAACTCTATTGTACTCTACCCTCCCAAGTGCTTAGTACAATACTGTGCACATAGTAAGTGCTCAATAAATGCCACTGATGATGACAGAAACCTTTACACGTAGAGAAATCCCAGTAAATTAACTGAGTGTTCAATCTAACACACGTGTACGTACAAGGGCCAAGTGGGAGCATAAAGAAGCAGCATGGCATAGTGGATAGAGCAAGGACCTGGGAGTTAGCAGGTCATGGGTTCTAATCCTGGCTCTGTTACTTGTCTATTGTGTGACCTTGGACAAGTTATTTCACTTCCTTGTGCCTCAGTTACCTTGTCTGTAAAATAAGGATTAAGATTCTGAGCCTCACGTGGGATAAGGACTGTGTCCAACCCGAATTGCTAGTATCCACCCCAGCGATTAGTACAGTGCCAGCATACAGTAAGCACTTAACAAATACAGTAATAATAATAACTATTAGTAGTAGTAGAAGTAAAGAGACGGATACCTGAGTGCCAGAGGCCGCTGAAGGGTTGTTGGATTCAGAGTGCATTGAAAATTAGGGAATTTAGGGAAAGCTTGTTGGAAGTGGGATTTCAAGGTGTGGGGGTTGAAGGTAGGGACAGTGTGGTCTGGTGGATTTTGTGAGGAGGTTGGAGGGATAGTATGAGTCAGAGTCAGGGTTCAGGGATAGAGGCAAGTGAGGCGAGTGTGAAGTTGTAGTTTGGAGGGGAACTGGGGTGGACTGAAGAGCTTGAGCTAGGAGAGAAGGGGAGAAGAGAGCTGACACGGAAGGTGGACAGAGCTGGGGTCGAGCAGGAGACATGGAATACGGAAAAAGCTGGGGAGAGTCTTGAAACCAGGAGGTTAGGAGGATCTGTTTTTGAGGCGAAGGGAGATGGGAGCGGGTAGAGGATTTGGAGGAATGGGGAGAAGAGGGCTGGTTCAGGAAGGTGGAGAAGGAGGTCCAGCTCTTCTCTGCCTTCTGCCCCGGGGAATGGCTGACCAGTCCCCTCCTCACTAAAATATTTCAGGCACTGGGGGATGGGATGCAGCATCCTCAAGTTTTCTCTTCTCCAGCTGGACACCCCTGATTCCTTTGCTTTTCATCCCAAGCACCACTTCTCTCCCCTCGACCCTGCCCAAATCTATATCCCCAGTCCTGATCTCTCTCCCTCTCTGTAGTCTCGTATTTCCTCCTGCCTTCAGGACATTCCTACTTAGATGTCCTCCCATCACCTCAAGCTTAACATTTCTAAAACAGAACTCCTAATCTTCCCGCCCAAACTCTGTCCTCCCCATGACTGTAGACGGCACCACCATTCTTTCTGTCTCACAAACTCATAACCTTGGCGTTATCCTGGACTCTTCTCTCTCTCATTCAACCCACCTATTCAAACATCACAAAATCACGTGGGTACCACCTTCACAACATCTCAAAAATCCACCCTTTCCTCTCCACCCAAGCGGCTACCACGTTAATACAATCACTTATCCTTTCTTGCCTTGATTACTGCGTCAGCCTCCTCCTTGCTGACCTCCGAGTTTCCTGTGCCTCCCCACTCCAGTTCATACTTCATTCTGCTGCCCGGATCATTTTTCTACAAAAATGTTTAGGTCATGCTTCCCCTATCCTCAAGAAACTTCAGTGGTTGCCCATCCATCTCCACCTCGAACAAAAACTCCTCACCACTGGCTTTCAAACACTCAGTCACCTTGCTCCCTCCTACCTCACCTCGCTTCTCTCCTACTACAACCCAGCCCGCATATTTCGCTCCTCTAATGCAAACCTTCTCACTTTATACCTCAGTCTCGTCTATCTCACGGCCGACCCCGCACCCACGTCCTCCCTCTGGCCTGGAACGCCCTTCCTCCTCCAATCCTCAAAGACAGTGACTCTGTTCCGAATCAAAACCTTATTGAAGGCACATCTCCTCCAAGAGGCCTTCCCTGACTAAACCCCCCTTTCCTCTTCTCCCACTCCCCTCTGCGTCATCCTGACTTGCTCCCTTCATTTATCCCCCCTCTCAGCCCCACAACACTTATGTACATATCTGTCATTTATTTATGCATATTAATGTCTGTCTTCCCCTCTAGACTGTACACTTGATGTGGAGAGGGAATATGTACGTTTATCGTCATTGTATTCTCCCAAGCCTTTAGTACAGCATGCTCCGCACGCAGTAAGTGCTCAATAAATACAACTGAATGAATGAATGCCCAGCAACTCCAGGCCAGTCCGGACCCGATCTCTGACCACACACTGACCAGGGTAAGATCGCTGGGGGCTCCAGGATACCCAACCTTGCTCCGTGGACTGCGGGGGACGGGCCGAGGTCGAGGAAAGGGACGGCGGGAGGGTTTGGGAAAGTGGGGACAGGAATCCTCAGACTCAGCAGGGATTTTCCATTGGACTCACTTCTCCTGACTGCCTTCCTCCCGGCTCCTCGTGCTGCTTCCTGGCCTCCCCGCCCCCTGCTGACAATCAGGCCGGAGAGAAAGACCCCTCCATCTTCCGGCCGAAAGTCCGGTCAGAGAGTTGGGTCCTCGGCCCCTGCCCGCCTGGGTTGAAACGCCTTGTGGTTTCCAGCACGGCCTCTTCCTTTAGGCGCCGTCGCCCCCTGGTGGCTCCATCCCGGAGTCGCATCCCCGCGGCCGGACTCCAGGGCCTCCGCGGTGCCTCCACGTCAGCCTCCTAGGCCCGACTACTTCAGGACTCTGTCTCCGACAAACCACCGGGAATCGTGCGCTGGTTGTCCTCCTGTATACCAACCGAATTCCACATACCCCTGACCCTCCCTCCGTGACCCAGCTCGAACCATTCAACACCTCTGATTCTCCCCTGTCATTCATTCATTAAATCGTATTTATTGAGCAGTAAATGTGTGCAGAGCACTATACTGAGCGCTTGGAAAGTACGATTCGGCAACAGAATTCGGCAACTGTCCCTCCCTGACTCTCTCCCAGTGGCTCAGCGCGGACCATCCGGCATCCCTAACTCTCCCCTCTCCATCCCTGACTCTCCTCGATGACTCAGCGAGGACCATCCAACACCCTCGACTCACCCCTCTCCAACCCTGACTCTCCACCAGTAACCCAGCACGGATGCTGTTCCCTGCCGGTGTTTGCGGCTACACAGTGCCTCCCGAGGACGGACTGCCGTATTCACCCCCAGCTGGGGGAAAAGGTATTTTCTGCTGATGGTCCTGAGCCCGTCACCCCTCAGCTCCGGCGGGGTCCCTCGCCCTGGTGTGTGTGGGGGAATTAGGGGAGCAGAGACGTCCCCAGCCCCAGAACCGTTCAGGTCGGGGCTGCTCAGCTCCCACCCGCACGGTCAGCGAGACAAGACCACGGTTGGTGGTCTCCGGGTCCCCTGGCCCCGGTCCACTTCCCGGCCACACAGGAAGACGCTGGCATCGTGCCGGGAGTGGTGTGTGTGTGTGTGTGTGTGTGTGTGTGTGTGTGTGTCCGGCGGGGGGTATCGGGTCTGCGGGTTGGGGGGGCGGGTCGTTGACTCTGCGGCGGGGCTCTGGATGCCTTGTTGACACTCAGTCTGAAATTAATTCAGCCTGGCTGAGGAAGGGGGCGCTGATTGGGGACAGAGGGGGTATCGGGGGTCAGAGGTAGAGGCTTGGAGGGGGGGTCAGAAGGAGGGGCCGGTCGGGGCCTAGAGTCTCCGGAAGGAAACGCCACAACTTCAGCAGGGCCCTTACAGTGAAAATTTCGCCGGGGCCGCATTGAGGGTGAGTCAGGTTACGAAGTCAGTGATTGAGAAAGCCAAAGGAGTGGGTGGTTTTGGTTGGGAGCTGGTGATGGTGGTGGTGGAGGGGTGTGTGTGTGTGTGTTAATGAGCTCATAACCAACAAGGACCACCTGAGACAAGACCCAGCGAGCCCTGCCTGGGGCCCTAGTAATAATTGTAATAACTGTGGTATTTTTAATAATAATGTTGGAATTCGTTAAGCGCTTACTATGTGCAGAGCACTGTTCTAAGCGCTGGGGGAGATACAGGGTAATCATGTTGTCCCACAGGAGGCTCACAGTCTTAGTCCCCATTTTCCAGATGAGGTAACTGAAGCCAAGAGAAGTTAAGTGATTTGTCCATAGTCACCCCGCTGACAAGTGGCAGAGCCGGGATTCGAACCCATGACCTCTGACCCCCAAACCCGGACTCTTTCCACTGTGCCAAGCTGGGAACGGAGACTCTTACTATGTGCCAAACACCCATCTAAACCCTGGGGTAGGTACCAGTAAATCCTACTGGACATAGTCCTTTTTCCCCATAGAATTCACAGTCTAAGCAGGAGGGAAAACAGGATCGAATTCCCATTTTACAGGTGAGGAAGTTGAGACACAGAGAAGTGAGATGATGTGCCCAAGGTCCCACAGCAGGCAAGTGGCAGAAACGAGATTAGAAGCCAGGTCCTCTGACTCCCAAGCCCGGGCTCTATCCACTAGGCTCCTCTTCACGCTGGGATTAAGAGGCCATAATTCCGCTCCTTAATCCTAGTTGCGATTCTTAAACCTGACCCGAACCTCCCTCAAATCCCGCCAGAGGGATCTGGAAAGACCGCTGAGAGAATTCTCTCCCACCCCCGAGGAGAGAGGCGGGGGTCCAGGGGAAGGGGTGGGCGGGAAGACAGTTATCGATGCATTCACTCACCGGAACGACAACCTCCCGGCGACTTCCCCCAGCCCGAACCCAGCAAAGGACGGCACAGAGGGGATGCCTGGGGAGAAGCTTGGGTTCCCTTTAACCCCCTGCCCAGAGCTTTTGCCCACAGTGTGGGAGTTCAGAAAGATCAAGGGGAGGTAGACCAGGAGGGCAACCCCTAGGCTAGGGAGCCTGGCGGCTGGTGTTTCGGGGGGCAGGGGGACTGGTGGCGGGGGGAGACAAGGGCCACGGAGACTCAGCCCCTACTTGGAGAGCCACAGGCCAACAGGGGTCAAGGCCCAGCCTGGGGCTGGAGCAGCTCAAGTAGAGATGGGGCCCAGCGGGAGGGGAAGGGGTCCAGAGTCAATGAGCGGCCTTCAGCGCCATTGGCATAAGGGGTCTTTATCCGAGCCTGGGCCGGGGAGTATTGGGGGGGCAGGCGGGGAATGCGATCCGGGGCCGAGGCTGCCGCCCGGGAACACTAGAGCTGTGTCGGGCCGAAGGGGCCAGTACCCGCGGACAGAAACATCAACATGTTTTCCTGAAGGGAACGTCTCAGATTTGTCACTCCCCGTGCCCTCCGCCCTCCGGCCCCCGCCCCACGGGCTCGTGGGGATTCACCGGGCTCTGTTTCCTCCGTGGGGCGGGGCGCCGGAGACGAGACCAAGAGACACAGAGAGAGACCCAGGCCCAGAAAGCTGGATACAGAGACAGGCCGACAGAGATGGTCAACCAGAGACAGCGAGAGATGGGGAGAGCCACAGAGCTCGGCAGAGGCCCCAAGACACAGACAGAGGGGCGAAAGCCTCCCCGGTCTCTCCGCTTTCTGAGCCGACGGCCGGTCTGGTGGGTCTATGGGCTGGGAGAGGCGGCCAGTCCATGCCCAGTGGCCCCGGGTTTCCAAGCAGCGTCCCCTGCCCCCGATGCTGCTGGTTGTTGTAGTCGCCCAAGGAGCAGCCCTCTGGGGCAGGGAGGGATCTTTCCAAGTGATCCAACCCACCCCCCCCCACCCTCCGCCCCCGACTACGCATCACTCTCTGAGCCCTTCTTGGCCGGGCGTCCAGCGACCCGCCCCCCTTCAGTGGGTCATCTGCTTGGGGCCTTGACCAGCCGAGCTAGCAGGCACGAGGCAACTGCTGCACTGGGTTCTGGGGGCCAGGCAGAAGGAGTGAAAGTTCTGGTCTCTGCCCTCGAAGGGCGCCCAGTCAATTGGGGAGCGGGAGCGGGGGTTGTGAGAAAGATGAGTAGAAATATATGAGATTAGCTCCATCATACCAACTATGAGACCAGATGAATCCGCGAGGGCCGAGGGGCTGAAGCGATGATAATATCAAGGAGGTGGAGTCAAATCGGGAAAGTGTCCTGAAAGAGGTGGCTTTAGGAGGCCGCGAAGAGGGATGGGGATGTGGTCTGGCACATTAAACAGGAGAGGGGGGTCCAGGCAGAGGAAGGCCGGAAGTGAGAAGGGAGGATGGAGAAGGATGGCTAGCGCGGAGGGATACTCTCCCAGACCAACAGCACTTCTGTACACATTTGTAATTTTATTTATTCGTATTGAATTCTGTCTCCCCGCCTCTAGACTGCAAGTTCGTTATGGGAAGGGAATGTGTTCATTGTTGTAATGTACTCTCTCAAGCGCTTAGTACAGTGCTCTGCACACAGTAAGCACTCGGAAAGTACGATTCATTGATCGAATGAATGGGTGGATATAAGTGCTCAGTACCAGGTTGGGTGGAGCCTCCTCCAGGGACCTCGGATGCAGCAAGAAGAGGGGCCCGAGGCTGGGGCCTGGGCCTGGAACTGGGGGCTGGAGCCTGGGAGAGAAGGCAGGAGTCTGGGATGGGCGAGGGCTGGGATTGGGACTGGGGTTATTCCTGGAGCCGGGGTTGTAGCTGGTGCTGGGGCTGCGGTGGTAGCTGGGACTGGGGCCGGGGTTGCGTCTGGGGTTGTAGCTAGGACTGGAGCTATAGCTGGGTCTGGGGGCTGGGTGAGAAGTTGGGGGCTGGTGCTGGGGTCTGGGGCCTGGGAGGGGCTGGGCTTAGAACTGCCGTTCTGGGGTAGAGAGCAGAAATAGGGCTGGATGGTGCCGCTCCACAAGCAGGGAGGGGGCGGATAGGGCGAACATGGAATTTCTGTTCCCCCACGTCCCTCCACACCAGAGTGAGGACACCGCGGGAACTGGAGGGAGGCTGGTTCAGCACCAACAGCAGAGAACATTGGGAGTGAACTCGGGAATCCGTTCCCAGGGAGGCGCTATGCAGCCAGAAACACCAGCGGATTCCCAGGGACAGATCTGGGACCAGCTTCCGTGCTGGGCCATTGGGAGAGAGTCAGGGATGGAGAGGGGAGAGTCAGGGCGATGGGTGGTCTGTGCTGGGACACTGGGGGAAAGTCAGGGATGGAGGAGAGAATCGAGGTGGAGGATGATCAGTGCTGGAGGAGAGACAGGGATGGAGGGGAGAGTCGAGGTGGAGGATGGTCAGTGCTGGGTCTCTGGGGGAGAGTCAGGGGTGGAGGGGAAAGTCGGAGTGGTGGATGTGAGCCCGTTGTTGGATAGGGGTTGTCTCTATTTGTTGCTGAAGTGTACTTTCCAAGCGTTTAGTATAGTGCTCTGCACAGGGTAAGCACTCGATACATACGATGGAATGAATGAATGGATGGTCTGTGTTGGGTCACTGGGAGAGAGTCAGGGATGGAAGGGAAAGTCTGAGAGTCTGGGACCTATGGGCATTTGGCATTAACCCCACCCTCAATCCCACAGCACTTATATACATATATTTAAACTATATATTACAAATTATTTACTTATATTGATGTCTGTCTCCTCTTCTAGTCTGTAAACTCATTATGGGCAGGGAAAGTGTCTGCTAATTCTGTTGTACTACCCCAAGTGCTCGGTACAGTGTTTTCTGCACATAGTAAGGGCTCAATAAATATCACTGATTGATTAATTCATGGAGGAGAGAGTCAGGGATGGTGGAGAGTCCGTGTTGGGTCACTGGAGCAGAGGTAGCGACAGAAGGGAGAAGCAGGGGTGTTGGACGGTTCGTTCTAGGTCACTGGGGGTGAGTCAGCATGGCCTAGCCTGGGAGTGAGAAGGTCATGGGTTCTCACCCCGGCTCTGCCACTTCTCTGCAGTGTGATCTTGGACAAATCGCTTCACTTCTCTGGGCCTCAGTGACCTCATCTGTAAAATGGGGATTGAGACTGTGAGCCCCGCGTGGGACAAGGACTGTGTCCACCCTGATTTGCTTGTATCCACCCCAGCGCTTAGTACAGTGCCTGGCACATAGTTAAGCGCTTAACGAATACCATAATCATTATTCTCATTAGTCAGGGAGGGAGAGGGGAGAGTCAGGAGGGTTGGCTTGTCCCCGGAAAAAGGAGGGAAGCAGTGAGTCCTCCGGCCACGCGCGCGGGTTTCCGGAGGAGCTTCTCCGCCCTAAGTGCGGCCGGGCAGCAACAGCGCTGGCGCGGAGAAAGCCCACCTTCTCGGCCCCACCCAGCTCCACCCCAGCCCGGTCCCGGCCCCAGCCCCGCCCCTGCCCGGCCCCTGCCCGGCCCCAGCCCGCGGCGGCCGCAGAGAACATTCCGTGGTCACTTCAGCACGCAGACCTGGCGCGGCCCCGACCCTCCCAGCCGCGATCAGGGAAATCAGGAATGTCCTGCCCTAATGAAAAGCCGGTTCATAGCGGCGGCGGGGGGCGGGGGGTGTGGGGTGGGGAGGCCCGGCTCCCCCCGAGCAGCGCCTCCCTCCTCCGCCTCCAGGCCGGACAGGACAGAGCCGCGCTTGTGCCTCCCCGCCCGCCCGCTCCCACCCGCCGCGTCCCCTGAGCCCGGCACGTCCGCACCCGGGGCCGCCCCAGCCGCACGGCCCCGCCGGCCCGGAGGGTCAAGGAGGGGCTGGACGCTCTGCTGGCTAAGAAGACCGGTCCTCCGTGCTCCTCGGCCGGACAAGCCGAAACGCCCGCCGCCCCGGGCCGGCCGACGGGGACTCTGGCAGCCCCGGCACCCTCCGCCCCGCCCCGCCCGAGCGCCTTCTCAATGACGACGGAGCGCGGGGTCAGGGAGCTCTCCAGGAGCCGGGTTGGGCCAGGACCCCCAGACCCTGGAGAAATGGACAGTCGGGGGCCAGGATCAGGGGCCAGGGAGAGAGAACCAGGGCCAGGGGCCAGGCTCAGGGTCGGAGAGGGGAGGTTTCAGAGGGCCAGGGACAGGGGGCTGATTCGGGGGGCTGATTCAGGGGCAAGGGTCGGGGGCATGGTCAGAGGAGAGGTTCAGAAGACATTGTCAGGGCGCAGGGGCAGTGTGGGGGGGGGGGGACCCAGAGCCAGGGGACGGGGCAGAGGCAGAGGGAAGGGGCAGAGAACTGTTTCAGGTGGTAGGGTCAGAGGACAGGATCCAGGGCAGGGTCAGGGGACAGTCAGGGAGACAGGATCAGGAGGACAAGGTCACAGAGCTAGGGTCAGTGCAGGCAGTGCGCTAGGCAGGAAGATTTTATGGGAATGGGGAAGGAAGGGATGCAGCCAATGTCCAAACCTGCCCAGCCCCAGCCCCCTAGGATCGGAGGGAACCCGTGCCCCAATCCTGGATCAGACCAGGATGGCCCTAGGCTTCCTCTTCCAGCTGCCACCCAAGGGAATGACCAGCCCCCCAGGACAGATAGTGTCTCCTCTTCCTAGGGACCCCGAGGCGGGGGCGGGGGTCGGGGGCTGGGGGTAGTTCTGGCCCTAATGCCTGGGACCATTGGGAAACTGCTCCTCGTAGCCAACCTGTCTCTCCAGAGGCAATCTAAGCCCATTTCCCGCAGCCTCAGTGGTCCCGAGGCTGCTGCTGTGGGCCTGCCTATAGATGTCCTGTAGAGACCCGCCGAGGGAGGGACTTAGCCCTGGCCTCAATCAATTGTATTTATTGAGCGCTGAAAGTATACAGATCACTCTGGCCCTTTACACTGTAATCTCGCTGAGGGCAGGAAATGTGTCTGTTTATTGTTATATTGTACTCCCCCAAGAGCTTAGAACAGTGCTCTGCACACAGTAAGTGCTCAGTAAATACGATTGACTGACTCTCCGAAGTGTTTGGGAGAGTATGATACAACAGAGTTGGTAGGCATATTCTCTGGCCACAGTGAGTTTACAGTCTAGAGGGCAACACAGACAATAACATAAATAAATCAATAATTATGGATATGTGCAAAAGTGCTGTGGGGCTGAGAGGGTGAATAAATGCAAGACTAAGTGCAAGACTAAGGACACAGAAGGGATTGGGAGAGGAGGAAATGAGGGATTAAGTTAAGGAAGGCCTCTTGGAGAAGATGTGCTTTTAATAAGACTTTGAAGATGGGAAGAGTGATAATCTATTGGATATGAAAGGGAAGGGCGTTCCAGGCCAGAGGTAGGGCAGTGGCGAGAGGTTGGTGATGAGACAGATGAGACTGAGGTACAGTGAGTAGGTTGGCATTAGAAGAGCAAAGTGTGCTGGCTGGCTTGGAATAGGAAATCAGGGAAATCGGGGAGGGCTCCTCCTCCCCAACTTCTCTCCTCTGGGCTGGACCCCTCCAGTTCTTTCTCCCACAGTGAAGTTCAGGAAACTGAGGGAAAACTGGTCCCAGATTGGGCTGGAGATGGAGGGGCAGAACTGGGGCTAGAACCCATCTCCCTGCCCTCTAACCCAAGATCCTTGCCCTCTAACCTTTGCCTCCTGTCCCAGTCCCCTGCCCTCTAACCCATCCCTCTCCCAGAACCCTGCCCCCTATTTTGGCCCCACCCCCCATCCCCATCTTTTTGGCCTGGAAGTTCAGAACCCTTTTAGAGAGCCTGTAACCAACCAACCATCCAATCAAGGACTCTGTCTCTGGCAGCGGCACCAGGACACCTGGAACCAGGTGCTGATTGCCCTTCTAGAATGCCCTCCCTCTCTTTCTTCACTAGCCACACTCCTTCCAAACACCAACACACACCTCCTTCTCCTCCTTCCCCCCTGTTCCCACCTCCTCCTCTGGGAAGCTTGCCTGGATGGACCTCAACTGTTTGCAATCACTCCAGCCCCCTCAGCGCTGGGGTCAGACAGAAAGGCATCGGTTCGAGGGAGCCCCTCTCTTGAGTCAGTCCCACAGCTGGACCAGCCCAGTGTTCTGGGAGGAGCATGCTGAGGGAGCCTCCGATGTCCAGGGATCTTGGAGGAGCAGTGTCCAGAGAGCCCCTGAACCCTAAGGAATCAGGAGAAGTAGTGTCCAGGGAGCCCCTGCTGTCTGGGGAGCTGGGAGGAGCAGTGCCCAGGGAGCTCCTGATGCCCAGGAAACTGGGATGAGCAGTGCCCAGGGAGCCCCTGATGCCCAGGAAGCTGGGAAGAGCAGTGCCCAGGGAGCCCTGACCTCTAGGGAGCAGCAGCAGTAGTAGCTGAGGAGTGAGGGGACCAGATTGAGGGGTCAAAGGGCACATGGCAAGCCGATCGTGTCAAGGGTCACACACCCATGGGGCCCAGGCCACCCTCACCTTGACACTGGCCCCAAGCTCCGGCCCTTCCCTGGGGGCAACCACCCAGGAGTGGCTGCTAGAGCAGCCATCGATGAGTTAATCACTGCCAGCCCTGGCTGGGGGAGCCCGAGGCTGAACACACCCCTGGCAAGGCCCCGCGGCTCTCCACACAGGCTGTCTCGCCAGCAGGGGCCTCCAGCCATCCGGCACCTTATCGCTGTCGCCTCATAAATTTCCCGGTCCTCAGGGGCTGGGCTTGGGCTAGGGCCACAGGGGCTGCTGGGGGCCGCTGGGACCCCCGGGGCCTGAATTTCCCTCTGCTTCTGCCGCTGGATGGGCAGAGGCCAGTGGAGATGGCTGGGTGAGGTCAGCTGGGCCAGCTAGACGGGACCAGATGGACTGGACCAGGTGAGTGGTGGAGGTGAGTTAGCCAAGGAGTGTTGGCCACGTGGGCTAGCCAGGTTGTGGAGTGGAGATGGCTGGGCCAACTGGAACTAGGCCAGGTGGACTGGGCCGGGTGGGGCGGGTGGAGGTGGCTGGGGCAGGTGGGTTTCGGCCCGGTGAGCTGGGTCAGACGGGGGAGGGAGGGGGGCTGGGTCAGGTAGAACACCTCTAAGGATCAGGGTCTTCGGATTCTTTGGATTGAGGAGCAGCGTGGAGTAGTGGAAAGAGCACATGCTTGGGAGTCAGAAGGTCATGGGTTCTAATCCAGGCTCTGTCACTTGTCTGCTGTGACCTTGATAAAGTCATTTCACTTCTCTGGGCCTCAGTTACCTCATCTGTAAAATGGGGATTGAGACTGTGAGCCCTCTGTGGGTTAGGGACCCAATTTACTTGTGTCAACCCCAGTGCTTAATACAGTGCCTGGCACACAGCAAGCGCTTAACAAATACCATAATGATTATTATTCTTTCCCTGTATTTAGTAAAGTGCTCTGTACACAGGGACCACTTAATAAATACTGTTACTACTACTACTCCTGGGCCAGGCCCAGAGAATCAATCCCCCTAAGAAAAGCAGTGGGGATAAGGAGTTTGGGCTAGAACCGGGAGCCAGTGGGGGCTGCCTGCCCCTCACCCACAGCTTTTCCCTGGGGCATCGCAACAGCCCACCCCTACTCCTAACTTCTCCCTCTCTAGACGTTCGCCATTTTGTCTGCCCTCCCGCCCTCCTGGTTAGGCCTGAGCTCCTCCAGACCAGAGACCCGGCCCGGGATCTCTTCCGCTGGGCCTCAAATCCCGACACAAGCCTCAAGACTCCGAGCCCCGTAGATGTTTGATACGTGCAGAGCTCCGTCCCAAGGACCTACTTTGTGTGCAGCATTGTACGGGACACCTACTAGATAGTGCTGAATTGGACACCCATTAGATGTCCATCAAAATTCCGTACTGGACACCTGATGGGAGCAGAACTCCACACCCAGCCTTTACTGTGTGTAAAGCCCTAAACTGGGCGCCTACCGCAGACCTGATTCGGGTGCAGTGGGCAGCCAGGGAGGCAGGGGATGGGGTGGGCTGCCCCGGTGCCAAACGATGGGCGCCGCAGGGCTCCCATGTGGCCTTGCGGGCAACGCGCCTCCCTGGGGACATAGGAAGGAAGTGGGGGCGTGGCCACCGTTAGGGCGGGGTCTAGGTTCTCGCTCCTCTTCCTCTACCCGTCAACGGCCGCCTCTGCCCGAGACCCCCGCCGTGGCGTCGATGCCCCCACAGATACCCGGCAAGATGCCCGGTGAGACGCTGGTCAGGAGGGCCCCCGAGCGCCAGGCCTCCTGCTTCAACACCCGTGTGGCCACCACTGCACTGGCGGGGTACCACATGGTAAGGGAAGGCGCCCCCATCCCACCGCCCTGCCTCCTGGCTCCCCGCCCTGTGGTCCCCCCGCCCCGTGGCCCCCTCCTCTAGAGCATCCATCCCCAGTGGTCCCCTCTCCCACGGTTCCCTCCCCCACATCTCCCTGGACGGAGGGAGAATGGCGGTTCCCCCCAGCTGGCTTTCCAGCCTCCTCCGTTGGGGGATAGACGGTCCGTGGGACCAACTGTTCAGAACCCCAACTTTGGCCTCCTCGCGGTGCGTTCGGGTCCCTTGAAGTGAGTTAGACCGTAAATCCTTCCCAGACGACTTTGGGGGAATCCATGGCTTGAGCCTCTTCGCCGGGCCTGGGGAGCACCCCTCCCTACCCCCTCTGGAGCTGGGTCCTGTGGGGCCCTGAGGCCCTAGGCCTGGCGGGGCTTCGCCCAGCCCTACCCGGCACCGGCCAGCCCTGTCCAGCCCTGTCCAACTTTGGCTGGAGAGGGGCTGACCCCGAGCCACTCTGCCCAGGCCTGAGGCCCACTGCGGGGTTCGGGCCCAGCTCAAGACCGGGAGGGGCCAGCGTCCGTCGTGGCTCAATCCCCGACTGCCGAGGACCTGTCTCTGCCCCCTCCCCCGTCCGGTGCCACCTGCCCTCCTTGGGGGAGGCCAGGGGCGGGGGCAAGGGAGGGAGCGGGCAGTCCCTGCCCTCCGGCCTGGCCCTGGACATCGCTGGTGGGAGCCCGGCCCAGAAGCCTGAGTGCTGCTGCCCCCGGGGTCCCGGGGACGATGGGGCTCGAGGAGGCTGTGACTGGGGCCCCCACCGCCCCCGCCCGCGGCGGCGGGGGCGACGGCGGCGCTGCGCTGGGTTAGAGACCTCCTTTCCCTTTCGCTCTTTGAAATGAAAACCGCGGCCCAGGCCCCGCCTCCCACGGAAAGAGGAACCGGGGCCCCGGTGCGCCCGTGTGGATGGATGGGTGTGCTGGTATGTGAATACCTACACTCCTGGGTGCGGGTCAGTGGGGGCCCGTTTGTGCATGCCTTTTAGACTGTGAGCCCGTTATTAGGCAAGGATTGGCTCTATCTTTTGCCGAATTGTACATTTCAAGCACTTAGTACAGTGCTCTGCACATAGTAAGTGCTCAATCAATACTATTGAATGAATGCGTGTGCATATTTGCGAAAAAGGGTGCGCGGATGTGGGTGCATCTGTGGGGGCCGTCCGTGCCCGTGTACGAATGTCTGGGCGTACACTTGTGTGCGTGTGGGCATGTATGTCAGCATGTGAATGTGTACATATATGCGTGCGTGGCTTCCTCCCCTGTTTCGGGGCCCGAAAGCTGTGGGGCGTTCGGGCTTGGGCGCTCCTCGCTCGGGTGGGCTCCAGAGAAGACTTTCCAGCAGGACCCGCCCCCGCCCCACCACGCCCCCCAGACCCAGCCCACTCCCCTTCACTCTCGACAGCTGCTCCCTTTTACACTCAGCTGCCCCTTTACCCTGTGCCCCGAGACCTCGTCCAAGAGAACCCGTTAGGCCCGGGCCGGAGCCCGGTGGACCCGGGATCGCTGTTTCTCCAAGACCCCCAAGTCCTCGCCAGGACTAGTGGCCTCCACCGTAGCAGCAGTCTGAGCTGAGCGCCCTACTTAATAATAATGGTTTGGGGGCTTACTGTGTGTCAAACACTGTTCTAAGCACTGGGGGAGATACAGAGTAATCAGGTTGGACACCATCCCTGTCCCACATGGGGTGCACAGTCTTAATCCTCATTTTACAGATGAGGTAGTTGAGGCCCAGAAAAGTGAAGTGACTTGCCCAAGGTCACACAGCAGACAAGTGGCAGAGCCGGAATTAGAACCCAGGTCCTTCTGACACCCAGGCCTATACACTACCCACTAGGCCATGCTGCTTCCCTTGCTTATGCCCACTTGGTGCTGTGCCCTGAAGTAGAGCTGGGGGAGTAGAAAATAACAAAGTGGCATGTTCCCTACCCACAAGGAGCTGCCACTTTAAATGGGGACGAAAACATAAAAGTACAGACAACTTGAGGGCGCAGAGTAAATAACCGAATAAACGTGTATTCGTGAGTCTTGAGGATGTGAGCTCCTTCTGGGCAGGGCACACGCTTACCAGCTCTATTTTTCTCTCCCAAGAGCCTAGTGCAGTGCTTGGCACACAGTAAGCACTCAGTGAACACCATTGATTGATATAAAGAAGCTCTTAAGTGTTAGAGTTGCCTGATGGGTTTATACGGTTCAGGATGCTGGGAAATTACTTGGGAAAAGCTTGCTGGAGGACTTGGGGTTTTAGGAAGGTTTGAATAATAATTTTTTAAAAGTTGGTATTTGTTAAGCGCTTACTATGTGCAGAGCACTGTTCTAAGCACTGGGAGAGACTCAGGTTGTCCCACATGAGGCTCACAGTCTGAATCCTCATTATATAGATGAGGTAACTGAGGCACAGAGAAGTTAAGTGATTTGCCCACATTCACACAGCTGACAAGTGGCAGAGCCAGGATTCGAACCCATGACCTCTGACTCCCAAGCCCGCGCTCTTAACTAATTATGGTATTTTTTAAGCGTTTATTCTGTGCCATGTACTGTACTAAGCACTGGGGGAGATACAATGTAATCAGATTGGACACAGTCCCTGTCCCACATGGGGCTCGTAGTCTTAATCCCCATTTTACAGATGAGGTAACTGAGGCACAGGGAAGTGAAGTGACTTGCCCAAGATTGCACAGCAGACAAGCTGATTCCCAAGCCCGCGCTCCTGCCACTAGGCAATGCTGATTGGGAGCTGGAGTGCGAGAGCGACAGGTTCAGGACGAACAGCAGAAAACACTTCTTCCCCCCAGCCCGGGTGAGTGCAGGAACCCATCCCCAGGGGCCACTGGGTAGTGGAAATGCCCGCAGGTCTACAGGGGTTTGGATACACCCAAGGATGAGCATCCATGCTGGACATTGGGAGGGAGAGTCAAGAATGTTGGATGGCCTGTGCTGGGCCACTCGTGGAGAGGCAGGGTTGGATGGTCCACTGTGGGTCACTGGGGGAGAGTCAGTGTTGGAGAAAGGAGAATCAGGGGAGTTGGATGGTCCACACTAGGTCACTGAGGGACTCAGGGATGAAGAAAAGAGGGTCAGGGGTGTTGGACAGTCCATGCTGGGTCACTGGGGAGAGGCAGGGATGGAGTCAGAGGTGCTGCATAGTCCATCTCGGCCCACAGCATTTTCTATCTGAGGGCCGAGTTCCCTCGACTGAGGTCTCTGGAGACCTGCTGTCTGCCATCCTCGACCTGCAGGATTATAAAATGTGTTATGGTCATAAGCATAAATGCTGTGAGGCTGAGGGTGGGGTGAAGATCAAGTGCTTAAAGGGTACAGATCCAAGTGCATAGATGATGCAGAAGGAAGAGGGAGTAGGTGAAATGAAGGCAGAACATTGTACTCACCACTTGGGAGAGTACAATTGGTAGACACAAATGCTGCCCACAAGGGTTTTGCAATTCCTCCTTACTGAATGTGCAGTTCTACACCCTTGCAGCTGACCAGGTCATTGCTGTGGGACCTCTCTGCCTGAAGCTTGGGGGCTTTGTGGGCCTGTGTTGGGATGGGCAGCTTGGAGGAGGAGTGGGAGGGGCCTTTGCTGGCCCAGAGACTCTGACCGGATTTCTCAGCCCAATTCAAAATGTGTTTCATCCTGACTCTGAATCTTGGGCCACAGCAGGCCTTGTCCTCCCCACCCACTTGCATGTAGACTGTCGTCTCAAGTGGCCAACCCCACCGGAAGCCGCTGCTTTATTTTGGGAACCGGGGGCAGCAGTGGGGAACGGACAGCTCCGTCTGGGTTGTGGGGAGGAAGTGACTCTCTCCAGAGCATCTTGGCCTTGACATAACCTCTGGGATTCCCCCCTCCCCAGAACTCTCCCAGCCTGCTCATCAGAGCCTACACTTGTCACCATGAGAGTGAGGGAGAGCGTGGGTCACCGGCACCTAATTGGCCAGGAGATGGGTGGGCTCAGTTGACCGGTCACCCTGGGGCACAGTTTACTCCATGGCCCCACTGAGCTGTTTTGGCTGAGATGGGTGAGCTCACTGGAACAGATCCCTCCCTTCCAGCCCCCGCCAAGAAGATCCCACGGCCCAGCTGTGACAGGTCCCGCAGACACCCAGTCACGCCCTGCCTGCCCGCCACTGCTTTTTGAGACCTCTCTGTGGAGGTGCCACCCTGCCATGCATGGTGGCACCTGGCTTGTAGATGACGCTAGTGAAACCTCCAGGGAGACCAAATGGTTTTTTATATATATATATGCATATATATATATATATATATATAGCATTAAGATCTATGTGCCAGGCATTATACTAAGCACTGGGTTAGAAACAAATTAATCTGGTTAGACACAGTCCTTCTCCCATATAGGGCTCACAGTCTTAATCCTCATTTTACGGATGAGGTAAGTGAGACACAGAGAAGTGAAGTGACTTGCCCAAGGTCACACAGCAGACAAGTGGTGCAACCGGCATTAGAACCCAGGTCCTTCTGATTCCCAGGCTCATGCTCTATCCACTAGGCCATGCTGCTTCTCTAAGGGCTTTCTGAAGGGCTTTAGCGAAGGTCCAAGACTCCTGGCCCTGAGAGAGCGTGGGCACAGCAGTAACAGCAGTGGCTCAGTGAGAACCAATTTGGTAGAAGCTCAGTGTCTATACCAGATTCTCTGTCAGGCAAGATCCTGAAGGTCGAGTTAGCTTTCTTCATATTAGTTGTCTAATTCCCCCTCCATCCGTGTATTGTTTTGCTGTTTGCTGCCCAGGAGGCAGAATTCAGTGGCTATACTCAGTTTGGTGGGCTGATGGAGTGATCCTGAGCTGGGGGGGGGCGGGCAGGGAGGGTGGTCTGGTGTGGACTCTGCACACAGTAAGTGCTCAATAAATATGATGGAATGAATGGACAGGCTGGACTTTCGGTCGAGGTCGTTGTGCTGACTATGAAACAGTTCACAGTGTTTTGCCAGTTGTCCTATGTCCCATATCCTGTAACCCATATCCCTCATCCTGGGACTCAGAGTGGAGTCGAGCCAGTGGCAGCACTGGGTCCTGGAAAGGGGCAGGTGGGTGACTTTTCAGTGAGCAGGGCTCAGCCTGACTTTTCTGGGAAAATTTCATCTCCTCAATCGATTTATCCTCTGCAGTATTGATTCTTGTCTCTCACTAGTCATCCTGGTCCATGTGGGATTCTGTGCGCCTGTCTCCAGAGAGGTGGGGCAGAGTGTGAGGGGCCTGCTGGGGTACAGAAGTGTGTGAGTGTGTATGTGCATTTTCTCCCCAATCACCTACCCCATGATGCAATTTTGGGAGTTCCAACTGAGCCCCCAGGGGACTGTAGCTTTGGTCAGGTTTCTGGGATAGGATGGTGCCAGGAGGTCTGGGAGGGCTGGTTCAGGGCCCTGAGAGGAGAATAGAGACCTCTCCCCTAACATTCTGGGGAGCAAGGTTCTGGTTGCCTACATTCTTCGGAAGTGGAGGATGGGACAGCTGCCGGCCCTGCTCCCCCTAACTGTGTCCCTCCATCTCAAGTGAGAGCAGAACCCCTGCTGTCTTCAGACCCCCTTCCAGAGACTCAACACCTGAGCCAGGAGGTCTCCCGGGCCCCCTAGCCCTCAGACCCTGGAGGTCATTTGGATATTGCCCTGTGGGGAGGATTGGGCAGCTGGGGGCAGACACAGGAGATGGGGAATGAACTTCCCTGGCTTCTCAGGGACATCAGACAGCCCGAGGGCCAGCTCCCCGGTCCCCCAAGCCGGGTGGTGACTCCCCTTTCCCATGGGCACTGCCTCCCCTCCCTTGCATCTGCCTCTTGCTCCCCCCACCCCTGTACCCCAGTTGTCATTCAGTTTCTTTAAAACCTGTGGCTGTTGCCTGGGCTATAGTCACAGGGGCCACCTCCACCCAGGCACCTCCTTCCAGGCCAGATTCATCCAGGAGCCCCCAAGACAAGCACCCACACCCACAACTCCAGAGCCCCGCTGCCTTCATCCCCTAACACACACACACACACACACACACACACACTTTGAAAAGCTCAAGGGAAAGCCCTTCTCCTCCAGGATGCCCTTCACCCCCCTCCATTTAAGTCCAGTGTTCCAGACAGCCCCATCCTCACCCACTGCTGGTCTGACCTCTGGACTGACTCTCCCAGCCCTAGGGCTGGATGCAGTCACAGGTGTCCCTGTGTTTGTGTGTCTGTGCCTCTGTGTGCACCCAGGTTTTGTTGGTGTGTTTTCATCTATATGACTCTGAGTGTGTATATATGTGTGCCAGTTGTGAGTACCTCTACCCCCTCACATCCCCTTACATGCCCGCATGCCTTCATTCTTCCCTCTACAGGTAGTGAGTGTCCTGCTGCTGGTGGAACATGCTGTGGAGGTGTCCAGCGGCAAGGGCCAGTGCCAGGTCACGGGGACCCGCTCCTACCGCTTGGGTAGGCTGGGGGCAGGTCAGGTGCAGAGGGGTTGACCAGTCACCAGTTGATTCCTTATCTCCATCCCTGGTGGGAGAGGCTAAAGCTGGACTCCCTTCCCAGATATCAAGGCAATGTAGCCAGTGGCCCCCTTGATACCTCCCCACCTTCCCACGACCCTCATTGGCCTGGATGGAATGGATAGGGCTCTGAACCCCTAGCACCTGGGTCCATAAGCTCCCAGGACCTGTGGACAGAAGGGAGGGGCAGAATGGAGCAGGGCCACTAGGACAGTCAGGGGAACAGAACCTCTTTAACCCAAGGAGAGGCCAGAAGGGTTGAGAGGGGGCAGGGTGGAGATTATAGAGCTGGGGGAAGTGAGGAGGAGGACCAGAAGCCAGAGGGATGGGGCAGGCCCAACACAGAATTCCCACCCCACCAGAGTGTCAGGGGTATTGGGTGGGCCGTCCCTCACCATGAGGGTGAGCGTCCAGGAAGGCAACCAGCACTCGGCTCTTCCCAGCATCCTGGTGCCACTGTTGGAGCCCTGGATTGGACAGGCTGGTGGCTCCTGGGGGAGGGCAGTGGAGCTCTCTGTCCATGATTGTCGTCCCTCTCTCCCTACAGTAGACATTGCCTCCAGCTTCCTGCTCCTTGGCATGCTGTTCATCGTTAGTGTCAGCCTACTCTTCGGCGTCATCAAGGTGAGTGAGAAAGGGTGTGTGTGTGTGTAGGTGTGTGTGGGTGTTTGTGTGTGTGCACGTGTTGGCGGAGAGGCATGAGAAGTGGAAGCCTGAGGTGGGGAGTCCAGAAGAGAGGATCAGGAGAGTCTGGAGATGACAGGATAATTCTGTCAGTCTCACTCTCACCAAGTGTCAAGAAATCTCAAGACCATTCATTTAATCATATTTATTGAGCGCTTACTGTGTGCAGAGCACTGTATTAAGCACTTGGAAAGTACAATTCAGCAACAAAGAGAGACAGTCCCTGCCCACAGCGGCCTCACAGTCTAGAAGACCACCATCACGGCCCAACCCCTCCCAGAGCTAGGATTCCAACGAGCGAAAACACGTGGTGTCGGACACCCTGCCTTTACTTGGGGCACACGGAGGTGGACTCGCTTCCCTCCAACAAGGGGGAGGGAGCCTGGCCCCGGCACTGGGATGGGGAAGGAGGGCTGGGGGTGACCTATGTTGCTCCTGCCTGCAGAAGCGGGAGCGCTGCCTCCTGCCTTTTCTGTCCCTGCAAATCATGGATTTCCTGCTGGGCCTCCTCACGCTTCTGGGCACCTACATCGAACTCCCAGGCTACCTGCGGCTGGCCACAGCGACCCGAGCGGTGAGTTCTTCTGGGATACAATTCCCAGCCCCAATAGAGCACTCTGCACCCAGAAGGTGCCTGGTCCAGCACTCTGCACCCAGAGGGTGCCTGGTCCAGCACTTTGCACACAGCAGGTGCCTGGCCAGCTCTCTGCACACAGTGGGTGCTTGACCCAGTGCTGCACACACAGCAGGTGCCCGGCCCAGCACTCTACACACAACAGGTACCCAGACCAACACAACAGGTACGCTACTGCTGAGTGTGGCCAGGCCAGCATTCCGGCCTGACCCTGAGAAGCAGGTGGGAGGATGAAGCTGGTGAGTCCTGACCCTGTGCTCCCCTCCCTGGTCCAGACCCTTGGGGTCGTCTTGGTTGTGCTCTCTAGCACTGACCTCGCCAGTGTCCATGACTCTAGGGACACACCTCCAGCCCCCTATACTCAAGATATGGACCTCGAGATAGGAAGCTTATTCTGGTCCCTATTGTGCAGGTGGCATAGACCAAGCCCAGGATCCCCACCAGGGCTGAGAGGCACCTCTCCAGGCAACACCCTTTTGGGCCAGCCAGTGCCCAAAGGCTGACCTGAGATGGAAATAAGATGCCCTGGAAGGGTTTGGGGGTGGAGTCTGACCTTAATTTCCTGATTTTGGCCAACTTGTAACTGTTCACTCATCTTTCCTCCTCCTTCCCCTTGCCTTTGCCAGAGAGGACGGCCCAAGACTCCCCGTGTAGCCCTGCAGCTCCTGGATTTCTGCCTCAGTGTCCTGGCCCTCTGTAGCTCCTACATGGAAGTGCCAGCATATCTCAACTTCAAAGCCATGAACCACATGGTAAGATGGGGAGCACAGGCAGTTGGAGAAGGGAGGCCCTGCCGGTCAGGAGTGTGGTGGGGCCGGGAAGGAGGCCCTTAAGTGACGCCACCCCAAAACACCCCACAGTATAGTCACCCAGGGGGGCCTCAGATAGAGGAACCATACGCTGGTTCCCTGCCTGGACACCCATCCTCACGTTTAAGGATGAAATATCCAACACCCTTGACTCTCCCCTCTCCACCCATGACTTTCTCCAGTGACTCAGCACGAGCCATCCAACAGCCCTGACTCTCCTCCAGTGATCCAGTGTGGCCCATCCAGTGCTCTTGACTCTCCCCTCTCCATCCCTGATTCTTCCTCTAATTAACCAATTAGGAACCTCACAGACCTTAACTTCACAGCCTCCTCAAAAACTCCTCCCCTAGCCTCTCCTTGATTCCTGTCCCCCTTTGGCCCTGAGCTCCCTTGGACCCCTGATCAAGCTCTGGGTGTACTAAGGTAGGGTCTCTCATAGGCTCGTTCTCTCTCTAGCATGCTCCCTCAAGGCTTTGTCTGAGGGCTCCAATCCTGACTGCCTGTCCTCCCTCTGAGATGAAATGGGCTTTTCTGGAGGCGTTTCAAGGATCATTACGACCAGGGGCACTCCCCACCCCCATCCACACTTGTTCTAATTCCTCCCCAACCATGAAGATTTTTCTGTGGTATTTGTTAAGTGCTTACTATGTACCAGGCACTGTACTAAGTGATGGTGTAGATACAGGCTAATCAGGTTGGACACAGTTCATATCCTATATGAGGCTCACAGTCTTAATCCCCATTTTACAGATGAAGTAACTAAGGCATATAGAAACTAAGTGGCTTGTCCAAGAGCACACAGGAGACAAGTGGCGGATCTGGGATTAGAACCCAGGTCCTTCTGATTCCCAGGCCCGTGCTCTATCCACTAGGCCATGCTGCTCTTCTGGGCTCTGGGGAGTTCTCTGAGCCTTCTTGGGCAGTAGCAAGGTGAGGGGCAGGGGTAGGGGTGGGAGGGAGTCCCTGTCCATTAGAGCAACATGGTGCTGGCAGGGACCCTGGAGTGGAATGAAGGGGCCTTCCCAGCTCAGGTCATTGATTAGCTGACTGAATGGCAAGGGACCCTCGGGGGAGCTGGGATTGTGGGTGTCCCAGGGTTGTTACGTCCAGTGGTGCCCATTGCCCATCCCTACTCCCCATAATTTAGGGATTGGGGTCTCCCCATGAATAAGGCCACAATATCCATCCAACCCAGGGGGCTGATATTGAGCCCCTGTCCCATCCACTGGCAGTGCCGGTGCTGGGTCTGAGCAGCTGAATGGAGCCCTGATTGGTTCCCGGCAGGCACCGAGGCTGAAGCCTTCACTGACTGGTTTCCAGTGGTGCCAATGGCTGAGCACCCCCCGCCCCACCCACCACACACACCTGACCACTTCCTGGCGGCCACCGTGGCTGAACTCCCCCCAACCCCCTTCTGTTGCAGAATTATCTCCCGAGCCAGGAGGGGAAGGGCTTCCTCACGACCATGCTCCTGTTCTCAGTGGCATTTGTGGCTGTCCTCACCTTGAAGGTAACTCCCAAGATGGGGAATGACCCAGAGGGTAGAGCCTGGAGTGGAAGGGGTGGGGCATGGGGGTTGGAGGGCTTGGTCCTGAGGATAGGGGGCAGGTCTGGGAGGCTGGGGAGGGTGCAGAATCTGGTGTGTGGGGGGGTCGGGTGGCGGGGGCGGTTCAGGCTTTAGGAGGGGGCTGGGTCAGGGACCAGGAAGCAGGAGCCTCCTCTCTGTGAGGACAGAAGTGGGTTCAGCCTCCTGGCTGCTTGCACTGCAGGTTCCCAGATCTCATTGCTTCATCTTGGGCTCTTCACATTCTCTCCCCTCCCAGATCATCCCTCAGAACTGCCCCTGCCATCTGGGGGCAGGGGGCGATGGGGGACCCGTGGCCCAGGATTAAAGGTGGAGGAACCCAGGGAAATTCACACTGGCTCCAGACGCTCTCAAATCGCCATGGTAGTCTCAGCTCCAGGAATCAGGGTTCATGCGCACTGAGCGCCAAGTGGGGAGAGACAGTGAAATCCAAGCTCTCACACTTCCTTAACTCCATCCTCAAGCTTCAACAACTCCACAAATGTGCACAGACACATATGCTTTCTAGGGCTTGAGCACGTGTGTAGTGCCTGACCTCACCATTCACACTTCCCACCGTTCACAGTTCACACTCACCCCTCCCTCAGGAAAAGAGTTGCCTGTCTTCCCTAGGCTGTGGGAGGGAGGAGACAGCGAGACTGCCGAACCAACTACCCCTCCCCTGCCTTTCCTAGCATGCTAATTGGCTGAACACTTTCCACACTCCCATTGGTTGATCCCAAAGCTTCCACAGAAGAGTCCAATCTCCCAGAACGTTCTGGGAAATATAATCCTTCCAAAATTTGAGGGATGTAATCCCAAGGAAGGGGCAGGTAACAGGACTAAGCTTCCTCTTGCTCCTTCAGACCCTTTGGCTCAGTAGTTCTACCCCCTCGATAATGTGCTGAGTATTTTTCCAGCTGGGCTATATCAACCAGAATACACTCCCAGATACACAGCATACCCAAATATACAGTGTACCCAAATAGACAACGTACTCAGACACACAATACTCCCCAATGGATAGCGTACCCGGACAGTGCACCCAGACACACAATGTAGTCAGATACACACATCCTTCGACATATGTCGCACACAGATACACGTGGTACCCGGACACACAATGCACCTTTAATCCACAAGGCACCCAGATTTCCAGGGTGGAGAGAGACAGATTACCACAGATAATTCTTGTGGAGGACTGAGAACTCAGAGAGGTGGGTTGGTGGGAGAAAGGGCTGGAGGGATGCCCCTTCCCAAGAATAGTGTTTTGATTTACCATGTAAACAATCTACCAAAACTTTAGGGACAGAGATATGGCTATTCGGTCCTTCCTGTCACCCGCTTCCCCCGTCCAGCGTAGCATAGTCCTGGCCAGGTCAGGAGGCAGAGAAGGGGCAGGTTTCACACACTTCTCCAGGCTACTAGGCCTCCTATGCCCTTAAGCCCTGTGGGTGGGAGGACCCCATGCCGGCCATGTCTCCTTCTCCAGGTTTACATGTTCAAATGTGTCTGGAGATGCTACCGGGACATCCAAGCCCAGCAGGCCACTGGCGGAAAGGTCACTCCGAGGCTCCTGCAGCAGGCAAGTTCCTACCAGGTTCCACTTCCCTCTGCCCCCCCCAGGGTGCTAATGCAAGGGCCAGGGCCAGAACCAGGCACGGAGGGATAGGGAAGACCAAGGAGCCCTGGTGGAAAGGACTAGCAGTGGGGATCCGTGGCCAGGCCCCACTGACCTGCAGGCAGGGCCTGAGCCACCTCCAGTCAAAAGGTTCTGGGGCTGGGGGCTCTTCTGCTCCCCCAGATCCTCCCCACCCTAGGGCAAGGGGCCCCCGCTGGAGCTAGAGGGTGGTAGGTTCATCCCAAACAGCATGAAACACATTTTCCCCCAGAGACGTTGGGAGGTAAAGAGGGTGAAGAAGTGAGGGATGGGGTGAGGGTGAGGACAGTGGGGGGTACGCTTGGGCTGAGTCCAGCTGACTGCCTTTGGCTCCCTCTCCTCAGGTGGCCCTGCCATCCTACGAGGAGGCCATGGCGCTTCCGGGGAAGGGTGCCAGACCCCCGCCATACTCCGAGGTTTAGGACTCAGCAGCCTCACCTCTCCTGGCCCCGGCCCCTTCCGGCTCCTGCCCCCAGCGGCTCCTGAGATTGAGACTTCGGGACTGCCCCGTGGCATGCACATGCTCTGATCTGCACCATCGCCCTCTCCATTACGTGCTCCCCCTCTCCGCTCAAGCAGGGACAGCCATGCCAACCTGTCTGCCACCCACCCTCCCTCTTTCAGTCCCTAATGGCCATCTCTGGGATCTGGGCTGGAGTTGGGGGTGGGATTGAGGACCCAATGTATCTGTCCACCTGGGAGGCCCTGAGAAGTGGGGGACATGGAGAGTAGGGAGCTCTCTACTGAAGCTGAGGTTGGGTGGGCCACTGTGAGCCTGGGACTCTCTGTCTGCCTCCCACAGTCCCCACCATGGGGTCCTAGCCTCTCTTGCACTCCAGGCCCTGATTTGCTTCTGTATGTGACCCTGAGAGGAGTTTTATTAAATCCAACTTGGCTATTCCCTGCCTGGTCTGTGTTTGGGGTCCCTGACTGTGCCCTTCCGGTCTCCCCTCCCTACTCTGTTTCTGGGGACCCTGGCTTTGCCGTTCCAGCCTTTCTTGCTACTTGGCACCCTCTTTAGTCCCCCTGCCCCACTCTATGGGCCCCTGGTGCCCAGGGCTGGAGGTAGGCTGTGATCTGATAGGTTTCCCACCCCTATCTTCCTTCAAAACTGGACTCTGACTTTCTGGGTCCCACCCTGGCAAGTCAGTCCAACTTGGAACTGGGACTGGGCCGGGGCTGTGCTGGGCCCGGGTTGGTGCTAGGTCTGGGCAGGGTGGGACTGGGCTGGGATTGGGACTGGGCTGAGCAGGCCAGAGTGGAAGATGTAAGGGTGACAGGTGGCAGGGAGGGAGAGGGAGAGGAGCCAAGATGGAGGTGGGCGAGAGGGGCAATAAAATGACCAGGAGAACCGGGTCCCAGACCTGGCACCCAAGGGCAGATGAGGACTCTGGGAACTGTGTGATACAGAGACCTGTGGCCGTTTCTGAGGACCACACCCTGCCTGATTGACTACGAGCAGTGGGGACCCAAGTGACCCTTGACTCAGTATGACTTGAAAACACAAGTTGAGGGTTATCAAGAGAAGTAGTCAGTTATTGATTACTTACTGTATGCAGAGCACTGTACTAAGCGCTGGGCAGAGTCCAATACAACAATAGACATATTCCCTGTCCAAAATGAGTTTACAGTCTAGAGGTGTGGCCTAGTGGAAAGAGTCCAAGCCTGGAAATCGGAAGTTCTAATCCCAGCTCTACCACTTGCCTGCTATATGATTTCGGGAAAGTCACTTAACTTCTCTGAACCTCAGTTTTCTCATCTGTAAAATAGGGATAAGATACTTATTCTACCTCCTACTTAGACTATGAGCTTCATGGGATATAGACTGGTGGTAACCTGACTGTCTTGTATCTACTCCAGCACTTAGTACAATTCCTGGCACAGAGTAAACGCTTAATGCAGCGTGGCTCAGTGGAAATAGCCCGGGCTTGAGAGTCAGAGGTTATAGGTTCGAATCCCAGCTCTGCCACTCGTCAGCTGTGTGACTGTGGGCAAGTCACTTAACTTCTCTGTGCCTCAGTTATCTCATCTGTAAAATGGAGATTAAGACTGTGAGCCTCACGAGGGACAACCTGATTGCCCTGTATCTACCCCAGCGCTTAGAACAGTGCTGTGCACATAGTAAGTGCTTAACAAATACCAACATTATCATTAATAAATGCCACTATTACTATTATCAGGTGGGCAGACTCCTCTCCCTCCTCTGAGTACCGGGAGCAAGGCTGATTGACTGCCGTCATCTGCCTCCTAAGGGCAGTAGCAGTGTGAGGGGATGGGATGGGCCTGGGGAAGGTTCTTTATGTATCAGGGCCCGCCTCCAGTTCTCCAGGGAGGGGGAAGAGGAGTGGGAGAAGTGGGGGGTTTGAGGAGAGAGCATTTTTTTCCAGTGGAAAGATCTTGACCCCTGGGCTAAGGGTCATCTCCCCAGCCCCCACCCAGACAGCCCCTCCCTCAGGGACCCAGTGGTTGCCGGGGGGGGGGGGATGACGGCCCCCTACCCACCTTGAGATGACAACAGTCAATCATCAGGCCTGGATAGAGCCATCTCAATCGATCTATGGTATTTATTGAGCACTTACTGTTTGCAGAACACTGTACTAAACACTGGGAAAAGTACATTACAACAGTTGTTAAACACATTCCCTGTCCACAAGGAGCATATAGTCTAGATGGGGAGACAGGTATAAAATTGTGTATATGAACATGGATTGTGGGCCAAGGGTGGGGTGAATAAAGGGTACAGATTCAAGTACAAGAATGATGCAGAGGGAGTAGGGGAAATGAGGGCAGAATCTGTGAGAAGCAGTGTGGCCTAATGGAAAGAGCATGGGCCTTGGAGTCAGAAGCTCTGGGTTCTAATTCTGACTCTGTCACTTGCCTGCTCTGAGGCATCACCTCAGTTACTTCTCTGTGTCTCATTTACCTCATCTGTAAAATGGGGGTTAAGACTTTGAGTCCCATGAGGGACATGGACTGTGTCCAACCTGATTATTTTGTATTTACCCCTGTAATTAGTATAGTGCCTGGCACGTAGTAAGCACTTTACAAATACCATTTTTTTAAAGGCCTCTTGGCGATGTGTTCTCTCTCCTGGAGGGTGCGAGTCACATTCTCTTCGCCACCCCTCCACCCCGCCCCCCCGCCCGCTTATCCCCAGCAGGCAGGTCCTGTGTGAATTTGGGGTGGGGGCCGGTGGAGGTCTTAAAACTGCCGCCGGATGAGCTCCCGGGCCTCCCCTGGCCCCGGCTCCGCCCCCAGATCTACGTGAAACGAGTTTGTGTTCCCCGCTGCGGCGGGCAGGGCACAGAGGGACTTTATTCGCTTCCCAAGCACCCGACAGAGGCGCCGAAGCTGAAAGACCTTTTCACGGCCGCCAGCCCCGGCCCCCGGCCCCCGGCCCCTCGGCCCCCAGCCCCGGCCGATGGAGCAGCCTAAACTCCTTTCCGGGGGCTGGGGGGCGGGGGGAGAGACGTGTGGAAAAGAGGTGGGGACGGGCATCCTTCAGATTTCTTTTCCTCTTTTTCTTGCTTGACACTTTCCCGGCCACTGACCGCTGCCTGACCTTCAACGGCCCGAGACCGAACCGCGAAGGAAGCGGGGCGAATCCGGCGGGAGGCGCAGCCACGTTCTCTCTGCCCGCTTGATTTCCCGCGTGTTCTTCAACGCTCCGCACCGGCGGGCGCCCATTACAGCACTCTGCACCCAGCGGGCACCCATTATAGCGCTGTGCGCTCAACGAGCTGCGGGTATAGTGCTATGCAATCCACTGGGCGCCCGTTACAGAGCTCGGTACACAGCAGGCCCCCCGGATCAGACTTCTGCACACAGCGAGAGCCGGTTACAACGCTGTGCACTCAATGGGACCGGGCCAGCACTATGCACACACTGAGCTCCTGTTGCAGCGGTTAGTACACAGCGGGGGCCCAGTCTAACGCTAGGTGAGCAGGGGGCTTCCAGTCCAGCGTTGTGCACATCGCGAGAGCCCATCATGCCGCTCTGCACACGCGATCGGCCCACCACAATCGGGAAAGGGGCGATTCTTTTCTAGCACAGACCTCGTAAGGATCAAGAGACAAGAAAGCAAAATTGAAAATAGTCCCAGGCGCTGCACTGTGGTGTAGTGGGCCTGGGAGTCAGCAGGATTTGTGTTCTAAGCCCACTTGTCTGCTGTGTCATTTTAGGCGTCATAAGTGACTTCTCCATGCCTCAGTTACCTCATCCGAAAATGGGGATTAAGACCGTGTCCAGCCTGATTAGCTTGTCTCTACCCAGAGTTTAGTACAGTACCTGTCACATAGTAAGCGCTTAACAAATACCATAAAAAAACCTCAACCATGACAGTTCTGGAGACCGTCTCCGGGAGCGTGCCTAGCGTGACGCATAGATTTTTTCAGCCTCACATGCATCCTCGGCTGCATTTGGTCGCTAGCGATGTCTCCCTCCAGGACGAAGGAACATTCTGTAGAGAAGGACCACCCATTGTAGAGACTAAGCGCCGATGCGCGAGTGCCTTCCCTCCGTCCCGGCTAGCTCTGGCTCAGAGAAGCAGCGTGGCTCACTGGAAAGAGCACGGGCTTTGGAGTCAGAGGTCATGGGTTCGAACCCCGGCTCTGCCACTTGCCAGCTGTGTGACTTTGGGCAAGTCACTTAACTTCTCGGTGCCTCAGTTCCCTCATCTGTAAAATGGGGATTAAGACTGTGAGCCCCACGTGGGACAACCTGATTCCCCTGTGTCCACCCCGGCGCTTAGAACAGTGCTCGGCACATAGTAAGCGCTTAACAAATACCAACATTATTATTATTCTGGGCTCAATTGAGGCGCTCGGAAGGACGAGGTCGTAAACGCCTTCAGCGTGGCTGGAAACGGGGATGCGAGGCTGCGGGCCGGGAGGAGGGCCTGTCCGGGGGGAGCCTGCGTGAGAACCCAGATGAAGTGGGTGTCTGAGCCCGGCAGTGGAGAATGTGGGTTTGTGGGCGAAAGCTGGTATTCGCGTGTGTGTGCGCGTATATAAGGGGCCTATAGATGCAAGCACTGCAGTGTGTGCACTCTCGCACGACCAAGTGTGGCTGAGAATGTAAGTGTGTGCACTGGGGCGGTTTTGTGGAAGTGTATCTGTATGCGTGGATGTGTGTGTGCCCGGGAAGAGGTATGTCCACGTGGGCGAAGCTGGGTGGGTCAGCGGGTGGGCGAGGCTGGAGGGGCGGCGGGCGGAGGGAAGGCGGACAGGTCACTGCGCCGGACGGGCCACGGCCACACCTCCCGCGGCAGGTTCCGATTCTCACATTCCAGCGGGGCCGGAGCGAGGGGCAGGGGATGGGGCGGGGCCTGGCCAAATCCTGGGCCAATGCCCCCACCTCCCTTCTTCTCTTCCTCGCCCCCTCTCCTCTTCCTTCCCTCCTCCCTTCGTCCTCCCCCCTTCCTCTTCTTCCCTCTTTCCTTTCTCCTTCTTTCTCTGCCCCCCCTCCCCTGTCCTTCGCCTCTCCCTCCCCCCCCGTCCCTCCCCCTCCCCCCCAGGTATTTTACCCGCGTGCGACCCGGGCCTGGGTCCCCGCCTCCTGCGCAGCCCTGCGCCGTACTCTTCCCTCCGTTCCCTCCGTTCCCGCCGCCCGACTGTTGGGACACCATGAGCCGGTTGGGCTCTTCTTGGTCGCTGCTCGCTGCGCTGCTGCTCTTCTTCCTCCTCCTCCTCCTCCAGAGCTCCCCTGCCCGAGGCGTGCCCCCCCCCGGCCAGAGGTAACGGGACGGTGGGTTCCCCCCAGCCGGGGGCGGGCAGAATGGGGGTCCCGGTGCGAACTCCGGTACCCGGTCCCATGATCCTGGGAACCCGCTCCGAGTCGGGACGGAGCCAGCGATGGAAACTGAGAGGAAGCTATGCAGAGACAGGGAGAGGGAGAGAAACAGAGATCGAGACAGGGAGAGGGAGAGAAACAGGGGGAGGGAAAGAGACAAGGACAGAGGGCGGGGAGAGAAAGATAGGGGCATCGAGGAAAATGAAGAGAAGGGAAGAAGCAGAGACACATAGAGGCCACAGTGGGCAGGGATGGTGCCCACTTAGTACAGTGCTCTGCACACACAGTAAGCGCTCCATGAATACCATTGGTTGATTGAGAGAACTTCAGGGACAAAGCAGAAGAAACGGAGACAGAGAGACGAGATTCGGAGAGGCAGGGAGCGCCGCCGATGCCCCCGAGCCCTCCCGGCCTGCTCCGGCTCAGCTCGGTCCATCGGGCGGGGACAGAGAAGGGAGATGGAGTCGAACCTCCGGAGCCTCGGGTCCACGTCCTGGGTGCTTTACAAGTAACCCATCTTGGTCGGCCAGTGTAGACGTCGCCCGCCCTCTCCCCTTTCCCCCCAGTCCCTGCCCCCTCCGGCTCGTGTCGTCCCCCGGCCCCGCCACTCAACGCGGCTAGAACCGGGGCGGAACAGCGGGATCCCGGGACAGAAAGAGGAGGTTCCGACCAGGGATTTCCCCCGTATCCAGGGGCTGCAAGAGTTTTGGGATGGGGACAGAACCAATTGGAGCCTCGCTCAGGCTGTCCCCAGCCTGCTGTTGTGACCTCGGGGAAACCGCTCAATCTAGATAAAGCTCCTTGTTCCCACGGGCAGAATCCCCTCCTCCAGGGAATCTTCCCGTTGCCGCCTACTTAGGGTTTTCTCCCAGCCTCGCGACTCCGATTCCTTTCCCTCCCGTGCTTACCTTGGGGGACGTGACTTGGAGAGGAACGGGGCTGACAGGCCCGGGGGTCAGGGCGACAGAAAGGGGTGGGTAGGAAGGTCTCACACGCCAGAGCCTGCAGTGAGGGGATTCAGTGTAGACCGAGACAGCCTTGGGCTCTGACACCAAGTTGGGAGGCTCCTCGCAGAGGCTCTGGTCCTTAAGGGAGTCACAGCGAGTGTTAGCGAGAGCCCGCCGGGATGTGGGCAGGGCTCAGGACGTGTTTAACGGAGCCCCAGCTCGAGGTCGGAGACTCGGGACCCCCAAGAAGCGGGGGAGCAGTCGGTGCAGTCGGTGTGGGGCTGGTGGGGGAGGAGAGGAGGCACGCAGTAAGCGCTCAATTAATACTATTGATTGAGGGAGCAGTAAGAGACAGGGAGAAGTGTGTGTGTGTGTGTGTGTGTGTGTGTGTGTAGGGGGGTTGTGCATCGGGCGGCGATGTTGAGTCTGACACCGTGAGTAGTAAGAAGGGTCAGGGGCAGTTTCCCCAGTCTCTCCCACCAACCCCAGTATCGATCCCCCTCTAGAGTGTAAGCTCGTTGTGTTCAGGGAATGTGTCTATTTGTCTCTCAAGCGCTTAGTACAGTTCTCTGCACACAATAAGCGCTCAATAGATACGATCGAATGAACCTCCAGCCCGAGCCTCCAGCCCCGGCGCTTTGGACCTCCTGCTGTGAGCCCCGCCCCTCTGATCATTGCACTCGGCCCCGCCCCCTCGAAGCCAAACTCCCGAATCCTGTCCTCCCCAACCCTGTCCCATCTGAGCCTTGACCTCTCTGAGGTCCGCCCGGCCCAGCCCCGCCCCATTCCCCCCCCCGATCCCTGTCTTCTTTGAGCCTATCCTCCCGAGCCCCGTCTACTCTGAGCCCTGCTCTCTCTGAGGTCTGCCCGGCCCAGCACTGCCCTTCAGAGCCCTCCACCTCTGAGCCCTGTGGCCCCTGAACCCTGTTCTCTCGGAGTCCTGTCCTCCCGAGCCCCGCCCCCTCTGAACCCCTCCTACCTCTATCAGTCCCGCCCCCTGAAATCCTCCTCCAAGACTCGCAGCCCACTTCCAGACCCACCCCTTCTCCTCCTCCCGTAGTAATAATAACAATCGTGGTGTTTGTTAAGCGCTTATTCTGTGCCAAGCACTGTTGTAAACGCTGGGGTAGATACAGGGTAATCAGGTTGTCCCACGTGGGGCTCATAGTTTTAATCCCCATTTTCCAGATGAGGTAACTGAGGCAGAGAGAAGTTAAGTAGCTCGCCCAAGGTCACAAAGCTGACAAGTGGTGGAGCCCGGGATTAGAACCCACGTCCTCTGACTCCCAAGCCCGGGCTCTTTCCACTGAGCCACGCTCCCCTGCGATGTCTCCCGGGAATTCACCAGGCCCCGTCCCTCCACCTCCTCGCCGTGCAGGTGTGCTCTGCCGAACGCGGCCCACGGACTTGGTGTTCATCGTGGACAGCTCCCGCAGCGTGCGGCCGCACGAGTTTGAGAAGGTCAAGGTCTTCCTGACTCAGGTCATCGAGTCACTGGACGTGGGACCCAACGCCACGCGGGTCGGCGTGGTGAACTACGCCAGCGCCGTCAAGCATGAGTTTCCACTGAAGGCTCACCGCTCCAAGGCCAGCCTGCTGCAGGCTGTGCGCCGGCTAGAGCCGCTCTCCACAGGCACCATGACCGGCTTGGCCATCCAGTTCGCCATCAGCAGGGCCTTCAGCGAGGTCGAGGGGGCCAGGCCCCTCTCCCCGGCCCTCAGCAAGGTACGGCGCGGAACTTCGACAGGCAGGGATGGTGGAGGCGGGGGCCGGGGACTTCCCCAAAGGAGAGCACGTGGGTGGACCGTCCGGGATGCACAGGGATGTTAGGTAGATTATCGGCGAGCCTGTTGATCCACGATATATGTGGCCAACCTGCGATGCGGATTATCCATAGGAGGCCAAGATTATGGCAAATTCTACAGCAAGCGGGGGAGGTCTGGTGGGGGCCGGGGAGGGAGGACTCAAAGACTTCCCCAAGATGGCTGGAGGGTGGGTAAATCCTGCTGGGAAATACTCTGTTGCAGTGAGGTTTATCTTCAGCGTGGATTATCTGCAGGAGGAATCCCACCCCCACCTGCTGCTAGGCCAGACCCCACACCCTCATTTCCCCGTACCCCGGGCCTGCGCCACGAGCTCCGGGCATTCGGAAACCACTTCTCTGAGGGTGAAAGCTCCCCATGCTGGGGAAGGAGGAAGTGCACACACTCAATCCCCTTTTGCTCATCTCAACCCCTGCGAGAGCAGAGATTGGCATGTGCATCAGGGGTTGGGATCGGGACGGGGAGGAGCAGGTGCAGGAGGAGTGAAGGGCTGAGAAAGGAGGTGTTATACAAATGCACACACATGCACGATTCTGCCAGCCCAGAATGAGGCAGAGAAGCAGCACTCACCCACATACAGTTAAACAAACACATGCAAACCCACATGCACCCAAAGACACCTGAAGGCATACGTACATTCACGCATCGTTGTGCACACACACCTTTTTTTCCAGTTACACGCAAACCCCAAAAATAATTCCTTGGGGTCAGAGATATCTTTTTTTTGAAGTATGAGGGACAACTGCCCATACCTCCTGTCGGGCCCGTCTTAACTTGTCCAGTGGAAGGATCCGGAAAAATTCCCTTGCAGCGTCCTCCCTTCGTGGCCTGCAGGAAACCGTTTCCCTCCTCGAATTGGGGCTCCGCCCACCTCTCGAGACCGACACTTTAGTAGACGCCCAGGATTGATCACAGGGTCCTGGCGCTGCCTGGGCCCCCTGGACCCGATGTCCGATCCTTAGCCCCGCCCTCATCCTAGAGGGATGGCCTCCTAGGCAGACCCCTCCCCTCGCCGCGGCAGAAGTCTCCAAGGGGGCGTGGCAGGTGAGACCCAGCACGGGGAAGCAGGGGATTGGGGGGCAGGCCCTGAACCAAGCCAAACCCCTTCCTCCTTGGCCCTCGGGGCTCCGGACACCCGACCCAGTACGCTGACCTAACTCGGTGAAAAGCTAGGTCCAGAGCCTGGGCTTGGGAGTCCGAGATCATGGGTTCTAATCCCGGCTCCGCCACTTGGTATTTGTATTTGTTAAGCGCTTACTATGTGCCAAGCACTGTTCTAAGCGCTGGGGTAGACACAGGGGAATGAGGTTGTCCCACGTGGGGCTCACAGTCTTAATCCCCATTTTACAGATGAGGGAACTGAGGCACAGAGAAGTGAAGTGACTTGCCCACAGTCGCACAGCTGACAAGTGGCAGAGCTGGGATTCGAACTCGTGAGTCCTGACTCCAAAGCCCGTGCTCTTTCCACACTTGTCAGTTGTGTGACTTTGGGCAAGTCACGTCACTTCTCTGTGCCTCAGTTACCTCGTCTGGAAAATGGGAATGAAGTCTGTGAGCCCCACATGGGACGACCTGATCACCCTGGCTTCCCCCCAGCGCTTAGAACAGTGCCTTGCACTTAGGAAGCGCTTAACAAATAGCATCCTTAGTCGTGTGTCGGCCGTTTGTCCAGGCCTGCGGCTCCCTCTCGTGGCCAAAACGCGGGTTGGTGGCCGGAGACGGGGGCCCGGGGGACGGGGCCCGGGGGATGGGGCCCGGGGGACGGGGCCCGGGGGATCGGCGAGGGCTGGGGAGGGGCCCGAGGGAAGGGTCCTTAGAGAGGACGAGCCCCTGGGCCCGGGGCAGCCGGCAGCAGCCGCCGCCGCCGCCCCTCCCTCGTCCCCGCTCCCCCGCGGCCCTGCCGACTCCTCCCCCGTGGGTCCCGCAGGTGGCCATCGTGGTGACGGACGGGCGGCCGCAGGACGACGTGAAAGACGTGTCGGCCCGGGCCCGCGAGGCCGGCATCGAGCTGTTCGCCATCGGCGTGGGCCGCGTAGACAAGACCACGCTCCGACGCATCGCCAGCGAGCCCCTGGCCGAGCACGTGGACTACGTGGAGAGCTACAGCGTCATCGAGAAACTGGCCAAGAAATTCCAGGAGGCCTTCTGCGGTGGGGGCCGGGGCCGGGGACCAGCCCTCGGGGAGGGCCTGGGGGCTGGAAAGACAGCAAGACAAAGAGCTTGGGGATCGGGACGAAGGGCTGGAGTTGATGGGCTTGGTCCGAGGGTTGGGCTTGGGGGCTGAGGAGGGAGGCCCCGGAAGTCTGGAGACCGGGAGGAGAGGGCCCTGCACCCGTGTGGGGGAGAAAGGTGGGCAGGAGCTCAGGTTCATTCACCGAAGCGGTGCTATTCTTGACCTCCCACTGTGTGCACAGCGCTGTGCTAGTCACTTGGGAGAATGTGGTCCTTCCCGCCTTGATCAGCCCCCCGGGGGTCCTCGAACCAGCCCAGTCCCCGCGGAGCATATGTCGGGGGGGCGGTTAGTTGTACCTCGAGGCTGGGCGCCTGTCGTCCACCCTTCTGTCCGGACAAAGCACCAAGGCCCCGTCCTCCCTTCCCCCGCGGTGTGTGCGTATGTGTGAAGCGGGGGGTGGTCTTAGAGTCCACCGGCCGCCGGCTGTAACGCCCCGGTTCCCTCCCTATCGCAGCCGTGTCGGACCTGTGCGCCACGGGAGACCACGATTGCGAGCAGATCTGTCTCAGTTCTCCTGGATCCTACAAGTGCGCTTGCAAGGAGGGTTTCACCCTCAACAGTGACGGCAAGACCTGCAACGGTGAGAAGGGGTGGGTCCTGTCCGTGGGGGTCAGGATCGGCCCGGTCGGCGAGGGCAGCCCTCAGGACCTGCCCGCACTCGCCCCCAGGGAATAGGGGCGACACGCCGGTGGTCCGTCCCCACCCCCACCCCCACCCCCCCGCCCTCCTGAGTCGCTCATCTCGTCAGCGAGGTTTTTGGATTGTTAGTGGGGACCTCTCCCCACTAACGACCTCCCTGGTCCTCTTCACTAAAGCACGCCCTCTTTTCCCGGCCGGCGAAGCCCGCCTCCTCCGCCTCTGCCTCCTCCGGGGAGCGCCCCCAGTCCCGCGATTCGCCCCTACCGACTCTGGTCAATGCATCAGCTCCCGCCCCCGCACCCACCCTGACCTTTCCTGAGTGTCCTTGGGCTCCGCCTCCCCCCTCGCTGGACCCCTCCCCTCTCCGGGACACCCCCACCCCCACCCCCGATCTTCCCGCCCACCCTTCCCCTAAGCCCCCTTCTCTTCAGCTCCTCCCTTCGCGTCACCTCGACTCGCTCCCTTTGCTCTTCCCCCCGCCCCGCCCCACAGCACTTATGTATAAATGTATATATCTATAATTTTATTTATGTATATTGATGCCCGTTTACTTGTTTTGATGTCTGTCCCCCCACCCCCGCGAGACTGTAAGCCTGTTGTGGGCAGGGATTGTCTCTCTTTATTGCTGAATTGTACTTTCCAAGCGCTTAGTACAGTGTTCTGCACGGAGTAAGCACTCAATAAATACGATTGAATTAATGCATGAATGTATGCTCCCTCAGCGTGCAGCGCGGGCAGCGGCTCCTCGGCCACCGACCTCGTGTTCCTGATCGACGGGTCGAAGAGCGTGCGTCCAGAGAACTTCGAGCTGGTGAAGAAGTTCATCAACCAGATCGTCGACTCGCTGGATGTGTCCGAGCAGAACGCCCAGGTGGGGCTGGTGCAGTATTCGAGCTCGGTCCGCCAGGAGTTCCCGCTCGGCCGCTTTACCTCCAAGAGGGACATCAAGGCGGCCGTGAAGAAGATGACCTACATGGAGAAGGGCACCATGACGGGCACCGCCCTCAACTACCTCATCGACAACACCTTCGCCATCTCCAGCGGCGCAAGGCCCGGCGCTCAGAAGGTGGGCATCGTCTTCACGGACGGCCGATCCCAGGACTACATCAGCGATGCCGCCAAGAAAGCCAAGGACCTAGGTGGGGCCGGAGCGTGGGGCGGAGCGGATGAGGGGGGGAGTTTGGCAGCTCAGAGCCTCGACCCGGGACCCTTCCCGATCGTTGCCCTCCTTTTCTAGCGTCCTTTTATTATCAACGATAATTATTATTATGGTATTTAAGCGCTTACTATGTGCCAGGCACTGTACTAAACGCTGGAGTGGATACAAGCAAATCAGGCTGGATATAGTCCCTGTCCCACGTGGGGGTCACAATCTCAAATCCCCATTTTACAGATGTGGTAACTGAGTCACAGAGAAGTGAAGAGACTTGCTCGAGGTCACACACTGATAGAGCTGGGATTAGCACCCATGACCTTCTGACTCCCGGGCCCGTGCTCTATCTACTGTGCCATGCTGCCTTTTCCCAAAACCTGGGGCCGGCTGGGCGGGTGGGGGGTTATGGAGGCCTTCCAGGTCGCCCTCTGCCCTAGATGCTCCCTCTGTCAGGGCCCGACCCCCGAGCTCCCTCCCCGTCCAGTCCAGAGACTGGGGCGGAGCCAGGGGTTCTGATTCTCCAGCTGTCCTGTCCAGCTCTGCCAGGGTAGCGCCACACATCGGGCTCCGGGAATACTTGGAGCCCAGAGTTCTCAATGGCAGAGGCTTGGGAAGCCCTCCCTCACCCCCTCTCCCCTGCCTCATTTCAAACTGGGCCGGGGTGGGTAGGGAGGGGAGGGACTGGAGCAATAATAATAATAATAGTATTTGTTAAGTGCTTACTACGTGTCAAACACTGCACTAAGCATCATGGCCTAGAGGAAAGAGCACGGACCATGATGGTAGTTGTTAAGCGCTTACTATGTGCAGAGCACTGTTCTAAGCGCTGGGGTAGACACAGGGGAATCAGGTTGTCCCACGTGGGGCTCACAGACTTCATCCCCATTTTACAGATGAGGTAACTGAGGCACAGAGAAGTGAAGCGACTTGCCCACAGTCACACAGCTGGCAAGCGGCAGAGCCGGGATTTGAACTCATGACCTCTGACTCCAAAGCCCGGGCTCTTTCCACTGAGCCACGCTGCTTCTCTATGACCATGAAAGTCAGAAGACCTGAGTTCTAATCCCAGATCCACCACTTGTTCTGTGACCTTAGTCAAGTCATTTTACTTTCCTGTGCCTCAGTTCCCTCATTTATAAATTGGGGGTTCAATACCTGTGCTCCCTTCTACTTAGAATGTGAGCTCCATATGGGACCTGATCATCTTGTATCTACTCCAGCACGTAGCACATAGTAAGCACTTAAGGAATACCACAGTTGTTATTATCATTGTTATTATTACTGAGCCCTGGGGTAGATAGAAGATAATCAAGTACTTGTTTTGGTATTTGTTAAGCGCTTACTATGTGCCGAGCACTGTTCTAAGCGCTGGGGTAGACACAGGGGAATCAGGTTGTCCCACTTGGGGCTCACAATCTTCATCCCCATTTTACAGATGAGGTAACTGAGGCACCGAGAAGTTAAGTGACTTGCCCAAATTCACACAGCTGACAAGTGGCCGAGCCGGGATTCGAACCCATGACCTCTGACTCCAAAGCCCGTGCTCTTTCCACTGAGCCACGCTGCTTCTCTAAGTACTTGATCCATTCCGCCTCGTGACCTTTCCCGGTTTGTCCCACAGGGTTCAAGATGTTTGCCGTCGGGGTAGGCAACGCGGTAGAGGATGAGCTGCGGGAGATTGCGTCCGACCCAGTGGCTGAACACTATTTCTACACGGCTGACTTCAAAACCATTAACCAGATTGGCAAGAAACTGCAGAAGAAAATCTGTGTGGGTAAGCGTGGGACTGGAGATCCAGCATGATGATGATGATGGTATTTGTTAAGTGTTCACTATGTGCCAGGAACTGTACTAAGCCCTGGGGGACTTGGGGGGAAGGAGGGGCAGCCCACCAGGGTAGGCTGTCCACAAGGTCCTCAGTTCTCTGGGTCATCAGTCCCCTCCCCCCGCACGGCACACATTTTGGGGAGTTTGGCAGGTGGGGTTCCGTGGAAACTGCCCCTGACTCTGCTGACTTTGGCTCACAGAGGAAGATCCTTGTGCATGTGATTCAGTGGTCAAGTTCCGGACCAAAGTGGAGGATCTCCTTCAAGCCCTGACCCGGAAATATATCCTTTCCAGCCGGCTGTGGGCGGGCGAGTGAAAGGGAGAGGGAGGGTCCTCCCTGCCAGCACCCTGAGGCAGCAGCTGTCAATCAGAGGCTCTACCTGCTCCAATCCTACCTGGTCTCTGGGAAGAGCCAGAAGACCCCCAGGGGCAGCTGGGGGGTGAGGAGCAGGGTGAACACATCAATATTCTGCAGAAGTGGGTCATAGCTGTCCGGGGTCATCTGCTCCATCTTGGCATCCCCATACCCTGAACCCCCTGCCCTAGGGAGACCCTGGCCCCCATGGGGGGCTGCTGTGTAATGAACATCCTTAACTCTGGCCCACTGGATGCTGTGACCAAGCGGCTGGCAGTGCTGGAGAACAAAGTCATCTAACTCCATTCGGGCCTCCTTCTTGACCTCCACATCCTCCTCGTCCTCGTCCCTGCCCTCCCCCTCCCACTTCCCGGGGCCAGGCACACGCCTCGAGGCCTCACCCCTGCAGCTCTGCGCCAGCTTCTATAGCCAAGAGCCTAGTGTAGCCACGCCATCCATGAAGGGGGTACATGGGTGGGAGGGGACCCAGTGCCATTGCTGTAAGGGGGACCTCCCCCAACATGTGTGTGCACGAGTGCGAGGCTGTGTATGTGCACATGTGTGTTGTGTCATTCTCTGTGTGTCCATCTTCCCACCATTTCAATCCAAAGTGTAATATATTTGACCAGTCTCCATCTTGTATCCCTTGCCCTTGGAAATTCTACCCTGCCTTGGGAATTCATATGAGGATGAATCTGGGGCATGGGACTGCCGCTGGAGGTGGGAGTCTATGTTTCCAACATCTGGCCCCAGACCCCTGACTTCTAGGATCTGGCCCATGTGGATCAGGTCTGCTGCCTCTCCCATCCACCCAATCCCCTTTAGGGGCTCCCTCGCTCTGTATGTGCATGTGTGTGTGTGCACATGTGTGCCTCTACGTGTGTGTATGTTGAGCCAGGCCCAGCACTCAAGAGGGTAGGTGAGAAGAGGGCCCTATGTCCCCTGGGCCTCCTGGGCAGTGCTTCCTCCCGTCTGCCCACCCGTTTGTCACCAAAACCCCTCCCGCCCCTGCAGAATGTGAGTGTGATTGATTTGGGGTTCCTTCGGGTCACAAGATATTTATACTTGGGAGCTCAGAAATGGCTTTTCAGACTCATTCCAGCTGCCCCGTGTCGCCCGGAGTCTGTGGGACTGGATCCAATAAAAGTTGATTGAAAACATTCCCCTTGCTGGCGTGGGCCAGCTTGTGTGGGGTTCTTCAGGTCTTCTGGGCACCACCTAGGCCCATTGGCAGAATGGTCTGGATCATGCTCAATCCATGATTTGTGTCAGTCCCTCTGCATACTAAGAAACGTAGTCCTGGCCTCTGGAATAACACTTGCGCTACACCGCAAATCTGTCAGAGCCCTAGCCAAGAGTCAACCTGCCCGGCCTAGCTTTGCTCACACACTCAATGTGCTCTGAGCCCCAGGTGTGGATGGACGGGACAGGAATGTGCTCACTGTTGGCCCAGTGACAGAGCAGTGACCCTATCGATCAATTAATTAATCAGTTACTGAGGCCTTGCCTGGGGCAAAGTACATATTCTACAGGGGGAGACAGACATAAAAATAACAGATAAGGAAAATAGGTGAGTATAAAGATATGGCTCTAAGTACTGTGGGGCTGGGGGTAGGATTAATATCGAGTCCTTAAGGGGTACAGATCCAAATGCATAGGTGATGGAGAAGGGAGAGCAAATAGGGGAAATGAGGAGTTAGGGAAGGCCTCTTGAAGGAGTTGTGATTTTAAGACGGCTTTAAAGATGGGGAGAGTGGTGATCTGTCAGATATGAAGGGGAAGGGAGTTGCAGACTAGAGAGAGGACAAGGGCAAGGGCTGGCAGCAAGGTAGACAGAACCTAACTCTGGAACTGGGCATTGACTCAGCTGGCCCAAGACCCAGGTTACAGTGGGAAGGGAAATGAGAAGCATCATAACCTAGTGGAAAAAACATGAGCCTTAGAGTCGGAGGACTGGGTTTCTAATCCTGGCTCGGTCGTCTGCCTGCTGTGTGCTCTTGGGCAAGTCACTTAACTTCTCAGTGCCTCGGTTTCCTCATCTGCAAATGGGGATTAAATATGGTCACCTTTCTTAGACCGTGAGACTGATGAGGAATAGGGAGTGTGTCCAATCTGATTATTTGTGCTTGGCACATAGTAAGTGCTTAATAAATACGATTAAAAAGCAACAACAGGGAAAGGGTCAGGGTTAGTGTTACCCCTCCAGCTTCTAACAAGCTAGTGATGCATGGCCAATTCCCCTCTGGCCACCAACCCTTTTTACCTTCCCTCTCCTCCCATGCCCTTTTCTCTTCCTTCTCCCCTCCCTCCCTGTCCCTCCCCAACTCCCCGGGGGCAACATCGTCGGCCTCCCGTAGAGACTTCCAGGACCCCCGTCCAACTAGGGCGGAATGGGGGCGGGGGTGGCAGCGTCCCCTGCTTGGAGATAAGAAGGAAGGGGAAGGTGGGAGCACCGTGAACCTGAACCCGTCCCTGCTGTGGGCCTGGCAGTGATCCTTTACGGTGGGTTGGAGAATGGGGTTGGGCAGGGAAAAGGCGGATTTATGCGTAGACCACAGACCCCAGAGCTCGAGCCAGGGACCCGACCTGAGGAGCCAGCGAGGTGCCCGGCGGGGCCCAGCCACCAGATGTCGGTCCCGGGCCAGAAACCGTGCCGCCTCTCCATCGATGTCTCTGCCTGTCAGTGTCTCTCAGTCTTTGCCTCTATCTCCATCTCTGACTCTGTCTCCATCTCTCGCGGCACGGGACAGAGAGGGAGCCCCCAGCGCGCATCCGACCTGGTGGTAAGAGTACGGGCTTGGGAGTCAGAGGACGCGGATTCTAAACCCGGCTCCGCCACTTGTCTGCTGTGTGACCTTGGGCAAGTCACTTAACTTATTTGTACCTCAGTTACCTCATCTGTAAAATGGGGGTTAAGACTGAGTCCCACGTATTACCTTGTATCTACCCCAGCGCTTAGAAGAGTGTTTGGCACATAGTAAGCGCTTAACGAATACGGTAATTATTATTATTACTATCCCATCGGCCGCTTAGTGTCACGTGTGCTGGGATCCGTGCCTGCCGGGGGAGGGCGGGGGGCGGGGGTGGTCAGAGGGGACCAGACGGTATGCTAGTCCGAGGCTGGGGCAGGACCGACCCTCTCCGGGTCCAGGCATCCGCTAGTTCCTGGGGTCCATGGGCGGGGAGGGGCTCTGCCGGATTGATCCCTGGTTCTCCTGGGGGCGAAACGGGGAGGGAGAAGGAGGGGAGAGAGACAGAGACCCAAAGAGAGAGCTATCATGGCTCAAAGGGGAACTAGTTAACCAACAAATTACTCTCGCAGCTGTTGCCCGGTAACACATTTCCCAGGATTCTCTGAGAATGAGACCAATCAGCAAGCAATGTGAGTCTTTAAATTCAGGAGAGGGAAGCGTTGCTCTTCGCTGACCTGCTTGCGGGGGTCATGACTCGGCCGCCGAGCCGCTTTCCTGCTGAACTAGCTGCCCCTGGCCGGCGCTGCCGCCGCCACTCGAAGTTCCTGCTTGTTTTTTGATGGTTTCTGGACGGGTCGGAGGCTGGGAGTCTTCGGAGGGTCCGAGTTCGGACTCGACCCTGTTTCCCCCTGCGCATTAACTCAACTCTGGATCCTCAAGGGGGGTCGGGGGAGGGAAGAGGGGGTGGCCGGAGGCTCCGGACCCGTCCCCCACGCCCTCCCGGGCCCCACCTGAGTTTAGGGACCAGCGTATCTTGGCCGAGGGGCGACTTCCACTCACGGCTAGGATGCCAAGCGGCTCCATCTGAGCGCCCAGAGGCGAAGGCAGGCCGCGGGTGCCGGATGGACCCTGAAGGACCGGCTGTCGTCCTCTGGGCGCTCTGAGAACGAAGGACGCGGGCTGCTGCGGTGGCCCGGCTAAAGCCAAGGCGATTGTAGGGAGCATGGACTCCGCTTGCCGCCTGCTCCTGGGGAGAGGGGAAGATTGCTTTTTTAGAACACCTGGCTTGAGGTTGGGGCAGGAAAGCCAGAGGATCTCGGTAGGTAGACAGAAATGTGAGGCTCGGACACGGCCTCCCGCCCCGAGAGCTCCTAGGTGCAGTGGTACATGAAGGGGACGTGTCTTCATTCAGTAGTATTCCTTGAGTGCTTACCATGAGCAGGGCACTGTACCAAGCGCTTGGGAGAGTACACTACAACAATAAACACATTCCCCGCTCACAATGAGTTTACAGTCCAGAGGGGGAGACAAACAATACTATAAATAAACTATGTACATTAGTGATGTGGGGATGAATAAAGGGAACAAGTCAGGGAGACACAGTATAGAGTGGGAGAAGAGGAAAGGAGAACTTTGTCAGGGAAAGTCTTTTGGAGGAGATGTGCTCAATAGGGCTTTGAAGGGTGCAGGGGAGAGGGAGTAATTGTCGGATTTGAGGAGAGAGGGGCGTTCCAGGACAGAGGCGGGACGTGGAGAAGTGTGCAGGCTGGGTTGTAGTAGAGTAGCAAGGGGAGGTATAGGGCAAGGTGATTAAGAGCTTTGAAGTCAGTGATAAAGAGTTTTTCTTTGATGTGGAGTTGATGATGATGGTATTTGTTAGGTGCTTACTATGTGCCAAGCACTGTTCTAAGCACTGGTGATGAATGGGCAACCACTGGAGGTTTTTGAGGAATGGAGAAATGTGTTTTGAGAGTTTTGGTAGAAAAATAATCTGGACAGCAGGGTGAAGTATAGACTGGAATGGGGAGAGACAGAAGGCAGGGAGGTCAGCAAGGAGGCTGATACAGTAATTAAGGCGAGGCAGGGTAAGTGATTGGATTAACATGGTAACAGTTTGGCTGGAGAGGAAAGGACGGATTTTAGCGATGTGTGAAAGTGGAACCTGTGGAAGTGTATGTGTGGAGGAGTCAGTAGAAGAAGGCCTCCTAGAGGAGGTGGATCTCCAGGAAAATTTGAATGTGTTTGTGTAGGTGTCGGGACTGGGAGCTGGTGCCTGGACTGGAGGTGGAGGGGAAGTCGTCGATTCTGTGAGGAAACAAAATTGCGAGGATTTGTCCTTGTAAATACCGGAGGGGGACGCTTGCCCACAGTTGAGAAGGGCGTGGTGGGGCCATTCGAGAGAAAAGGCAAAGCGGGCTCCCGCCCCCTCGGGCAGGGGGGTCTCCGGGCGGGGGCTGCCATCTGGGGGGCAGTTAGGTTGTCGTCTGGTCAGGGTCCGGGAGTTGGAGCAGCTGGTTTAGCCGTTGGCCATCTGCCTCCCGGGCAGCAACGCTCCTGCCGGCGCCAGGTGGGGGACCCGGAGCTCTCCGGGGAAGGGGCCGGGCCGTGAGTTTGGAGGAGAGAAAATACACCACGTTGAGGGAGGAGAGGCTTTCCAGGCACCAGTTAGGGAACTGTTGATTTAGAGTCCCCCTGGGCACGGGTCAGCCCCTCCCCACCCCCCGCCCATCCAGCCAGGACGTCGTCTAGGACATTAATAATAATAATGCTAATAATGGGATTTAAGCGCTTATTACGTGCCAAGCACCCTTCTAAGCGCGAGGGTAGATATAAGGTGATCAAGTTGAGAAAAGTCCCTGTCCCGCATGGGGCTCACAGTCAAACCCCATTTTCCAGATGAGGTAACTGAGGCACAGAGAAGTTTAGTGACTTGCCCAAGGTCACATAGACAAGTGGCGGAGTCGAGATTAGAACCCAAGACCTCTGACTCCCAAGCCTTGTCTCTTGTCTTGTCTTGTCTTGTCGTGGCTCACTGGAAAGAGCCCGGGCTTCGGAGTCAGAGGTCATGGGTTCGACTCCCGACTCTGCCACTTGTCAGCTGTGTGACTGTGGGCAAGTCACTTAACTACTCTGTGCCTCAGTTACCTCATCTGTAAAATGGGGATTAACTGTGAGCCTAAGGTGGGACAACCTGATTACCCTGTATCTGCCCTAGTGCTTAGAACAGTGCTCTGCACATAGTAAGCGCTTAACAAATACCAACATTATTATTGTCACTAAGCCATGCTGCTTCTCTTCTCCACTTCAGCAAGCCTTCTCATTGTACTCTTCGGGGTACGCCCTTCGTTAATCACCCTGACGGATTATCCAGCGCCGCTAATACATAAAATAGGTCACTGGGGGAGTCAGGGTTGGAGAGGGGAGAGTCAGGGATGTTGGATGATCCGTGCTGGGTCTCTGGGGGGAGTCAGGGATGGAGCGGGGAGAATCAGGGGTATTGGTTGGTCTGCCCCTAACCACAAGGGAGGGTGTCCAGGGGGGCTGCTGGACGGGTTTAGAAGCTAACCCAGTAATGGCACTGCATTATAACAGTAAGATTTGAGCATCCCCGTTGGCCTTTCTTCTCCAGCCGTGTTCTCGGAAAGTCCCTGGGACGTGGGGGTCCTCATCACCACGGACTCCTTCACCGACTCACCCTCCCCAGCGGGAAAGGAAATAAAACATTGAGATGGAGGGGCGCGGGGCAGATGCGGTCAGTGTTATTAGAAAAACCCACTTTTACTAATCCACAACGAGCGGTTGGAAGGCTCTCTGTGACTTCTTATATTTCTCTCCGGCTTTAATTTTCCACAATTCATTCCGGTAGATGCGTGGATTCTCCAGTGGGTCGAGAACCTGATTATCCTTCTCTCACTCCGCGATTCCTTCCTCCTTCTCCTCCTCCTCCTTTCTCCTCCTTGCCTTCCCCGCTCCCGGGGGTGTGGGTGTGTGTGACGCGGGGAAAGGAGAGGGTCGCCGGCCCTCCCCCCAGTCCGGTCTCTCGCGAAGCTCTTACCTCTGGGGAGTAAAGGACAGAGCTGCGATGGTCAACGGGCTGGGACAGCCCCAAGGAGCCACCGGGAAGACGGGATTCTGCGGGACAGGGAATAGCAGGTCGGGCGGAGGCGGGGGGAGAGGGGAGACAGCAGGTGGGAGAAGGGACGGGGGGGGCTGGGCAGCAGGTCGGGCAGAGGAGGGGGCGGGGGATAGGAGAAGTTCCACTTTTTTCCCAGGTCCCGCCGATTCTCATCCCCGAATGGCAGCTCCGGCGCCGAGCCATGGAGCCAGATGTGTTTCTGCCGTGGGTTTTGTGGCTTGGGGCGGCGTCTCCCAAGCAGCCAGCTCGACCGGGCAGGGCGGGATCCTCGGAGGGCCGCGCAAGCAGCTCAGCTGTCTGGGTTGCGGCGACGGCGGGGCGTACCACTGCGAGCCTAGCCAGTCCTGAAAGAAAGCCCACCGCCAAGGGCCTGGGCCAGGGAAAGGGGGAGGAGGTCACTGCGTGGCCGGGAGCCCTGCAGCGAGCTCCCAGGAGCCGTGCAGCGGAAGTGTCGGGTGGCTAACGGGGAGCACATGCAAGAAAAACGAACTTCTGGGGTCAAAATCGGGAAAGCCGAAGCTTCTCAGGAACGCTGGCGGCAACACTGAATCGGTATCGCGCTTCCAGGACTGTTGAGCTGGGCCTTTCTTTCTCCGAGTCTTAGGGTTCCGAAAGGTAAAAGCTGCGGTTCCGGGCTCTGATGGTCCATCGGCGGGACTGGGCTTAATACAGTGCTCTGCACACAGAAAAAGCTCAATAAATACCGTTCACTGGAGGAGAGCCAGAGCGTCCTTGATGGGATCCTTCCCCTGCCCTTCCTCTCGCCCCACCTGCTTTCCTCCTCCCTCCCTCCCCCCCTCCAAGAATGTTCCATGGCAACAAGGGGGAAGGGGAGCTCCCGTAAGGCTGCGGCAACTTGCTTTGTCAAGCGTCCAAGGCAGCCCCTCTCCCAGGGGAATTCGTCCGGGAGCAGGAGGAGGAGAAAAAGGAGGAAAAGGAAGGGGAAAAGGAAGACGAGGACGAGGACGAGGAGGAGGAAGAAGAAAGGGGGGAGGAGCAGGAGTAGAGGAGGAGGAAGAGGGGGAGGAGGAGGAGAAAAGGACGAACTCATCGAGGGGGGTGGGTTCTGGCTCAACCCCCCCCCCCCCAGTTAATCTCACTAGGTTCGGCCCTGGGGCTGCAGCCTGGATCAGTGAGGTCACAGCCCCCACTGGTGATGTCATAAAGGGATGTCATGTCAAGAGCCTTTGGGATTGCTCAGGGCAGCAGAAGGAAAAGGGAGAGAATGCCAGAGGTCCAGCACACCTCCCTCTTCCTTTCCCCCATCAATCCTCCAAGGGCTCGAGGGTTCATAGAGGAAAGTCTACTAGGGCTGAAGTGGTGGGGGTATTCATTCATTCAATAGTATTTACTGAGCGCTTACTATGTGCAGAGCACTGTACTAAGCGCTTGGAATGTACAATTCGGCAACAGATAGAGACAATCCCTGCCCATTGACGGGCTTACAGTCTAATCGGGGGTAAGTATATAGGCCTTGGGGAAGGGGCGGCACTCCGGGAACCGGGGGGCGCTTCCTGATCAAGAGGAAGCTTTTCCCCCAGCGAGGTCGCGGCCAGACCCCTAGTTGTACTCTGGCCTTCGCCGGCCCCGAGTCGGATCTGGGGGAGATTTCCCCGTGGCGATACCACGGATGCCCACGTGGGGGCGCGAGCGTCGCAGCCTCCGTTCGTCCCGCTTCGCCGCCGAGACCCACCGCCCGCTGCCCCGGAGTATTTCGATGGGGTTTCCCGGGCCGGCCCGGCTCTAGTCCGCCCCCCCTGCCCCGGGCTGGGCGGGAGGCCAGGTGGCCCTGCAAGGCAGCGGGAGCAGGAGAAAGAACGGGGGCAGGGCCCGCGAGGCCCCACGTGGGTTAACGGTCGGAGCCAGGCCTCCTCGGGAGGCCGCGGAGGAGCAGGTCAGCCGTGGATAAAGGGGCAGCTGGGGGCGTGAGGCCTCGCTACCCCGACGCTAGGCAGGAGCAGAGCGTGCCTTCCCAAGCCTCGTTAGCAGAAGCCACGCTGCTGCCCCTTCTGCCTTACCCTGCTCCCGACACCGGGCTCTGTAAACTCCAGCTCTGCTTCCCCACTACCAACACACCTGCTCCCTAAGCTCCAGTTCTGCACCCCACTAGCCCTCCAGAGTGAGCCCTGGTTCTCCACTCCCTCGGTCTGCTCTCTCCACCCCATCCATCCTGGTGCCACTCCACCTGACAGATCCTTCCAAGCTGTGGGACCAAAGCCCCCCCCACCCCCCCGTGACCCGCGTCAGGCTGGCTGCGGGTGTCAGCGGTTGTGATGGGCTGAGCTGGGCTGCACCCACCCTGCAGTTTGGTGGTTTGGCTCTTTTCTCGGAAAACCAAGGTCTTTTCTAAAGAGTAGGATGGGGTCCCTGGCCTCAAGTGGCTGCTGGTCTGATGGGGGAGACAAGGATACACACCCACCCACAAGCATACACTGTGTGTGCACATGCACACATATACTTCCAGCTCCAGAGATTCTCCCCTTTCCCCAGCCCCCTCACCTACCCCAATGGGAGAGACCAACCCTTTACCAATAAGAGTGTGTGTATGTATATCCGGTCTCACCATCAGACTGGCAGCCTCCTGGGGACGGGAACTGTGTCTGCTCTTCCCTCTGCCCTTTCTCAAGTGCCCAGCACAATGCATATGTTAGTGTTCTGGATCCCCAACCAACTGACAGCCCCCCGAGGGGTGGGACTGTGACTCCTTCTCCCTCTGCCCTTCCCCCCCAAGACGGTCCCCTCTCTCTGTTGTATGGCTTCCACAGGTTCTTCTGTTCTGGGCCCCTGGGCCCCAGTCGGTATTGCTGTCAGTGGCTCTGATGGCGATTAAACTTTCATAGTGACCTGGTTGGGGCTGAGACCGTCTCGTGGTGGCTGGGGGTAGGGCAATACATCTTGCTCAGGACTGGCTGCAGGTGACACCGGAGACACACCCTGTACACTGTCTCCTTTTGGCCCTGCCAGCTGGCTGGTCCACCCAGCATATAGGCCCAGGGGGTCATGGACAGCACATGCAGTGTGGCTCTGTTCCCTCCCCCTGCTGGATCTTGGGCTCCCAATCAATCTATCCATCAATCAATGGTATTTACTGAATGCTTACTGGGTACAGAATGCTGTATGAGCTCTTAGGAGAGTAATAATATTAATTGTATTTGTTAAATGCTTACTCTGTGCTATACACTGTCCTAAGCGCTGGGGTAAATACAAGGTTATCAGGTTGTCCCACGCGGGGCTCACCATCTTAATCCCTATTTTACAGATGAAGTAACTGAGGCACCGAGAAGTTAAGCGACTTGCCCCAAGTCACACAGCTGCCAAGTGGTGGAGCCGGGATTAGAACCCACAACCTCTGACTCCCAAGCCCGTACTCTTTCCACTAAGCCACAGTTTGGAAGACATGAACCCTGCCCTCAAGGAGCTCCCTGTCTAATGAAGTCTCCCCCCATCTCCTCCCAAAGAAAGGCCCCATGTGTTGGGGGAGCAATGTAAAACCCAGGGTTAAAGGTGGAAGAATGTGAAAGGCTCGGAGGAGGTTGGTCCACTGGTCCGGCCCTTAGTTGGTCCTGAGAGGAGAGGCAGCGTCAGAACCTCCCTCAGTCAATCATATTTATTGAGTGCTTACTGTGTGCAGAATACAGTACTAAGCACTTGGGAGAGTACAATCTGAAATAATTGGTAGATCCGTTCCCTGACCACAGCGAGTTTACAGTCTTCCATAAGTGCCCTCCCCAATCTAATACACTCTAGCCAGTGGCACTAGTTATTGCTCAGAGATGGTTTTGAGAGCACATCTTCAGGGCTCCCTCAGATTGATCCAGATGGTTTCAAAGTTCTTAACTCCAGCCAGGTCTCCAAGGTATCTTGCTGGGATGGGAGAATCTCACCACCACCAGAAGTTGGTGGTGGTCAGTTCTCTTCGTTGGACCTGCATCTCAGGGAACATGAACTTTTTGAGGGCAGGGACTGTGACTACCTACTCTATTATACTTGCCAAGTGCAGTGCCTTGCTTTTAGTACAGTGGCTGGTACTTAAGTGCTTAATAGAGACCATTTTTAAAAAGTACTTAATATAGTGCTCTGCACACATAAAGCACTCGATAAATATTAATCAACTGATTGAGGAACCCAGGGAAATTCATGGTGGCGCCAGTCATTTTCAGCTCTGCATTTTCACTGTGGATTAAATCTGATTATCAGAGGCAGCACTGACACGTTAGCTTTCTAGGGACTGAGCACCTGTGCTGGGTGTGTACTGACCGGTCACACTGGCCATTCACCTGGGGAAGGGAGTTGATTACTTGCCCAAGGCCGTGGTGGGGGAGGGGGGAGAGAGGGGACAGTGTCCCCCTCCCCCACACCCACATCCTGGATTTAAAAGCTTTGCCTGGTGGGCTGATTGGCAGGGCTCCTGGTAAGATCCTATGGTTGTCCCAATTCCTTCCCATCTCCCAGAGGATTCTGGACAGTTTGGCTCCCAAGAAGGAGAAAGCTACTGGAGTCGTCATTTTAACTGCCCCCTCGGTCTCGGATCCCTTTGGTTACAGTTTCCTCGTCAATGGGACCCTGGGTCTGCCCCACCCTCTCCACGGAGGCCTGGCCCTTTCCCTCTCTGGGTACCTCAATTCCTGCTGGTGAGGCCCTTGACACGGCTGATGCTGACGATGGTGGACAGGAATGGAAGAGGAGAGGGGGCAGGGACTGAGCTGGAGGCTCGGGGACCTCGGGTTGGGTGCCAGTCCTTGCTCCCTCCTGGCCCCAGGGGCCGGTTCAGACCGGATGCTGACCCAGCGGAACTGTCCCAGACTGTCATTCTGCACCACTGATGGGTTTCAGGAGAGCTGGGGGAAGGGAGGCCAGCACCAGGGCTGGACCCACGTGGGGAGGCCGGAGGTGCTGGTTCTGAGGTGGCAGTTCACCGGGGCCTCAGCAGGGCTGGCTCCCCCGCCCCGAGCCCCCCAAGAGGGGCAGAGCCAGTGTGAGGCCCGGGGAGCTGCCACCTCCCTTCTTCCCATCCACTCTCCCTTCACCCGTGGCACGGCCGCCCTCACACTGGCACCGAATGCTGCTATCTGACCCCCAGCTGCATTACAAGTCTCCTGCCCTGGCCCCACCCAAGCTTGGGCTGGGAGCTGTTCCCTGCCCTCCTTCCCATCCCTGGCACTGGGAGTTCTGGCACCCCCCCGCTCCTAGAGAGGGCCTGGCTGGAGGCTGGGGGTACTCAAGGAGCGGCCCCCCAGAGATGCAGGCCAGTGGGCACATGCCCAGGTCGTATGGATGCCATCACAGCATAGGAAACTTGGAGCATGTTTATTTACAAACATTTTACAAGGTCCAGTAATCCCTATCCCCCTCCTGGAAAGGTAGGCCAAGGACATTCTTATGGGTGGGGAAACTGAGGCACTTGCTGGGGCCTTACCTCCCCCCTCCCCATCCAGCTGCCTGAATGGGCAGAATAGACAAACACCATGACAACAACATGAAGACAGGCTTCATGGGGAGGAGGGGCATTCAGTGGCCTGGGTTTAACTCATTATTATTATTAATAAAAATAATAATAATGGTATTTGTTAAGTACTTACTATGTGTCAAAGCACTGTAGTAAGCATTCAACTAGACACAAAATAATCAGGTTCGACATAGTCCTTGTCCCACGTGGGGCTCATGGTTTCAGTAGGAGGGTGAATAAGTAGTGAATCCCCATTTTACAGATGAGGAAACTGAGGCCCAGAGAAGTTAAGTGATCTGTCCAAGATCACACAGCAGGAAAGTGGAAGAGCTGAGATTAGAACCCAGGTCGTCTGACTCCCAAGCCCGTGCTCTTCTACTAGGCCATGCTGCTTTGCTAGGTAACACTACTTTTTGGGGTATAATCCCCTCCATTAGGGTCTGGGCCTCCCCTGGCCCACAGTGCTGCCTTGCAGACTGCTACTTGCCCAAGGGCACTGGGAGAAGAGGGTGGCTGGAATTAAAGAGACATTTCCCGCTGGACTGGCTGTATTAGGGACACTATAGGGGGCCAGAGCCCCTATCCCAAAGTCAGACCAGTCCTCAGGCCCTTCCCCACCCCATTGCCCTCACACCCATTGCCCTCACACCTGCTGCCTCGATCCTTAGGACCCACTGGCTCCTGTCTAACTGCGGAGGCACCAGACCCAGGGGCACAGCCATATGGCCCAACCAGCCACGATGTTGGACAAGAAGGAATAGAGGGATGGATGGGCAGTGGAGAGTATGAGGAGTCTGAGTCTCTGGGGGGGGGAGGTGGGATGGGAGGGTAGGAGGGCAGGTCTCTTGTCTGGGGAGCAGGTTGGGGCCGAGCAGGCAGACGGGTGGCAGGGGAACTCTGGAGCCGATGCTGGTGTTCTGGGAGGGTGGTGGTTCCCCTCTCATCCCCCCTCGGTCTCTGAGACTCGCCTGGCGCATTCCACTGGATCAGAGCCTCCCCCCCAACCCTCCCTCCATCAGCTCTCCTGTCGCCTCCTGATTGATGAAGCGAGTGTGCCTGCAGCCACGTGAAAATGGAAACTTGAGTCACGGCCGCGGCGGGGGCTCAGTCTGGCCGCGTGCCGGGTGGGGCCGGGCGGGCCCAGGCCAGAAGGGGCGTTGAGGGGGTGCTATCTGCTCTCCGGGACCTGCAGGAACTCCCGGGCGAAGTCGTAGCAGAAATGATACTGTTCCTGAGAGCCAGGGAGAAGAGCATGCTGGGATTCCAACCCCACAGCCCTGTGGGGAGCCAGGGTCCAGCTGTCCCTCCCATCAGACATTTCTCAGACCTGGCCAGGCCTCTCAGAGAGCTCCAACCTGGGGGCTGTGGCCAGGGGCAGAGCTGCTTGCCTGAGGAAGGGGCCAGGTCTCTGAGGACTGGGATGGAGACAGGGTAGGCCACAGAGGGGGTTGGGGTTGGGGTGGGTCTCTTAGGGCTGGGGGTGGGGTGGGGGCAGGGGCCTCACCAGGGTCTCCACCAGATTTGGCTTGTAGTTGCGCAGCATCTTGGCGGCAAAGAAGACGTCCACCAGGCTGTGGCAGCGAATCATCTCCAGAACCATGGCACATGCACAGAAGGTCCCGCTGCGCCCACCTCCGGTCCTGGTGAAAGAGACCACTGACCTGTGTCCCCTGACTTTAGAGCGAGTCAGAGGGGGTGTGGGGAGATCCATGCCAGAGCCAAAGAGATCCAGATAGGGAGAAGGAAATAGACAAACACACAGAGTGCAGGCCCATACGCCTACACAGATGTTGACACACGGTGGCATAGAGTCACACACACACAGCAGTTACATGCACAGACAGAAACAAAGGCAGCCCACCCAGAAGCTCTGAAATCCCATGACCTCAGGCTAACAAAGGTGGTAATTAGGTTTTGATGAAAAGTTCCTCGGCTGCCTTAGCCTATCTGAAGTCTCCCTCTTTCACTTAGGGTGCAGATCAGGGTGTGCCTGCCTTTGTGTGAGTGCTGTCGGTGTGGGAAGTGTGCATAGGTGAGTGTGTGTGATCACAGCATGGACAGGTGTGCGTGGGTGTATGTCGAATGTGTATGGAAGTCTGTGCTTTTGTGTCTCTGTGGCTGTGACAGTTAGTGATTCCTCGCAGACCTCTGACCGACTGCCCCCGGCCCAACTGGATGCTTACAGGCAGTGGACCACCGTCCGGCCTTCCCCGGTTTCTGCTTGCCACTTCTCCATGGCGGTTAGGAGGTGCAGGAAGGAGGCCGCAGTTTCGGGGGTCTCGCGGAAGGCAGGCCAGCTCAGAAACTGGTAGTGCCGGACCATCAGATGCCCCTCCTGCAGCTGAAAGTGGTGGGATGAGTGTCGGCGGCGGAGGGGTGAGGGAGAGGTAAGAGGGCAGGGGGAGGAGAGAGGACTCTGAGGCCCCTGTCCTGGAGCTGCAGATGGGAACAGTTGGGGGCATTCCCTCCACCCACCCTGCCTGCCACTCTACCCCTTGACACCCAGCTGTGGCGGCAGATCTCCGCTTCACCAGCCGATGCTCCCATCCCTTCCCTCACCCTGGTGCGATTCGGACGCCGGAAGAGGCGGGTGACCAGGTTTTCATCCGCTGACCCTGCCAGGAACTCCACCTCCATTGGGCCAAACTGCTGGAGCCCTTGATCTGGCCAGTACTGCAGGCAGGATTGCGGGCAGTGGGGTGGGGGGAGGCCAGGACCCAGAAAACACATAGAGACACACAATCTCATACGCAGACACAATAACACTCCCACACATGGGTTAGCTGGCCCTGCCTCCTCCAACTCTCCCCTGCCCTGACTCAGTTCTCCTGACGCCGAGGAAGAGTATAGAGGTGACCGTGGAGCACCAAGCCAAGTGCAGAGCACCAAATCTGTTCATCACAGGGCACCGCACCCACCTGTCATGGGGCACCGTACCCCTTCATCGTGGGATACCATACCCGCCCATCACAGAGCTCACCCCGGCAGCGCTGGAGGGTTGAGCTGGTTGAGCATGACGATCGTTGTGGAGCCGTAATCGAACACGAGCCTCCAGAAGTCGATGGTGGTGCCAGGTAATGGGTGGGGAGTGATGATGAAGGCTGCATTTCGGGTATAGCTCTGGAAGAAATGCAGCCAGCTCTGCGGCCAGGACCTGACCCTCCTCCTGGCCCCTCCCCTTGGCCGGGCCCTCCCCCTGACCTCAACATCGTCCCCCCCCACCCCTCACCATGGCCCAGCTCCTCCTCCAACCCAGCCCCTCCCCGCCCCTCCATCGTCGACCAGGGATGCGTTGATGTAGTTGCCGGTATGCCCCGTCCAAGGCCACGAGAAAGGGCAGGCAGCGGTCAGGGGGCAGCACGTCCTGGACGCGGTTTTCGGCCGGTTGCGGGCAACAGGGCGACACTGCACTCCTCCCGAGCCAACGCGGGGGTCACGAGTTCAGGGTCTGTGGGGCGGTCCACTCGGAGGGTCGAGCAGCCCAAGGGGTCCAAGCCCAGGCTGACGGGGCAGTTGGTCCTCCCCGGAGGCCTCTCCCCCACACCCCAGTGACAGCTGACCCATTTGGTTCCTGGGCCAGGGTCCAAGAACACCTGTGCCCCACCTACCCCAAGCCCCCTGCCCAGGCATGGTCATTGCTCCACCCCTCCCCAGCAGGGGCCCAACCTGGAACTCCTCCCGCAGCTGGGACGTGTTGGCTTGGGGTCCAGGCGGACCAGCTCCCTGTATGCGGACTGGAAGTCTGTCACTGCGCATGGCCGTCTCCCGCACAGGCAGGCTTCCAGGATGCGTCGTGGACAAAGACGTATTGTTCCTGGCCATGTGGGGTCACCCGAGGTCACCTGGGGTAACTCGGGATCGGGCAGGTGCTGGGGGGCGGTGGGTGGGGGAAACGGCAACCTTTCCCAGGTTAGACAGATGAAGGATAGAGCAGGCACATGGATTCTTGGGAGGCCTGAGTCTTCTCCCCCACCCACCATCCCAGAACTCCGCCCCTCCTGCCTCCTCCCCGCAGCTAGGAGCCCCTCCCCACGCTGCGCCCTCCCTCCCCGCAGCGAACCTCAGTCTGGATCATGCTGCAGCGCCGGGAGCCGAGGGGGTCCGCACGCAGTTGTAGATGTCCACCACTCCCTCGCACTCCGCCATGTCCAGCATCACGTCCAGGACGATGTGTAGCAGCCGGTCCGGCCGGTGCCGCCACTAAGGATGCGCAGGGTCTTGGCCCAGGCCTGCACCGAGTTGGGTGGGGGCACGGACTGCCCCTGAGACCCCTTCCTCGCCGCCCCCAGCCCCCCCCCCCCGGTGTTCAGCCTGAGGCAGGGGCTCCCCACCCAGGGGCCTCCATGGATAGGGGGAGCTGTCTGAGGAGTAATAATAATAATAATAATAATAATGTTGGTATTTGTTAAGCGCTTACTATGTGCCGAGCACTGTTCTAAGCGCTGGGGTAGACATAGGGGAATAAAAGTCTGCAGGTCCTGTGGGGATATTACATTCATACCCAGGCTGAAGACCCTTTGCCAAGGCAGCCCCGCCTGGTGCCCCCGTTACCTGCAGTGGACCACGACGGCCAGCATCCGGTGGAGTGGATGCTTGACGCGCCGGATGAAGGCAAGAGCCCTGTGGCGTGATACGGGACCCCGTGGTCTGGCCAAGAGGTGAAGTGGAACTGCCGGACCTCGTGCCGGGCCGAGTAGCCTCGCTGAGGGAAAAGAGGGAGGACGGGGGTGGGGAAGGGGGAAGAAGAGAGGGAAGGAGGGGAGAGTGGCTGACTCAGACACACCTCAGGTGGCCAGGGGACCTGGCATGATCGGAGGGGAGGAAGCTAGGAGTCGGGGAGGGGCGACGGAAGGGAAAAAAGAGCGGAGGGAGAGGAGGGTGGAAAGGAGGGAGAGGGGATGGAGGGGAAGGGAAGGGGGATGGGTGGGGAGGGGAGATGGAGAGGAGAGGGGGCTAGAGGGGAAGGGAAGGGGGGATGACGGGGAGGGGAGATGGAGAGGAGAAGGGGGCTAGAGGGGAATGGGGGGTAGAGACAGGCGATTCCCCCATCTCTCCCCCTCGGCTGTTCTCCACCCGTTCCAGGGTGACACGTGCGAACCACACACTCGGCCAGGGTCTCTGTGTCCACCAGCGCGAGCTTGATGTCCCCGTACACTTCGGACATGTCCGGCCAGTAGCCGACCACATTATCACCTGCAGGATGAAGGCCAAGTGGAGCCTGGCCCCAGGCCCCCGGCCCCTTCAGGGAGAGGAGGGGGCAGGGCTGGGGGCAGGGCTGAGAGGAGGGGTGGGGGAGGATGGGCCTGGAGGTGGTGCCCCTTACCCGCCCCACCTCCACCAGCTTGGTGATCATGACGATGCTGGAACAGTGCTCTTGCCATATCATCCGCCAGAAGTCATAGACCATTTCCTGTTTCGGCCCTGGTTGAGCGTGGGTTGAGTGTGGTCAGGTGGGCAGAGCAGGGGGCTGTAACGCCCAAGATCCCTCCCCCCCGCTCCCCGCTCGCTTGGGGCTCCCAAACTCTCGGGACTCCTGGTCTTACCCCAGGGCCGATCCTCCCATCTCGGGGACCCGGGCCAGTCCTCCCACCTTTTCTACTTCCCCTGCCCTAATTCTCCTTCCTCTAACAGGGAGGGATAAGACCTAAAGGGAAGCATGGGGAGAGCACTGGATGGGCATGGGAGAGACCTATGAAGGCAGATGGGCAGACAGAAAGGTGGACAGTTGAGTGGACCGACCGATGGGCAGGCAGCCAAACCCAGACACAGTTTCTCCGTACCTTGGGTGGCGATGAAGTGGTTTGACCTGTGGTAACCCTGAAACAGAAGAGGAGGAGAGGTTGTATTCACTGTCAGACATTGCGTTCCCCGAGGCTGCTGGACAATCATCCCCCCCCCCACACTTCTACCCCTACCCCCTTGGTGCTGTGCTGACTTCCCTGCTTCCCACCTTCTCCCTGCCCCCAGGTCAGCTGGGAAGGTCCTGGGGGTAGGGGTGGGGGAACAGGGACAGTAAGGGAAGGGAGGGGAGGTGGGGAGGGGAGAAGGAAGAAGGAGAAGGAAGGACTACTTCCCAGTCTGTGACCCTCGGTGGATACCTGACCTCCAGCCTCACTGCCCCTCCCCCCGCCATCAGCCTCCCAGCCTCCCAGCCTCCCCTCCCCACATTGAGTCTGTTGTCAGTGTGCTGCTGGGTACCTCTATCCTGCTCTCTGCTTCCCTGGGGAACCAGCCCCTATCCAGAGCCCCCAAGAAAGAGCAAATTGATCCATCAACTGCTTGACAGGTTAGTAACTTTCCAATAATCCCACCCTCTGTCCCTAGCACTCCACCCTCCACCCCTATCAGAACTGAGGAGAGAGAGAGAAAGAAAGAAAAGAGAGAGAATAGAGAGGAGAGAGGAAGAGGGGAAAGGGAGTGAGAGGAAGGGAGGAAGGGAGGGAGAGAGAGCACAATAACTAACCTGATAGTTCATCAAATTTTACCAGTGCTCAGAAGGGGACAAGTAGAGAAACAAGAGCGAACAGGGACAGGCAGACTAATGTTATACTCACAGCATAGGGGAAAGAGGGAGAGGCAAAGAAAGAGAGAGAGAGAGGGAGACATAGACATCTTAAGGGTGGCAGGGTGGGAAGCCAGGGGGCAGCGGATAGAGGTGGACAGGAGAGGAGGGAGGCCACGGGGGAGGGGGGGAGCAGGGAGCCACTCTCACATCAACGTAGTTGGCATTGATGTAATCCGAGTTGGGGTCTCCGAGGAGCGGGTGCAATTTCACTCGATGCCGCTCGTCTGCAGTCCCAGAAGGGGCAGGGGGAACTCAGGAGGTAGGGAAGGCTCCCTAGGCTGTCCGAGGGGAGCCCACCTAGTTGGAGCCCCACAGACTCCCTACCATTGGCTGGACTTGATTCAGCAGGGGTGGGCCTTGGGGGCGGGGGGGTGGGAAGGGGTCCCGAGATGTAGGGTGAGTGTTTGGGGCAAGACGGGGTCCTAGAGGAAGAGGCAGAGTCCCGGTGGGGGGGCGGGGAGGGGACATTCGAGAGCCAGGGTGTGGATCAGAAGGAAGCCCACACTGCGGCCTCCACCACTCACGAGCCAGTAGCTGCTCCTGCCTCCCCTTGGCTTTCTCTCTCTTCTTGGCAATGTCCCAGCCTTCAAAGAAGCTCTGTGAGGAGGGGATGTGTGAATCAGGGCAGGGCCTCCTGGTGGGCGGGGTGGGGTCTTCCGCTGGGCCGGGGCACCCCCACCCTACCTCATACTCTTGCTTGAAGCCGTAACCCTCGGCCGTCTTCATCTGGCTGATGTGCTGCAGTAGGTCGGCCACACGGACGGCGGGGTGCAGCTGCCCTGTGGGGTAGGGTGAGACCTGGCGGCCACACGAGTGGTGTAGAGACCCTCCCAGGAGGCCACTGGACTCGTTGACCAAGCTGCTGTGTGGGTCACCTAGGCAGGGGCAGAGAGAGCAGAACCCAGAATCCAGTCCTGTGGCCACCCTCACATACGACCCTGGGCCCCCCAGCCTCCTCCTCTCCACCCTCCCCTTCCTCATCCTCCCCCACCCGTGACCCCGGGGACACACCTCTCCCCGCCCCAGGAAGCCCAAGTGGTTACAGCTCAGGACAGACAGAGACCCAAGCGAGGCATGCCCTTCTGGAGGTCATTGGTCTGAACCTAAAACTATTGCCTGCATTTTTTTTTCAACCAAATTTAGTGTCCCTTATGATGAAAGGCCCTGAAGAGTTTTTGGAATTTAAGGAAAAACATGAAGAGACGTGGCAACTGCCCCACCTCCCCCCAGCTGTTCCCCTGCCCTTCCAGCTCCCACTTAAGAGCCAGAGAGCATTATCCTCTGACCCATTCACCAGTCCACCTCCAGTCTGAAACCTGGCCTAGCCCAGTCTTTCTTTCATCCCCATTAGGTAGCTCTCTGGCTCAGGGCCCATGTCCTGGGAGCTTCCATCTCTTGAGAGGTTATCACTGAGCATGCATGAGGACGTCAGTGAGCATGTGTGAAGTAACCACTGATCATCCATGAAACCCAAATTGCAGGCATCTCAGTGGTGGGGCCAGGGACCCCCTTCCCGCTCCAGCCCTATGAGCTGTAGAGGAGAAGGAGGAGGAGGAGGAGGGTTGACCAGTCTCCCACCTCCCTGTCTGCCACTCAGCAGAGAGCAGCACCTTCGAGCTGGTGAGCCAGGAAGGGACTGGATGAGGGGCTGAGTGGGTGCCAAGGGCCCAGCTGGCACTGACCCCAGCTGCCAGGGTTGAGGGATTCCATGTAGGAGAGGCCCGGCCGCTCCTCATCCTGCAGGGTGCTCTGGTCCATGAAGCTGCGGTCCGCTGCGCTGATCATGCAGGCCTTCTCGTGGCGGCCACAGGTGACGGCCATGGCCAGGCGGAAGGGCTTCCTGCTGCGGGGGAAGACCAGGGGGTGGCCGGGGGAGTGGGGAAATATTTTCTGGGGGTTGGAACTCTGGGAAGGGAAATCCAGGATTGGAGAGGGTGGCTAGGGCTGTGGTGACACCGGGGTGGAGCTAGGAAAAGTGGAGCCAGAGGTGGGGTTGGGGTGGAACGAGAGGCAGAATTGGGGTTTGGGGCAGGGAAGGGCTGGGGCAGGGCAGAGTTAGGGAAAGGGTAGAGGTTGGGGCAGGGGCAGGGCTAAGCTTGGGGCTCACCCTTTGCGCACAGCAAAGACGATGACCCCCAGGAGCAGAATCAGCCCTACCAGGGCCCCGACACAGATGCCCAGGACCAGCCCCACCTCCTCCGAGCCCTGGGCCACCTCCAGGGGCTGCTTGCTGTCCTTGCAGGCCGCTGGCGTTGCACATGGGAGGACACCGGGGGTCATGAGGATGCACACAGGTGATGGGAGTCAGAGGGGCACATGGGGAATGGGCGGGAGAATGGGGGATCATGAGAGGGTGGCAGAAGCCAACAACTCCACTCAACCCTGAGTTGGAACCAGGTACCTAAGTCCCCTTCCCCCTGACCCAGAGCCCATGTACATATCTGTGTGTGGTCACATTATGTGACAAGGCCATCAGGGATTGTGGACCTTGTAACTCACTGTTGTTTTGTTCCCCGTGTTCATTGTTCCCACTCTGTCTCAGTCAGATTCTAACCCCTGCAGGACAGGGAGGACCTTTTTGTCTTGTACTCAGCCCAGTGCTTAGCACATGGTATGTGCCATCATCCACCCCACTGTGCTACTTCCCCATGGTAAGACACTAAACCCTCGCTACTCCCAGGACATGTACACAGACTTGGACAGACACATGCACTCCAGGCATCAAAGAGTCCCCTGGGGCAATCCCACCCCAACCCAGGACCAAGCCAATTCACACCCAGAAAACCTGAACATCTGTACATTAACCATGTACAAAACACGCATCTGGATAGTAACACACACACACCATGTGTCCCCCATGACCATATAAACATACCTGGGTACTCCCAAACATACTTTTTCCTGCCCAATCTCCCTTGTGTATCCTTGAGGTGGTCTTGCCACCTCTCTCCCCCAGCCCCCCCCATCCTGATCCCCTACTCACTGGGGACAGGATGGAAGTTTTCTCAGCCACTGAGGTTGAGGCCAAGACTGAAGTTGGAGCTGGGGCCAGGACCAGGAAAACCAGGAAGGGGTGGGGTGGGGCCTGGGCTGGACCAGGTTAGTGCTGAGCAGGAGCTGGGCCAAGGACAGACTATACTGAAGCTAAGGCCGGGGCAGGGGTGGGTTTCCAAGGTAGGACTGGGCTTCCACCAGACCTAGATGGGGGAAGGCAAGGCCAAGGCCAGGCTGGGGCAGGGACTGCAGCAGGGGATAGGCTTGGCCAGGGCTTGCTTGGGCCACGGCTGGGGCCTGAGGTGGGGATGCTATGGGATGGGACCAGGACACTCACCTTTGCGGGCAATACGGACACAATTGATCCGGGTGTCCTGGAGACAAAAGATGAGTGGAGCTGGTGTTCCCGGCAGTCACGGCCCGGACCCAGCCAATGCTAGACCACTGCCCACACATCCAGGTGCCCTTCCCCTCCCTGGAGGTGGTGGAGCCCACATTCACTCTGGTCCCCCATCCCTCCACCCTCAACTCCCTCAGCCTCTCTTTCTTTGGCCCTACAATGCCCTTGCACTCTTCCGCTGGCCTCCCAACCTCCCTGTCTCTTATTCTCTCTCTCTCTGGCCTATAGTACTCCCACCCTTCAGCTCCCCTAGGCTCCCTCTCTCGGGCCCCTGGTCCTCCCTGGTCCTCCAACCTCCAGCCCTCCCTGCCCCTCAGTGTCCCTTTCCCTGGCCCCTAGGAATCCGGTCCTCACCCCCCGCAGACGGCTGGTGGCCTGGAAGTGGATGAGGTATGCCTTCCGGGGCTCCAGCGGAGGGTTCCAGTAGCCTCCATAGGTGCCATTGTCCCCCACAGTGAAGGGCATGGCCACTTGGAGGCTTCTGGCTGGTAGCTCGGCCCCGACGTAGACTCCCAGACCTCGGGCCAGGGCCATGGAGAAGGGCAGAGCCGCCGGAAAACAGCGAGTCTGATCTGGCTCATCCCGGGGGCGGCCTCTCCTCCTCACCACCTGGTACAGGCTGCAGCCCACGGGGGTGGAGGACAGGAACCCGCGGGGAAGGGGGAGGGGTTCGTGAGAAGAGGGAGGGACCCGTGGGCAGTGTGGGATTGCAGGGGTTAGGGAGTCCAATATGGGTCAGGAGGTGGGGGAATCTGTATAGGGGTGAGGGGGTCAAGGGATCTGTGGGTGTCAGGCCCAGACTCGCCCCGCCCCCTGCCCCCAAAAGAAACTTCCTCCCCTGTCCCAGGTCCCCCAAAGCCAGAGCACCTAGGAGTAGGAGCAGCAGTAGTATCAACAGTAGAGTAGTAGTACCAGCCAAGTAATAGTAGAAATAATAGTACCAGCAGAAGTAACAGAAGAAGCAGTAGAAGAGGTAACACTAATAGGAGAAGTAGTAGCAGGGCCAGCAGCAGCAGCAGCAGCAAAGAAGCAGCACGGCCCAGCAGAAAGAGCCTAGGCCTGGGAGTCAGAAGACCTGGCTTTTAATCCCAGGTCTGCCATGTGCCTTCTGTATGACCTTGGTCAAGTCACTTCACTTCTCTGTGCCTCAGTTACCTTATCTGCACCTCCTCCAAGAGGCCTTCCCAGACTGAACCTCCCTTTCCCTCTGCTCCCCCTCCTCTCACCCCCACCCTCTGCTCTTCCCCCTCCCTCTCTCCTCAGCACTGTGCTCATTTGTATCTATTATTTATTACCCTATTTATTTTGTTAATGAGGTGTACATCCCCTTGATTCTATATATCTTGATGATGTTGTCTTATTTTTGTTTTGTTCTGTTTTGCTTTGCTGTCTGTCTCCCCCGTTTAGACTGTGAGCCTGTCACTGGGCAGGGTTGGTCTCTGTTGCCGAATTGTACATTCCAAGTGCTTAGTACAGTGCTCTGCACATATATACTATTGAATGAATGAATGAATGCAAAATGGGGATTCAATACCAGTTCTCCTTTCTACTTAGACTGTGAGCCCAATGTGGGACAGGAATCGAGTCTGACCTAATAGTAATAATAATAATAATGGTATTTGTTAAGCGCTTACTATGTGCAAAGCACTGTTCTAAGCGCTGGGGTTGATACAAGGTAATTAGGTTGTCCCACGTGGGACTCACAGTCTTAATATTACAGATGAGGTAACTGAGGCACAGAGAAGTAAAGTGACTTGCCCAAAGTCACATAGCTGACAAGTGGTGGAGCTGGGATTAGTACCCATGACCTCTGACTTCCAAACCCGTGTTCTTTCCACTAAGCCACACTGCTTCTTGTATCTTCCCCAGCACTTAGAACAGGGCACAACACTTAATGACCACTTAACAAATACCACAATCATTATTATTATTACTACTTAGATTGTAAGGCCCCTGTGGAAGAGGGCCTTTTCTTCAATTTCGATTGTATTTATTGAGCGCTTACTGTGTGCAGAACACTGTACTAAGCACTTGGAAAGTACAATACAGCAATAAAGAGAGACGATCCCTGCCCAAAACAGACATACAGTCTAGATGGGGAGACAGACATCAAAACAAGTAAACAGGCATCAATATAAATGAATAGAATTAAAGATATATACATATATGCATAAGGGCTGTGGGGCGGGGTAGGGGGGAAGAGCGAAGGGAACGAGTCATTGGCCTGCATCCAATATCCAGCGCTTAGTACAGTGCTCTGCACAAAGTAAGTGCTCAATAAATATGATTGAATGAATGAATAATTGACTCATATCTACCCTGGTGCTTAGGAGTACTCAGCATATAGAAAGTGCTTAATAATCATTATTATTAGCAGTATCAGCCATTGAAGGAATAGCGGTAGCAGCAGTAATAGTAATATTAGTGGAGCAGCAGTAGAAATCATAATAGTAGTTGGAGCAATCGTTCAATTGTATTTACTGAGTGCTTACTATGTGCAGAGCACTATACTAAGCACTTGGGAGAGTACGAAATAACAATAAACAGACACATCCACATTCCTGGCCCACAGTGAGCTTTCAGTCTAGAGCTTAGAGTCTAGAGCAGCAGGAGAAGAGACCCTAGTGGTGGTGGTGGTGGTGAGAGTAGTAGCAGGGACATCTGAAGTGGCGCACTGCACTAGGTTATACAGCCTCCTTGGCCAGTGCCCAGCCCGCCGACCCTGCCAGCCCGAGGGTACCACCCTACCTGATGGGGGCACCGTGGCCCCGTGCTGGCCGCAGCAGCACGGTGATGGTGTCCTCAGTCTCGGCCAGCGGCGGGGGCATGTCTGCGTAGTCAAAGCTGGGCACTGGGTGGGTGGTGGAGCGGAGCGGGCACTGGGTCACGCTGAACTCCAGACTCCCCCACGGCCCTGACCCCTGACCCTGGCCGCCTTCACCTCTGACTCCAATTGCCCTGCCTCCAGTCACCTCCAACCCCAGATGTCCTGAGGTCACCTGGACTCCATCCATTTCAACTTTGAATCCCGCCCATTCTGACCCCCTATCCCAGCCCCCTTTACCTCTGCCCACAACCGCCCCGACTTTTGACTCTGGCCATCCTGACCTCCCCACTGTTCCCCCCCACCCATCGGGCTCCGGGCCGGATGCTGACCGGAAATGTTGGTGGTGATCTCGGCCAACGCCGCCTGGCCAAAGCCCCTGGTGGTGCGGGCGCGCACGGAGACCAGGTAGGTGGTGCCGGGCAGGAGGTCGACAAACACATGGAAGGTCTCATTGTGGAGCTTGGAGATGGTGCTGCGCTGGCCCGGCACCTGCAGCATTGGGTCCGAGGACTCGATGCTCTGGGAGCTGACCTGCAGCCGGCAGGAGGATGGGTGAGGGATGAGCCAGGTAAGATTGTCCTGCTTGAGCCCCCCCATCTCCTGCCCCCCGGTCTCCAGGCCTGAACCTCCTGGACCCACCTTCTCTATCCCACCCCCATCCTCCTGACTCTTCCCCCTCCTCCAGGCCTGACCTCCCTCAGCCCCATCGCATTGCCTGTCCGGCCAGCCGGCTCCCACCTCATACTGTGTGATGACGCCATTGGGCTCCATGGGCGGTGCCCACCTCAAGATGACCGCATCCTCCAGAGGAGCAAATGTCAGTGACTCAGGCATGATTCCACCAGGGACTGCAAGGGGTGGGACCATCACAGGTCAGCGCATCTGTCTTCCCCAACAGGGGGGTCCCAGGCCAAAGGCCAGGCCCCAAGCCCCTCCCACCACACCCAGCAAGAACAGGCAAGGAGTAAGAGAGGAACCGTTCCCAGGTGGTCAGGCCATTCCCAGGTGGTCAGGCCATGAGGATCAGGGGGCCACCCCGGGAAATCGGTCTCCTCCATCGGAACTCCTATTAAGTTTTCTGAAGCTTAGGTAAACCGAGACACAAGATTCCCGGGGCCAGCGGGTGAAGTCCGCACCATCCTCATCCGTCTGGAAGACCGACTCCCGGCCCTCCTTGCGGCCCTCAGGGTTGGAGAGAGTCAGCCGGACGTGGACGTGCCGGTGGGGCGGAAGGTCCGGATGGTGAATCTGCTGGTGCCCGGTTCCACCGGCGTGCAGTCCTGGAAGGTCTGATTGTAAGCCACCGCCGGTGTTATAGCGGTAGCACAGGGCCACGGTAGGCATGCAGCGAGTCACGTTGTAGCCCAGTGGCTCCCACTGCAGGTGCAACTGCCGTGGTTGGCTCTCCGTGACGGCCAGACCCCTGGGGGCTCGCATGGGCTCTGTGAGGGGCCGGGGGTGGGAGTGGGGGGCGGGGAGGGGAGGCAGATACGGACAGGGCAGTCAGCGGTGGGAGGGAAAACGAGGGCTTCTCGCTCCCTCAGTCTCAGCATAGGAGGTCCCTGAGCCCTGCACCCCGGTACCTCACAAGGCCCCCTGGATCCTGCAGCCCCACCGTCAAGAGTGGGGGGCGGACCTAGAGGAATGCTGCCCCGGGATGGGGAATTAACCTCTCCTAGGAGTGCACTCCCGTTTAAAGGAAAAGAGAAGGCGGGATGCCCTTGGTATTACAATAAGTATGGTAAGGCCCCGGAGGGGACAGTAAAATCATATATAATAATAATAATAATGGTGTTTGTTATGTGCTTACCATGCCTCAGTCACTGTACTAAGCGCTGGGACAGATACAAGCAAATCGGGTTGGACACAGTCCCTGTCCCATGTGGGGCTCACAGTCTCAATCTCCGTTTTACAGATGAGGTCATTGAGACACAGAGAAGTAAACTGACTTGCCCAAGGTCACACAGCAGACAAGTGGCAGAGCCGGGATTAGAACCCATGACCTCCCGACTCCCAGGCCCATGCTCTATCCACTACGCTATTCAAGTCCCATTGGTATGGCGAATCCCATAAACGTGCTAAATCTCAGGAGTACAGAAAATCCAGCCAAACGGTCAGGTCCCGGTCCCCCCGGACCGCCCCCCGCCCCCACCTGCGCACTTGGTCCTGCTGACGAGGATGGGGCCGGGCCGGCCGGTGCCCCCCTGGCCGGGCCGGGTCAGCAGGACGCTGACGTGGTACTGGGTGTCGGGGTCCAGGTGCCACAGCCGGTAGGTGGGGGCGCTGACGGGGTGCAGCTCGGCCCAGGCCCCCCGCGCCGGCCGGTACTCCACGGCGCGCCGCACCACCGGCCCGTCCCCGGCGAACGGCTGCGCGTTCAGCCGCAGCAGCAGGTAGGTGGGTCCCGCCCGCAGCAGCTGCGGGGGCGCCGCGGGCGACGGAGGCTCTGCGGGAGGAGACAGGATGAGCCCACTGCGTCCCCTCCACCTGAGGACCCCCCAATTCCGGACACCGCCTCGAATCCTCGTCCTGCCCCCTCACTGGCCCCTCATCCCTCCCTGACGGGCCCTGCCCCGTCCCCACCCCTGCCAATTCCTCCCCCGCCACACCCACACCCACGGACAGATCCCCCCACCCATGGCCCGGCCCGGCCCACTCACCCCTGACCAGCAGCTGGGCGAAGTTAGAGACCCCGGCCCCGTGCGGGGCCTGGGAAAGGCAGCGGTAGTGACCCCGCTGGGCGCGCCCCACCCCGTCAAGCCGGAACGTGGCCAGGAGGCGCCGGGCGCTGACCGACTGGACCGTGGCCAGCGGCTCCGCCGGGCCGCTCTGGCGCTGGCCGAAGGAGAGAGGGCAGAGTGATCCCTGGGTCGGGACACAGAGAGGCTGGAGCGGGAGGGAAGCAGGGGGGCTCTGGTTCTGGGACTGGGAGGAGAGCGCCGGGTGGCTGCAGGACAGAGAGGGCTGGAGGACCGGCCGGGCAAGCTCATCGGCAGGCTCACCTGCAGGAGGAAGGTCACGGGCCCGGCCCCCTCCGTCGCCGCCGTGCACTGAAAGGAGGCGTTCTGCCCCGCATTCACCTCCTCGTCCGCCAGCCGGGAGAAGTGTGGGGCCTCCGCTGGCGGGGGAGGGGGTCTGAGGTCAGGAGGTCGGGGGGATACCAGGGGGTCAGGAGTGGGGGGTGGACCAGGGACACAGGCAGGGGATGGGGGGGGGTCTCCAGTGGGGCTTCTCACTCCTTTCCCTGTCTTCCTGATTGATCCAGACTCCCATCCCCCGAGTTTCGGGACCCTCCCACTGTGCCCCTCCACCGTGGCCAAGGGGTCCAGGCCCAGGTCCGAGGGGCCGGAGGGGAGGCCCAAGGGTGGGGGCCCCATCCCGGGGAGACTCACAGCAGGGGTACTTGAGCAACAGAATGTCATCCAGGCCCAGGAAGCCACCGGGGCCACCAGCCACCTCGGCCTCGAACAGCACCTGTGGGCAAAGGGACGGCCCACCTGTCCCTCACTGACCTGGCCCTCGCCGAGACCGGCCAGTGCCCCTTGCCCCCGACCGGGCAGCCCGAGCTTCGTGTCCTCGGGACAGGACGGTTACTTAGCTTCGCAGGCAGCCCTCCTGCTCTACTGGCCCAGATTGGGATCCGTCCCCACCCCACCCTACCCCACCGCAGGATGCAGCACCCCTCAGGCCAGCCGCCCGGCCCCGAGGCCCGTGATTGACTCCCCGTCTCGGGGTGGGGGCAGGGTGGGCTCACCTGGTACTGGCTGGGCCAGAAGGTGCTGACCGCCAGCTCGGCCTGGTGCCACTGGTGGCCATGAGAGCCGGACAGCTCCCAGACGGCGCCGCCCAGGGGACCGCCGTTGACCCGCACGAAGGCTCGGAGGGAGCCGGGGCTGTGGCCGTCCGAGCCGGACAGGAGGTAGCTGAACCGGAGGCAGTGGGTGTCATTCTCGCTCAGGGGGCTCAGCAGCACCCGGGCCCTCTGGCCGGGAGTGTGGCGGGACGCGTTGACCATCAGATAGGAGCCTGGAGGGGGGGGGGGGCTGCCTGAAGACCCTCTCTTCCCCACCTCTCCGAGCCCGGAGCGCGGGGACCGGGAGGCGCAGAGGGGAAGGAGCGGGGACTGGGGCATCAAGTGTTCCTTCCCGACTCTGCCAACTCCAGCCCTGCCCACCCTGCCCATACCTCCCCAACCTCAGCCTGAAGGGCCCTGACCTCCACCCCCGGCGATGCCCCACCTTGACCTATCCAGTTGCGTCTCCTGCTCCTCCCCGCTCCCGCCTCCTGCTCCATCCCCTCCTGACTCCTGCTCCATCCCCTTCCCTATTCCTGCTCCGCCCCGCCCCGATTCCAGCTCGGTCCAGTCTCGACGCAGCTCCGCCCTGACCCTCCTGAGCTGCGGCCACCAGAACTGCCCATAGCGATCTGGGCCGGGCGTTTGTGGGCTTATGAGGGGCAGGGTTGGGCAGCTAGCGTTTTTTTCCCCGCAACCACCGCTGGGCTCCTTTCCCCGGGACTGAGGCCGTCCCCGGCAGAGAATCCAGCCGCCGCGCAGCTGCTGCCCCACAGGGGGCCAGGAGCTGGTGGCCATGAGGTCCAGGAGAAGGTCTTACACCTTACTTATGTGAGCGGAAAACCGGGGCGGGAAGCGGGGACAAGGCAGCTTCTTCCTCAGGGATTCCCGGGCCTCTCACACTGCTTCTAAAAACTTTCTCCTCCAGGAAGCCTGACGAGACTAGCCACCACTGGCCCTAGCACATCCCACCCACTCCGGCTTCAGGACCACCCCGCCCCTGGCCTGGAGGCCTCTCGGTACTGATGAATAGGGGATGAAGGAGGGTGGTCCAGGTCCTCCGCGAAATGGGGTCCCAGGCGAGTCCCTTGGAGGGCTCAGAGCACGTGCCCTGGGAGCACGTGTCCTGGTGGTCCCTCCAAAGAAAATGCTCCTAGACTGCAGAGACTAATCTGGAGCTCTTTACCCATGGAGTGGGACACCGAGGGGCAGGGCCTGTGCGGTCTAGAGGGGGGCTGAGAGAGAGACTCACCAGGGGGCAGGTCTGGGGAGGGTCGGGGGGTGAAGGAGCTGCTCACGAGCTCCCACTGGAAGTCATCGTCATCAGACTGGCTGTACCCGCATGTCAGAACCTCGTCCTCGTCCTCCTCGAAGGTGCAGCCAGCTGTGGGGGCAGGCCGGGGATCACCAGTCAGTCATTCGAGTCGGGAGTCACCATGGCCCAGAGGAGGTCAGGGGCCACTATGGTCAAGGTGGGGTCACTGCAGCTGCAGTGGGTCAGGTGTCCCTGAGGTCAGGGCAGGAGTCCTGGAGGCGGGGTGAGCACTGGTCCCTGTCCCCACTCTCGGCAGAGGGGAGGGTGCTGATCCCCAGGGGAGGCGCGGGGGTGGGGAAGGGGGAAGGCCAGTGCTAGCTCCATCCAGATTTGGGCAGGGGGAAGCTTGGTGGGGAAGGTCCGGTCGGGAGACGAAGCTAAGAACCAGGAGAAAGAGGAGAGAGAATCCTCCGTGGGGGTCTGGAGTCCCCCGCAGCCCAGACAGGACGGGGAAGAGGGAGTCCCGTCCACCTCCTCTCCCCTCTGGCCACCCTCCACCTCCCCTCTGGCCACAGCCTCCTGCCCTCACATTAGGAAAACCAGGTCAGGGAGCCGCCGTGGGGAGGGGGCGTCTGGGAGAATCAGCGCGTTGTGTGTAGGAAGGAGGCACCAGGGTAGCGGGAACAGGACCGCGGAGTCGCCCCCATCTCCTCCAGTCTGGGAGCTGAGGGCTGGTGGTGGGGGGTCTAAGAGGAGGGGCTATGGGTGGGGGGGGCCTCCCCCGCCCCGCCCCCTCGGGTCACCCCAGCTCGACCGGGGCCCGGGCTCTTCCGGCTGCTAAACTTCCCCTAGGCCGGACCGGCTGGGCCACATTCCTCCGCTAATCTTCCCAATCTGGCTGCTCAGGTTACTATGGTAACAGACGGAGCGGCCGCCGGGGGTTGGGGAGGGGGGCTCGGGCTGCGGCACCCTCCGGGAACTGGGGACAGAGGAGGGCAGCTTGGGACAGGCAGACAGGCCGGCAGGGACAAAGCCTGACTGGCTGCCGGACGGACCGGGAGCCCCCGGCGGACGTCCAGGGACCTGATTCCTTCCCCTTACGGCCCCACTCCGGCTTGGAAATTCAACAATCAATCAATCATCAATCAGTCAATGGACCCTGTAGGATCAGCCTGAAGGGGCGGTGGCAGATGCCTCTGGGTGTACGTTTGGGTCTGTGTTTGCACCTGCGTTTGCGCCTGTTCCCCTGTCTGTGCCCGCGTCTGTGCCAGTTTCCGTGTCTGTCTGTGCTTGTGCCCGTGCCCATGCCCGGCCCCAACCCTGCCTCTCCGACAGCTGGTCCCGTCCCGCCCAGCCCCCGGCCACAGAGTCCCCGGAGAGCTTGGTCCAGGGGTGAAGGCCAGGCCAGCCCTCCCGCTTAGCACGGTGGTCTGCGCTCAGTAAGTGCTACGACCACTATTGTTCCCACTGAGGGCGACGGGACGCGTGGATTCTCCAGCACCAAGCCAGTCCGGGCGTCGGGGGCGAAGGCCAAGGGCCAGCCAAGCAGACCAGCTCCCGGGTTTGCAGGGGGCGAAGCCACAATCCGGCCAAGCTCCCACGGCTCCCGGACGACCGTCCCAGCTCTGAGGGTCTCCTTCCTGGCTTCCTTCCACATGGCCTTCTCCTCCTCAGGCTGGGGCCGGTCAGCAATCCCCCTCCCCCCCGCCCAGGACACACATTTTGATAGCATCTGGCTCTGTTTTCTCCGTTATACACGCCAGACACTCAGACCCACAGACCTACAAAGGCACACAGGCACTCTCGGACACACAAACCTACGCAGGTTTTCCTTCTCATTCAAGCACACTCCACCGGACTCCCTTTGCAGTCCATCATCGATGCAGACAGATTACTGTTGCACACACACACACACACATACACACACACTCTGGACGCGGCGGAAGGTCCCGAATTCACTTAGTTGCGTGGGATGGATGCGAGGGGTGGGGGTGGGGTGTCAGTGGCGGCCGGAAAGGGAAGGAGCGGAAGAGGGGAGAGGTTGAAGGAGGGAGCGAAGAAGGGGAGGGAGAAGGGTTGTGTGTATGTATGTGTTGAGGGGGGTTGCTCATGGAAGCGGACCGGAGTGAACAGGATCGAGCCCGTCTCTCCGCGGGGTATCTGCCAAGCTCTGCGGGCCTCGGACCGAACCGGACCGGACTGGCCTGGGCATGCTTCCCCCCCGCGCCCTCCCGCCCCCGCTATACCGCGCTCCTCTCCCCGCCCAGGCGGCCCGCTTGGCCGCTTTCCCCGCCCCTCTGGCCATGACTTAGAGTCACCGGTCCCCTGCTCCGGGAAGTTGCGAAACATCAACAAAATACATCACTACAGCACAACCCCAGAATCCCACCTCAGGGCTCCACAGTACGCCACACAACACAACGCCCCACCAGTACCACACACCGCAATACTACAGCCCAGCCACATAACGTCACAACCGCACACCACCACCTCGCAAAACTTCATACACAGGACACAACCCCTCCACACATCGCCATACAAAGTCCGGGCCCCATGTCAACGCGACTCACAACGGCGTTATCCCAACCCGGCGATCCGTCGTTCCTGGCCAGTGGTCAGTCCTTTTCCTCCTCCCCTTGGAAATTTCCTACAACGCGCCGCCCGCAGATGTGAATACCCACGCACCCACAAATGCACGCTCACAGACACCCCGCACAGCACCCGCTTATTACATACCCACACATACCCCTCTTCTCGTGGGCTAACCCACCTCTCTCGGACACGAGGTTCCGAGTTTTGGGGGGGCGGGTGTGAATGTGGTTGGCGGGGGACGAGGTCCGGGTTCACGGGGGGTCTGGGTCTGGGTCTGACCTGCGGGCTGTCGGGGTCCGGCACGCAGACTGCAAGGTCAGAGCCAGGAGCAGCGCCAGGCCCGGGGCATCGTCCTCCCCGGGGTCCGGGCGTCGCGCGGGGCGGAGCCGACCGGAGCGGAGCCGGAGCGGAGCCGGAGCCGGGCGGACTGACCTGAGGCCCGAACGCAGCCGGAGCCGAGCCGGAGCCGCAGCCGGAGCCCTGCCTGACGTCAGGAGCCGCGGCCGAGAGGTGGAAGCGGCCACCGCCCCCTGCCGGCGCAAAGCAGCGTGGCAGGCCGCCCCCAACGGCTGCGAGCTGAGCTCGGGGCGGCCCCCTGCCGGAAGGGATGAGGGTGGCAGGCGGCCCGAGGGCCGGTCGGCGCCCGGAGGCGGCGCCGAGCACAGACTGCGGGGGTGAGAAAAACGGGACGGGCGAGTCTGGGGGCCCTGGAGAGAAAGCGGGGGCCAGGAGACCAAAGTATCCTTGCCCCGTGAACGGAGGAAGGTCAGTAAGGGGTTCCATCCCATCAGCGTGGCTCAGTGAAAGGGCACGATCTTGGGAGTCAGAGATTTAGGGGTTCGAATCCCGGCTCTGCCACTTGTCGGCTGTGTGACTGTGGGCAAGTCACTTCACTTTTCTGTCCCTCACTTACCTCCTCTGGAAAATAGGAATTAAGACTGTGAGCCTCACGTGGGACAACCTGATTACCCTGTATCTCCCCCAGCGCTTACAACAGTGCTCTGCACATAGTAAGCCCTTAACAAATACCAACTTTATTATTATTAATGTCTAAAACTGAGCTCATTATCTTCCCTCCCAAACCGTGCCCTCTCCCTGACTTCGCTGTCACTGTGGACGGCAGGACCATCCTTCCTGTCTCACATGGCCCGCAGCCCGTGGTGTCATCCTTGACTCAACTCTCTCATTCACCCCACACATCCAATCCGTCACCAACGCCTGCCGGTCTCACCTTTACAATATCGCCAAGTTCCACCCTTTCCTCTTCATCCAAATGGCTATCGTGTTGGTAAAAGCTCTTATAATATCCCGATTGATTATGTGTCAGCCTCCTCTCGGATCTCCCTTCCTCCTGTCTCTTCCCCACTCCAGTCTATTCTTCATTCCGTTGCCCAGATCATCTTCCTATAGAAACACTCTGGGCATGTCCACTCCCCTCCTCAAAAACCTTTAGTGGTTGCCTATCAACCTTCATACGAAACAAAAACGGTCTCACTCTTGGCTTCAAAGCTCTCCATCCCCTTGCCCCCCTCCTATCTCTCCTCCCTTCTCTCTTTTACTGCCCACCCCGTATACTCCACTCCTCTGCCACTCACCTCCTCACTGTCCCCCGTTCACACCTATCCTGCCGTAGACCCGTGGCCCGCGTCCTATCGCTGTCCTGGAATGCCCTCCCTCCTCACGTCCGCCAAACTAACTCTCTTCCCCTCTTCAGAGCCCTATTGAGGGCTCACCTCCTCCAAGAGGCCTTCCCAGACTGATTCCCCTTTTCCCTCTGCTCCCCCTCCCCTCTCCCCCACCTCACCCTTCTGCTCCTCCCCCTTCCCCTTCCCCACCCCTCAGCATTGTGCTCATTTGTATATATTATTTATTACCCTATTATTACCCTATTTATTTTGTTAATGAGTGTATATCCCCTTGATTTATTTATCTTGATGATATTGTCTTGTTTTTGTTTGTTCTGTTTGCTTTGCTGTCTGTCTCCCCCATTTAGGACTGTGAGCCCGTCATTGGGCAGGGATGGTCTCTATCTGTTGCCAAATTGTACATTCCAAGTGCTTAGTACAGTGCTCTGCACATAGTAAGCGCTCAATAAATACTATTGAATGAATGAATGAATCTAAGGCAACTCCTTCCATGCCCTCTGATCTCACGTTCCTGGCTCCTCCACTCTCCTCTTTCAGGGGCTGGAGAAGACTCATTAGCCAGCGAGTAAGATCAAGAGTGGGACCGGGCCCGGACCGGGCTGCGTCTCCTATGGGACCTGGCTCCTCTTGGTCTCTGTGGAGGTTGCGGGGGGGCAGGGTGAATGGCCAGGAAGCTGCAGAGAGGAAGAAGGAACCTGGTCTAATGCAAAGAGCATGGGCCTGGGAAACAGAGGCCCTGGCATCAAATCCCAGTATCTAATTTTACATGTGAACCCCACGTGGACAGGACTGCCTCTGATCTGATTATATTGTATCAGTTCTGGTGATTAGTACAGTACTTGCACATAGTAAGTGCTTAACAATTACCACAGTTCTTATTATAATCCCAACTCTCCCACTAGCTTGCTCTGTGACCTTGGGCAAGTCATTTACTTCTCTGTCCTCAGTTTCATCATCTGTTTATTGGGGTCAATCCTATTCTCCTTCCTACTAAGACTGTGAGCCCTATATGGGAAGAGGGACAAGGACAAATGGCCAACAGAATATCCTGAATATCCCCTGGTTTAGTATTAGGGCTTGGAGGGCTTGGCACATAGAAAGAGTTTAACAAATACCACAATTGTCATAGTAATCACACAATTAATCAATTGCATTTATTGAGTGCTTACTTTGTGGAGACCACTTTCTAAAGCGCTTGGGACAGCGCAATATATTCCCCAGCTACCCTGGCCCGTGTCTCTCTAGGGAAGATTCAGGACAGTCTGAGACCACAGAGGCCAGCCTTCTCCAGGCAAACCGTCTCCCATTAACTCCCAACTCCTCCCAACGCAGCACGCTTCCAACAATTATGTATTTATCATACCCTCTCTCGGAATCTATGTACGTATGCATGATTGCTTGTACAAATCAATTTATTTAGTAGTAATCAAATTCTGTTAACAATGATAATATGATGGTATTTATTAATTATATTGCCAAGTACCTATTAGGTGCTGGTATGGATATAATATAATATTCTGCATTAAACAGAAACTCCTTATCATAGGCTTAAATAACTCAATCATCTTGCCCTCTCTACTACACCCAACCTGCATGCTTCACTCCTCTAATGCCAACCTACTGGCTGTTCCTCGATCTCGCCTGTCTCGCTTGCTGACTTCTGGTCCAGCACCGCCTCTGACTTGAAACTCCCTCCCTCCTGTATCCAACAATTACTCTCCCCACCTTCAAAGCTTTATTGACAGCACATCTCTCTAGAGGCGCTTCCCCTGACTAAGCCCTCATTCCTGTTTCCTTACTCCCTTCTCCCTTACTCACACCTGGGCTTGCCTGCCTTTATCATCCCCCCCTCCAGCCCCATAAGCACTTAATCACATATCCGTAATTTATTTATTTCTATTAATGTCTGTCTCTGCCTCCAGTCTGTAAGATCATTGTGGGTAGGGAATGTGTCTATTTCATTGTGTTGTTCTCTACCAAGCGCTTGGTACAGTGCTATGCATACAGTATTATTATGAAGTGCCGTCGAATCATTTCCGATTCATAGCAACTCCATGGGCATACTTTCTCCAGAAAGTCCTGTCCTCTGTCATAATCCATGACCTTCCTAACGGTTCTTCCATTATCGTTGTTTGGTCTCTATCGTCTAGCTGCTGGTCTGCCTCTTCCACTTTTTCGCTGGACTTTTTCTAGATTAGTGCCTTCTCCAGAGAATTAGTTCTCCTGATTTATGTGTCCAAATATTTTATCTAAGTCGAGTCATTTGGCCTTCCAAAGACCATCTTGTTTAATTTGCTTCAAAATCCTTTTTTTTTAAGGGCAGTCCAGCGTGACTCAGTGGAAAGATCATGGACTTGGGAGTCAGAGGTCATTGGGTTCTAATCCTGGTTCCACCGTTGCCAGGTGTGTGACTTGGGCAAGGTCATCTTAACTTCTCTGTGCCTTAGTTCCTTCATCTGTAAAATGGGGATTAAGACTGTGAGCCCCATGTGGACAACCTGATACCTTGTATCCCCACCCCCAGCCTTAGAACAGTGCTTAGCAACATAGTAAGCGCTTAACAAATACCGTTATTATTATTATTGTTGTTTGCAAAAGCCTTCTCCAACGCCACCTGTCAAAAGAATCGATGTTCTTTCTATCTTGTTTTTTCCTGTCCAGCTTTCGGATCCATACATTGTCATGAAACACCACAGAGTTGCAATTTGTATTTTTATGCAATCGTACATCAGCACGTTTCATGATTTTTTTCCAGGCTCTTCATAGAAAGTCTTCCAAACATTAATCTTCGGCGTATTCTGACTATTAGTTCCTTTATTATTGATTATTAGATCCCAGAGAGAAAATTGTCCACTATTTCAGTTTTCTCTCCGTCCACTACAAAGGTGTTAAAACTGGTACACAGTGAGGACTCAATAAAAACGATTGATTGATTCGAGTGGAACTTCTGCCCTCAGCCAGGAGGCCTGACAAGACTTGGCTCCCCACCTCCCTAGTCTTCAGTTCTACCAATCGACAGGGCGGAGAGGGGAAGAGAGAGAGGGAAGGAGGGGGAGAAAAGAGAGACACTCTGACCTGAAATGCCCCTCCTTCCTCACATCCGCCAAAATCACTTTCTTCCCTCTTCAAAGCCCCACTGAGAGCTCACCTCCTCCAGGAGGCCTTCCCAGACTGAGCCCTCCCTTCCCTCTGCCCCGCGTCCCCTCCCCATTCCCCCTCCTCCTCCATCTGCCCTTCTCCTCCACACAGCACTTGTGCCTATCCGTATATATTATTTATCACTCTACTTCATTAATGATGTCTATGTATCTATGATTCTATTTATCTTGACAGTATTGACGCCTGACTGCTTGTTTTGTTTTGCTGTCTGTCTCCCTGTTTGGACCGTCAGCCCGTTGTTGGGCAGGGATGGTCTCTGTCGCCTAATTGTACATTCCAAGTGCTTGGTATGGTGCTCTGCACTCAGGAAGCGCTCAGTAAATGGGAGCTCACCCTCCTCCAAGAGGCCTTCCCAGACTGAGCTTCCCCTTTCCCTCTGCTCCCTCTGCTCCCTCTGCTCCCTCTGCTCCCTCTCTGCTCCCCCTCCACCCTCTGCTCCCTCCCCCTTCCCCTCTTCCCCTTCCCCCATCTAAGCCCCCTTTCCCTCTGTTCCTTCCCCTCCCCTCAGCACTGTGCTCAATTGTATTTATTTTTATTATCCTATTTATTTTGTTAATGAGGTGTACATCCCCTTGATTCTATTTAACGTGATTATGTTGTCTTGTTTTTGTCCGTCTCTCTCCCCAGATTAGACTGTAAGCCTGTCATTGGGCAGGAGTGGTCTCTATCTGTTGCCAAATAGTATATTCCAAGCGCTTAGTACAGTGCTAAGCGCTCAATAAATAATAATAATGTTGGTATTTGTTAAGCGCTTACTATGTGCAGAGCACTGTTCTAAACGCTGGGTAGCTACAGTGTAATCAGGTTGTTCCACGTGAGGCTCACAATTAATCCCCATTTTACAGATGAGGTAACTGAGGCGAAGTGAAGTGACTTGCCCACAGTCACACAGCTGCCAAGTGACAGAGTCGGGATATGAACCCATGACCTCTGACTCCCAAGCCTGAGCTCTTTTCCACTGAGGCACACTGCTTCCCTTAAATACTATACTATTTAAGTAGTATAGTATATTATACTATACTATTTAAGTAGTATAGTATATTATACTACTTAAATACTATACTATTTATAGTGTATATATATAGTATAGTATATAGCATATATCCCCGGCTTCTCGTTATATCCCGGCTAGACTACTGTGTCAGCCTTCTCTCTGACCTCCCTTCCTCCTCTCTCGCCCCGCTCCGGTCTATTCTTCACTCCGCCGCCCGGCTCATCTTCCTGCAGAAACGCTCTGGGCACGTCACTCCCCTTCTTAAACACCTCCAGTGGTTGCCTATCGACCTCCGCTCCAAACAAAAACTTCTCATTCTAGGCTTCGAGGCTCTCCATCACCTTGCCCCTTCCTACCTCTCCTCCCTTCTCTCTTTCTACCGCCCACCCCGCACGCTCCGCTCCTCCGCCGCCCACCTCCTCGCCGTCCCTCGGTCTCGCCTATCCCGCCGTCGACCCCCGGGTCACGTCCTGCCGCGGTCCCGGAACGCCCTCCCTCCTCACCTCCGCCAAACTGATTCTCTTCCCCTCTTCAAAACCCTACTTAAAACTCACCTCCTCCAAGAGGCCTTCCCAGACTGAGCTCCTCTTCTCCCTCTACTCCCTCTACCACCCCCCCCTTCACCTCTCCGCAGCTAAACCCTCTTTTCCCCCTTTCCCTCTGCTCCTCCCCCTCTCCCTTCCCATCCCCTCAGCACTGTATTCGTCCGCTCAACTGTATATATATTTCCCTATTTATTTTGTTAATGAATTGTACATCGCCTCGATTCTATTTAGCTGCCATTGTTTTTACGAGATGTTCTTCCCCTCGACTCTATTTATCGCCATTGTTCTCGTCTGTCCGTCTCCCCCGATTAGACTGTAAGCCCGTCAAACGGCAGGGACCGTCTCTATCTGTTGCCGACTTGTTCATTCCAAGCGCTTAGTACAGTGCCCTGCACATAGTAAGCGCTCAATAAATACTATTGAATGAATGAATGAATAGTATTATAATATGTAATACATAGAGAAGCAGGGTGGCTCAGTGGAAAGAGCGCGGGCTTTGGAGTCAGAGGTCATAGGTTCAAATCCCTGCTCAGCCACTTGTCAGCTGTGTGATTTTGGGCAAGTCACTTAACTTCTCGGTGCCTCAGTTACCTCATCTGTAAAATGGGGATGAAGACTGTGAGCCCCACGTGGGACAACCTGATTCCCCTGTGTCTCCCCCAGCGCTTAGAACAGTGCTCACCACATAGTAAGTGCTTAACAAATACCAACATCATTATTATTACATATATTTTATACATCATATATTATGTAAATATATATAATATATAATACAGTAGTATATACTACACATAGTATATATTATATATTTATATAATATATCATATTATAATATATTATATAATATACTATATATAGTACGCCTTGATTCTATTTAGTCGCCATTGTTTTTACGAGATGTTCTTCCCCTTGACTCTGTTTATTGCCATTGTTCTCGTCTGTCCGTCTCCCCCGATTAGACCGTAAGCCCGTCAAACGGCAGGGACTGTCTCTATCTGTTGCCGACTTGTTCATCCCAAGCGCTTAGTACAGTGCTCTGCACATAGTAAGCGCTCAATAAATACTATTGAATGAATGAATGAATGAATAGTATATATTATATAAAGTATAATATATACTATACTATACTACTATAAATATTATTGAATGAATGAATAAATACGATTGGATGGATGGATGGATGGATGGAGGCCACAGTGGAAAGAGCACGGGCTTTGGAGTCAGGGCTCATGAGTTCGAATCCCAGCTCTGCCACTTGTCGGCTGTAAGACTGTGGGCAAGTCACTTAACTTCTCGGTGCCTCAGTTCCCTCATCTGTAAAATGGGGATGAAGACTGTGAGCCCCACGTGGGACAACCTGATTCCCCTCTGTCTACCCCAGCGCTTAGAACAGTGCTCGGCACATAGTAAGCGCTTAACAAATACCAACATTATTATTATTATTATGCATGGAGGGATGGATGGATGGATGGATGGATGAATGAATGAATGAATGAATGAATGAATGAATGAATGAATGAATGAATGAATGAATGAATGAATGAATGAGAGGAAGAGGGAGAGAGAGAGAGAGAGAGGTGTATTCGTGTACGGCAGGGGGCGCCCGCGAGGTCAGTCAAGCGTCGGGGCGTCGGGTGAGTGACGCAGTTTTCTGGCGCAGGCGCACAGAGATGAGGCGGTCCTCCGGGCCTCAGGGGCGGTGAGGCGCCCCCTGGGGGCGGGGCGAGGCGGGGCGGCCGGTCCTGGCAGACGGCGAGAGGCATGTGGAGCGGACCGGCGCTGCGGGCGCTGCGGGCGGCGGGGCCCCGGGCTCGGCGGCCCCGGCCCTGGTCCTCGCACCCACCCCGGCGCGGCGCCGCCTCCACCTCCGTCGCCACGGCCCGGGCTCTGGTTTACGAGCAGCACGGAGACCCCTCCCGGGTCCTCCAGTAAGACACCCCGGGGAAGGGGCCGGGGCCGGGCGGCGGGGAGCATCGTGCCAGGGTTGGGCTTCTGCCCCTCGTTCACTAAGCCTAAAGGAGGGACGTGCATCTGGGGGCTCCTCCTTTTGGTCGCTGGCTTAGTACTCTGCTCCAGAGTGGCTGTGAAAGGCGTCGGGGTAGGCGCTGGCTGGGCATTGGGGTCCGCCCCTGGTCATGGCATGGGGGCACGGCATGGTGGCATTCCAGGGGATGGGTCCTGGGGGCGGGAGGAGCCAGGAGGAGCAGGGCTTGGACTAGGGCATGCGAGAGCCCGTCGTTGGGCAGGGATGTTCTCTCTCTGTTGCCGAACTGTACATTCCAAGCGCTCAGTACGGTGCTCTGCACATAGTAAGCGCTCCATAAATACGATGGAATGAACGAATGATTTGGAGAATGAACACGGCGTGGTTCGGGCAGGCGGTGGAGGCGTCTTGGCTGGGAGAGAGGGGCAGGATGGTCTAGCAGATAATAATGTTGGTATTTGTTAAGCGTTTACTATGTGCAGAGCACTCTTCTAAGCGCTGGGGTAGATACAGGGTAATCAGGTTGACCCACGTGAGGCTCACAGTCTTAATCCCCATTGTACAGATGAGGGAACTGAGGCCCAGACAAGTGAAGTGACTTGCCTACAGTCACACAGCTGCCAAGTGGCAGAGCCGGGATTCGAACCCATGACCCCTGACTCCCAAGCCCGAGCTCTTTCCCCTGAGCCGGGAGTCAGAAGGACCAGGGTTCAAATCCCACTTCTCCACTTGTCTGCCCCGTGACCTTGGGCAAGTCACTTCACCCTTCTGCCTCAGTTACCTCATCTGTAAAATGGAGATTGAGACTGTGAGCCCCACGTGGGACAGGAACTGTATCCAACCCGATTTGCCTGTATCCATCCCTGCGCCTAGTACAGTGACTGGCACAAAGTAAGCACTTAACGAATACTGTAATAATGTTCATTATTATTATTATTATTTGGACAGGAGCTAAACAGCAGTGGACCAGTTCAAAGAATCTTCTCTAACCCCTGGGAGGCAGTGGGCCCTGACCCAGCCACAAAGCAGGAAGCAGGCCCAGAGCCAGTCCCAAAGTTGTGGGCTGGTTGGCTTGAGGTCAAATGGCAGTTTCTGGTTGGTCTGGATAATTCATCCCATCTCCGAGGGAGATCGAGTTTGCAACTCCCATTTAAGGAAGCACTTAGTATGGTGCTCTGCACAGTCAAGTGCTCAAAAAATGCCACTGAGTCCAGACCCAGCTAGGGTCTGGAGGACATGCCCGGTCTTTCCCAATGGGGCGCTCCATTTCAATCATGGCAGAGAGACCTAGAAGACCCTAGGGAGCAGGATGGGTGCCCACCCCTGTGCCCCCATGACCCCTCCACAGCAGAACACTCAGTCGGCTGCAGGGTGGGGATGGGCTCACCGTATGGCCTGGGAGCAGCATCTGGTTAATCAAGGACCACAATAATAGTTGTGATATTTGTTAAGCACTTATTATGTGCCAAACACTGTGCTAATTGCTGAGAGGAGGGTGAGTGTCAGGCAGCATTAGGGTAACCCTGGCTACTTTCCTGTGACTGTTTCAAGGTGTGAGAGTCATCGGGGCTGGAGTGCTTTGGGGGGTAGGGGTGTGGGAAAGGACTGAGCACTGGGTCTCACTGTCCCATATGTGCAGCTCAGAGAGCAGGACTGAGGCAGAGCCAGGAGGCCGTGCCAAGTGGAAGCAGAGATGTTGACACTGCGGTCCATGGTGGGGAAGTCCCCATATGTTGGCAGTGGCTGGTGAAAGAGCCCAGAGGGAAGAGGGGAGAGACAGCAAACTCTCAATTCCGGGAGGCATCCTGGTGTCCATGCAGTTGGGCAACTGCAGCCGTCGAGTCTGCTGAAACACAGGCTTCCAGCAGGAAGTGGGAGGGAGGGTGGGTGGAGTGGCAGGGAGTTGGGTGGTCCAGGGTTATTCACCCGAGAGCCAGACCTGGCTCCTTCCCCTCCAGTGGGGGATGAGCCCAGGGAATCGTTCCCCACTGGGAGCTGTACAGCCGGGAATACCAGCAGGTCCAGAGGGAATCGAACGGGCCCTTGGATGAGAGTCTATGAGGGTCACTCGGAGAGAATCAGGGATGGAGAGGGAAGTCAGGGATATTGGATGGTGTGTGCTAGGTCACTGGGAGATAGTCAGGGGCATTGGATGATCCATGCTCAGTCACTGGGGGATAGTCAGGGATGTTGGATAGTCTGTAAGTATGAGTGTGGGTGTCCAGGAAACCATCCAGAACACGGTTCCTTCAAGTATCTTAGGGTTGCTGACAGAGACGGAGTACTGGATGGGCTGTCAGGGGACTGACCCATGGAGACTCTGATGTAACTCAACCAACACTGTTCTAGGTTTGGGCTTCTGTCCCTCGCTCACTAAGCCAAAGGGAGGGAAGTGCATCTGGAGGCTTCTCCTTCTGGTCGCTGGCTTAGTACTCTGCTCCAGAGTGGCTGTGAAAGATGTTGGGGTAGTGCTGGATGGGCACTGGGCCAGACCCTGGTCATGGGCACTGGACTAGCACTGGACGACACTGGGGTGGGCCCTGAGGTGGGCATCGGAGCTACGACAGTCCCACAAAGAGGGAAGCTGTGAGTGAGGAAAGTGGAAGTATCAGCTGGGCCAGCTCACGTGGCTGGAGATTCCCCTCCTGCCCCTCAGGCCTCCAGGCAGGACTTTCCCCAATCTTAGACCATGGGTGGGGTCCAAATGGAGTCAGTAGTGAGGATGTGGGCAGGCAGGGTGGGGGCGGCCACACATCCCAAGCCAGGCCCAGCGTCTGGCCCAGGCGCCGGAGATGTGTAAGTGCCCCGATGAGCGGAGGGTGAGGGCAGGTGTGGGAGGAGAATTTCCCGCTGCATGAGCTGGCCCAGCCCTCACTGTTTCCCTACACATGGGGCTGTCATCGCCCCGGGGCTCCTCATTGCTTCTTGGGAGCAGAACTCTCAGCCAGTGGCTGAATGGGGAGGGGGCCAAAAGAGAAGCCCCAGGACTCCTTTCCCTCCTTTCCTTCCCTCAGACTCAGGCTCAGTGAGCGAGGGATGGGGCCGGAGGGTGGGGAGGGTCCATCCTGGCTCCTGCACTGAGCCCACAGTGCAGTTGGTTTGTTGACATCAGTGACGTCCCCTGGATCAATTGGGCAAGCTAGGCCTGGAGGAAGTTTGTGCTGGTTGCCCTTCTGGACACTCATCCCACCCCACCCCGTTGAAGCTCCCTTCTCCATCTCTGATTCTCTCTGTGACCCAGCATGGACCATCCCTCCCCCTTGACTCTCCCCTCTCCCACCCTGACTCTCCCTGCAGTGATCCAGCATGGACTGTCCAACACCCCTGACTCTCTTCTCTCCATCCCTGATTTTCCCCGCAGTGACCCAGCATGGATTGTCCAGCATTTCTGACTCTCCCCTCTCCATCTTCAACTCTCCCCATAGAGGCTGAGCACGGACCACCCGAAACTCCTGACTCGCTTAGTTGTGCCCACGTGGTACCCTGTGGCAGTTGGGCCAGGGTGGACTTAGTGGCTGAGCTGACCCGTTTTCTATGTTCCCGTCCCGTCCTGCTCCCCCCGCAGTTTCCCTAGCCTCCTGGTTGCTGCTCTACCACCTGTTAGTCCTTGCTGCTCCCTGGAGTGGAATGGGAGGAGGGCTGGTGTCCGGCCTGGCACAGCCCCCAGGGTGGAGGGTGGTGAGGAGGGCATGCCAACTCTGGGTCTTTAATTTTTTAAGGGTATTTGTTAAGCACTTACTATATAACATCTATCGTACTAAGCATCGGGGTAGATACAAGATAATCAATTGGATACAGTCAGTGTCCCACATGGGATGTACAGTCTCAGTACCCATTTACAGACGAGGTAAATGAGGCACAGAAAAGTTAAGTGACTTACCCAAGGTCCCGCAGCAGACAAGTGGCGAATCAGGCTCCTCCTGACACCCAGACCCGTACTCTAACCACTAGGCCATGCTGCTTCTCTGTCCCTGACTGTCTCTGGGCACTTGCTATCTTGGAAGAGGTCCCCTTAGCCGGGCAGCTGGAGAGAGGACCTGGGTCAGGTAGCTCAGGGGAGGGTGTGGGGAGGAGGGTTGACCACCCCAGGCAGCCAGCAGGGAAGGAGTGGGAAGTGACCTGGGCCAGACAGCCGGTGGGTGGTGACCAGTCCGGTTTTCATCCAGACTGAAGGACGTGGAGCTCAGGACGCCAGGCGGCAGGGAGGTGCAGGTGAAGATGCTGGCGGCGCCCGTCAACCCGGCCGACATCAACATGGTCCAAGGTGAACCCGCTGAGATCGGGCCGGGCCTGAGGGTGGCGGGAGACGAGAGCCCCTGCCGGCTGGGGTCTCCTGGTCTGGGCAGGGGGTGTTGGCCTGGGGACCCCGGGTCTCCTAGAGAAGGGGATTGAGGGGCTACTGGCCGGATGATGGAAGGGACCCTCTACTCCACAGGCACATATGCGCTCCTGCCGGCGTTGCCTGCCGTGGGCGGGAACGAAGGGGTCGGTCAGGTGGTTGCAGTCGGGGGCGACGTGACATCCCTGGAGCCTGGGGACTGGGTGATCCCTGCCGACGCCGGCTTTGGTGAGTGTGGCAGGGGTGGGAATTGACTTCTGGCCATTGCTCCTGTGCAGCCTGGTTATGGAGTTTGATTGCCCTCATTGCCTTCCTGTCTCCCTCCCCAATCCTCACCCTTCCCTGGCAGGCCTGTTGACGGCAATGGGTGGGGCTTTGCTAGGGAGCTCTGCGGGCCCAGGGACAGTGCCCAGCTGGCCCAATTTAGGGCCTGGACACCCGGCAGAGCCCGGTTGCAGTGGGAAACTCGCTGAACTGAAAAACTCAAGCCCAACTGCTGGGAACTGAGAGGTCTCAGCCCCTTACTTGACCACTCTGGTGCAATGGGCCTCCTGCTGTCCGTTTACCACTGTGGGATGGGGTGCAGGAGAGTGTGGCTACCAGTCCCAACTTCAGGCTCCCCTTTCTTTGAATACCTTATTCCTCCTTCCTGGTCAGTTGGGGCTGCCACCATGGAGAGGAGTTGGGATGGGAGGCTGGGAGATGTCGCCTGATCCCCAGCCCAGGGTTAACTGTAAGGCTGGCTGAGCCCTGATGGAGGTGGAGGGAGCATTAGCCCGGGCGCTGGGACCTGGGTCGTGGGGTTGAAGGTGGGCCCAGCTCCCCCACCTCCCACCTGGAGTCTCTCTCTGCTGAGCCCCTGAACCGCCCCTGCTGACTCCATCACTGGAGGCTGGGGTGCAGATGAATTCTGGACCGTCTCTCCGCCCGGGGTTACGTTGCACTACCTCCGGCAGGCAGGGCGGGGATTCTATTCTGAGCTTGGCCAGGACACTCCTGTCACCCACGCTGGGGGCCGTGGGGCCAGTGTCCCTGGTCCCCAGCAGTGTCCCTGTGTGCCCCTGCGATGGGACCCTGCCTTTGGGCACCTGCCATGGTTACCAGTGCCCCCTGCCCTCCCCCCTGCTTCCAGCTGCGGGGGTGAGGCTACCTGCCCCCCCCCCCCCCACACCCTGCCCAACCAACTGACTGAACTAGACTGCTAGGCTTGCTCACCCCCATCTTCAACCAGACTCAAGAGCTTCCAAGGAGTTGGAGAGACCCCAGATCGGGAATTCTGACCCGATTTCTCTGGGCACTCTACTCCCTTCCCCCAGCCCCCTTCCCCCGACTCATAATGGTCAGCTGCCCTAGGGGGCCTCCAGTCTTCATTAGAGCCCCAGGCCCGCCTGCCTGACCTCCTCCGTGACCCAGGAACATGGCGGACGGATGTGGTGCTGAGTGAGGAGGTGCTGGTGAAGGTGCCCCGGGACCTCCCTCTGCTGTGTGCAGCCACCCTGGGGGTCAATCCGTGCACGGCCTACCGGATGCTGATGGACTTCGAGGACCTGCAACCGGGTACGATGCTCCTGGAGGGGTGGTGGGGGCGTGGTAGGGGAGCCTGCCGGATGCCAAGTGATATCCAGGAACCGCAACTGAGGGGAGGGCAGGTTGCGGACGCTTCTGCAGGATGCAGTGAATGACCTTGAGGGCCCGCTCGGTGCATGTGGGTTTGGAGGCCAAACCCTCTGGTGGAGAAGAGCTGACTGGGAGGGAGGGATTCCTGTAGAGCCACTTGTTCAGGGAGCAGTGGAGGGGCCGGCAGAGGGGCAGGCTGGATCCAGGTGTGGGGGTGAGGTGGGTGGAGGGTGGCTAGGCAGCAAACTTGGTGGTTGGGACACCGCCTGCAGACACGGCGAGTCCCTGGGCCAGCCGTCTGTCGTCCCCTCGCTCGGGCGAAAACTGTCGGCCCATTCCCCCAGCGTCCTTCTGGGGATCTCCCTTTGCCGTGTCTCTCGATCTTCGCCCGCTCCACCCTCCGCTGACACCCACACCTGGTGCTTGCTCCCCAGGTGACACCGTGATCCAGAATGGCGCCAACAGTGGAGTGGGCCAGGCCGTCATCCAGATCGCAGCCGCCCGTGGGCTCCGCACTGTCAACGTGGTCAGAGACAGGTGGGTGGGGCCAGCAGCCACAGGGACTTTGGCTGGCTGAGGCCCACACCTGGCCAGTTCGAGGTGCAGCCGGGGGAGGAAGGAGATGGATGCCTGGGATTCTCCCTCACAGAATGGGGAGGGACAACTCTGGGGAATCCACAGATTCTCTTCTCCCTCCCAACCCCCAGCTGTCCCCTTGTGAAGCCTGGGCACTTGGCCGTGGTTAGAAAAGGGGTTCTCAGAGGTGCATTCTAGGGCTGACTCCGCTGGGCTCTGGAGAAGGGACAGTTCCTCTGCTTGCACCCCTGCTTTCAGTTCACCCATCCTGTCCCTCCCGCTGCTGGGGGCCACACAGCTCCTGCCTGCAATCTCTCCCCTCCCAAGTGGGGCCAGAGCAGGGTCATGAGCCCAGTGGGATTGCTGGGAACAGTAAGGGGGTGGGCGGGTGGGCCCGTGGTAGCCAGGACAGTGGGTGGCAGCAAGAGGTTCAAGCACAAGTGGGTGGACACAGCTGTAGATGCAGTAAATCTGGGAAGGCCTCCTAGAGGAGGTGAGCCTTCAGGAGGCTTTGAGTAAACTCATTCTCTAAACCATAAGCTTGTTATGGGCAGGGGTCATGTCTGCTAATTCTGTTGTATAGTTTTCTCCCTAGCACCTAGTACAGTCCTCTGCACATAGTTAGCACCCAGTAAATAGTATTGATTGATTGAGGCGACTGTGATCTGGCCAGTTTTGAGAAGGAGGAAACTCCAGGCCAAGGAGGGCCTGGGCACTAGGTCAGACGCAGGGAATTACGAACATGGGATGGTGAGGTCCACGCCATCCTTGCTTGGGGGTAGTGGGCAGAGATTCACCCAGCCCCACCCCCCTTCATCCAGTGGGAGGTAGGAGCTGGAGCCTGGCAGGCGGCACTGGGCCCTGTTTTGGGGTGAGCGGTGATCCCTGACCAAATGTGCTTGCTACCCAGGCCGAACATCCAGGAGCTGGTGGACAGGCTGAAGGCCCTGGGTGCCGACCACGTCATCACGGAGGAAAGGCTTAGGAACCCAGAGATGAAGTTCTTGTTCAAGGTATTGAGGAGGGGGTCCATGGGAGATCCCAGGTTCTCCACCTTCACACCCAAGTGTGCGGAGGCCAGGTCCAGGGGGCTGGGCTGGGTCTGAGGTGCCGGCCCCAGCGTCACTGGCCATTGCGAAGGATTAAGCTGCCCCTCGGTAGCTGCTGTTCTTTGTTCCCCAGAGCACCCCCCAGCCCCGGCTCGCGCTCAACTGCATTGGAGGAAAGAGTTCCACAGAGCTGCTGCGACACCTGGCGTACGTCCCGATGGGCCCTGCTTGGCCTCGCTTCCCCTTCACCTTCTTCACCTTTGCGCTCCCTTTCACGCTCTGCCCTCCCCATTAGCCCCAACTTTCTGCGGCTGAGGTAATGGCTTAGAGCATCTCTGGGACGGATTGTACCTCAAGAGGCCATCTGGTCCATGCCCCTCTTTTTTTTTTTTTTCTTAAATAGTATTTGTTAAGCGCTTACTAAGTATCTATGTATCAAGCACTGTTCTAAGCGCTGGGTTAGCCAGGTCAGACACAGTCCCTGTTCCACAGGGGCCTCACAGTCTAAGTAGGAAGGAGAACAGGTACTGAATGCGTATTATGCAGTTGAGGAAATGGAGGTACAGAGAAATTAAGTGATTTGCCCAAGGTCACACAAACAGGCATGTGGTGGAGCTGGGATTAGAATTTATGTCCTCCGGCTCCCAGACCCATAGCTCTATGCTTGTCCTTGCCTGCCTTCTCCCCATAACCGCTCCTGCTGCTGTGGAGATCCGTTCCCCATGTGGTGGGTGGAAGGGGACGAGTTGAACTGGCAGCTTGGGCACAGCTGGGCCCCGGGTTCCCCAACTCTGGGCCCGGCCCGCTGCCTTGGCCCCAGTGCCTGCTCCCTGCACCCTGCAACTGTCAGTTGTGTTCCAGGCCCAGTGGCACTATGGTGACATACGGAGGCATGGCCAAGCAGCCCGTTCTGGCCTCAGTGGTAAGCAGGCAAGGGCTAGCCATCTGCAGAGCAGCTCAAAGCGGGAGTTCAGGAGCCTAGCCCGGTTCTTCCCTGGACTCAGCTGCCCTGGGGGAAGGCCTTCCTGAGGGTGTGGTTTGGAAGCTCAGCCTGGCACCCCCGGGCAGCAGCTCCCCTGCCCCCTGCCTACCCAGTGGCAGATCCCCCAGCCCCTGGACGGTGCCCCTTCTGGATGGTGGCTCCTTTGGCCCCCGGCTCCCTGGGCAGTGCCCCCTCTTGGGGGTGGCTCCCCCGGCTCTCCTGGACGGTGCCCCCTTTGGGTGATGGCATACTCGGCTCCCCTGGGCAGTGGCCCCTGTGGGTAGTGGCTCCCCTGGTCCCCAGGCCCTGAGCCGTCCTGTTGTGTTGCAGAGTATGTTCATCTTCAAGGACATCCGGCTACGTGGCTTCTGGATGACCCAGTGGAAGAAGGACCACAGTCTCGGTGAGGCAGGGATGGGCAGCCTGGGCCGGGGGTAGCGGGAAGGGCAGAGCTGGTGCCCAGGAATGCGGCAGTTGGAGTTGGGGTTGATGGGACCAGGGGCCAGCGGGGAGCTGCTCTTCCATGGATCACCTGCATCCCCTTCTCATAATGTTCAGCTGTCCTGACAGTCTCCCTTGCTTCATCCCTGCTTTCCCATCTTCCCTAGCCCCCACCTACCCATGCATCTTACAATACCCTGCCCCGTCCTGCCCAGCTCACACCACCTGACCCCTACCCTTGCCTTGTCCCCCTTGCATTCCCATTCCTGCCTTTCCCCGCCGCATCCCCGAGACCCTGCCGAGGCAGCAGTGTGCACAGCAGTGGGCTCTGCAGCAGGCAGAGCAGTGGCCTCAGCCAGCCCTTTCCGGTTACTCTGCAGAGGATTTCAGGGCGATGCTGCTACACCTGAGTTCTCTGGCCCAGCGGGGGCAGCTGTCGGCCCCCCTCTGCTCCGAGGTGCCGCTGCAGGACTATCGGGCCGCGCTGGATGCCGCCATGCAGCCCTTCAGCTCTGCCAAGCAGGTTTTCGTCATGTGACGACAGCAGCGGCGGTGGTGGTGGGGAGGAGTGGCGATGGCAGAGGCTGTGGGTCCTGGACATCTTGCGCTCACAGCTGGTCCAGGGGAAACTGCTCTCTCCCTGGGACTGGGATGTCACCAGTCAGCACCTGCTGGGTGAGCGACGGGCCGGGCCCCGCTCCCAGGCTCCCCACGCTCCCCATTAAAGCTTGAGGGATCTTGACCTTCCAGTAGAGCAGAGTCATGTCTGTGCCAATTGATCCCTGCCCTCATGGGGCTGCCACTCCGAGAAGACTGCACACACCTACATACACACACTGAACTTTTTTTTTTGTTTTTTGGGTGTTTTTTTTAAATGATCCAGGCAAGCAGAGGGAAGTCTGGACTGGAGTGGAGAGAGATGGAAGACAGGGAGGTCAGCGAGGAGACTGATGCAATGATCGAAGTAGGACAGGGTAACTGCTTGGATCTGTGTAGTAACAGTTTGGATGGAGGACAAGGGACCGGTTCTAGAGATTTTGTGAAGATAGAACCGACAGGATTTGGTGACAGACTGAATATGTGGGTTGAATGAGAGGGCTATCGAGGATAGTGCCGAGGTTATGGGCTTGAGAGATGGGAGGATGGTGGAGTTATATATGGAGATAGGAAAGTCTGGAGGATGACAGGATTTGGGTGGGAAGATGAGGAGTTCTGTTTTGGAGATACTAAGTTTAAGAGTTTTACAGGACATCCAAGTAGAGATGTCCTGTAAAACGGGGAAACGTACAACTGTAGAGAATGAGAGGGGTTGGAGCAAGAAAGTTAGATTTGGGCAGGGAATGTGTCTGCCAACTCTGTTGTATTGTACTCTCCCAAGCACTTAGTACAGTGCTCTGCATACAATAAGCGATCAGTAAATACCATTGATGATAACAGTGATGGTGGGAAGCAGTGGCTCAGTGGAAAGAGCCCAGGCTTGGGAGTCAGAGGTCATGGGTCCTAATCCCGGTTCCACCGTTTGTCAGCTGTGTGACCTTGGGCAAATCACTTCACTTCTCTGTGCCTCAGTTACCTCATCTGTAAAATGGGGATGAAGATTTGAGCCCTAAGTGCGACAACCTGATTACCTTGTATCTACCCCAGTGCTTAGAATAATGCTTGGCACATAGTAAGCACTTCACAAATACCAACATTATTATTATTATTATCCACGTAGAGATAATAGTTGAAGATGTGGGAGCGAATGAGTTCACCAAGGCAGTGGATGTAGATGGAAAATAGAAGGGGATCCAGAAGTGAGCCTTGAGGGACTCCCACTGTTAGGGAATTGGGGGCAGAGGAGGAGCCTCTGGAAGACACTGAGAAGGAGTGGCCAGAAGAGAGATAGGAGGAGAGCCAGGAGAGGACAATGTTAATGACGCCAAGGTTAAGTAATGTTTCCAGGGGAAGAGGGTAGGTCACCATGTCAAAAGCAACGGCCAGATCAAGGAGATTAGGATGAAGTTAGAGGTCATTGAATTTTGCAAGAAGATCACTGGGGACTTTTGAGAGGGCAGTTTCTCTACAGTAAAGGTAACAGAAGTTGAACCACAGGGGGTCAAGGAGAGAACTGGAGGAGAGCAAATGGAGGCAATGGGTGTGAACAAATCGCTTGAGGAGTTAGGAGGAAAGGTAGGAGGGAGATGGGGTGCTAAAGGGATGGTGTTGTGGAGCCAGGGTGCAGTGGGGTGGAGACTTGAAACTCCCTCCACGAGCTAAGGGAAGTTGGGGAGGGGCCTGGGTGGACAAAGCCATTCAGGGTCCTGCCTGGGGTGACTAGATCTGTCCACTGCCTTCCACCCTCCCCTTCCAAACTATGCCCCATCCCAGCTAGCTTCCATCAGGGTCCACCCCTTGCGCCTGCCCCTTAAGGGATGGAACCATGCGATCCCTTTTTTCGGCCCCCGAGTGCATTCTGAGAGTTCCCCATGGAAAGCCCAATGTCCCGCTAAAGCCACCAATTGAGGGTCACGGAAGCATCTCAACCAGCCAGCCATAGGTTCTCCCCCTTTGCACTCCTTAGCCGGAATGGTTCCCGTTCGCCCGAAGTCCCGTGTTTGGGGTCTTCTCTCCTTTTTAGGGTTCAATAGGGCCAGACGCCTGCCTCTGTCATGGGTTGGATCAGGGTAAAGGGGCGGTTAAGTAGTTTCCCTCAGCACGAGACGGTGGAGAGTGTGGGAAGGCAGGGAAGTCAGTTAATTTATTGAATGCTTACTCTGTGCGGAGCACTGTACTAAGCGCTTGGGGCAGTACTATTTAGCAATATAACAAACATTCCCTACCCACAACAGCTTACAGTCTAGCGGGGGAGGGGGAAGATAGAAGGAGCAGTGCCCCTTCCTCCAGGAAGTCCCCTGGGCCTGTACTGTGGGAGCACCAGTGCCCACCCCCGGATTCTAGCTAACGGAGTGTATGGCAGCCCAACCGGGTCGTTGGGGAGTCGGGTAACCAGGCAGGGGGAAGGGGCGGCCTCAATCCCTGGGTCTCCACACTGCGCCCTCCCCTCCCCTCCCCGGTTTTGTGTTCATTCAATAGTATTTATCGAGTGCTTAGTATGTGCAGAACACTGTACTAAGCGCTTGGAATGTACCATTCGGCAACTGATAGAGACAATCCCTGCCCAGTAACGGGCTCACAGTGTAAACGGTTCCCGTTTACCCCTTGACTAGTCTGCCACCGAAATCGTCTTTGGGGAGGTGGGGGGAAACTTGGCCTTCCTGCAGAGCCGAGCTGGCCCGACCAATTTTGGGGTCCGGGTCCCAACATCGCTCCCGAGGCCGGTTCAGGAGGTTTATTACCCTATTTATTTTGTTAATGAGGGGTGTATATCTCCTTGATTCTATTTATCTTGATGTGTTGCCTTGTTCTGTTTTGCTTTGCTATCTTCCTCCCCCGTTTAGACCGTGAGCCCGTCACTGGGCAGGGATGGTCTCTATCAGTTGCCCAGTTGTCCATTCCAAGTGCTTAGTCCAGTGCTCTGCACATAGTGAGCGTTCAGTAAATACTACGGAATGAATCTGTTGCCGAATTGTCCATTCCAAGCGTTCAGTCCAGTGCTCTGCACATAGTGAGCGCTCAATAAGTACTAGAGAAGCAGCGTGGCTCGGTGGAAAGAGCCCGGGCTTGGGAGTCAGAGGTCATGGGTTCGCTTTCCAGCCCTGCCACTTGTCAGCTGTGTGACTGTGGGCAAGTCACTTAACTTCTCTGTGCCTCAGTTACCTCCTCTGTAAAAATGGGGATGAAGACTGTGAGCCTCACGTGGGACAACCTGATTACCCTATATTGATTCAATAGTATTTATTGAGCGCTTACTATGTGCAGAGCACTGTACTAAGCGCTTGGAATGTACAAATTGGTAACAGATAGAGACAGTCCCTGCCCTCTGAGGGGCTTACAGTCTAAGCCTTACAGTCTTACACGCTGAGAAGCAGCGTGGCACAGTGGAAAGAGCACGGGCTTTGGAGTCAGGGCTCATGAGTTCGAATCCCAGCTCTGCCACTTGTCAGCTGTGTGACTGTGGGCAAGTCACTTAACTTCTCTGTGCCTCAGTTCCCTCATCTGTAAAATGGGGATTAAGACTGTAAGCCCCACGTGGGACAACCTGATTCCCCTGTGTTTACCCCAGCGCTTAGAACAGTGCTCTGCACATAGTAAGCGCTTAACAAATACCAATATTATTATTATTATTATTATTAATCGGGGGAGACGGACAGACAAGAACAGTAGCAATAAATAGATCTATATCTCCCCCAGCGCTTAGAACAGTGCTCTGCGCGTAGTAAGCGCTTAACAAATACCAATCTTATTATAATGAAATGAATCTGTTGCCGAAGTGTCCATTGCAAGGGCTTCTGCACATAGTGAGCGCTCAATAAATACTATTGAATGAATGAAATGGAGGGGCTCCCCGGCCGGCTGGGGGAGGGGTAAGACTGTAAACCCGTCACAGGGCAGGGACTGTCTCTGTTACCGATTTGACCATTCCGAGCGCTTATTCCAGTGCTCTGCACATAGTAAGCGCTCAATAAATACGAATGAATGAATGAATGAATGAATGAATGAATGACTGTGTCGCTGGCCCCGCGCCGCCCCCGCTCCGGGCCGCCTGGGGGCGCGCGCGGGCCCCCGCCCCGCCCCACTCCAGCGGGGGGGGGGGAGGCGTCGGGAGCGCGCGGGCGCCGCGGCGTGGTGTCGGGAGCGCGCACGCCGCACGCAGTCGCTCGCCCGTGGGCCAGGCCGCCGCCGGATCCGAACCCGGAGCCGCCGGAGCGGAGCGGAGCGGAGCGATGCCGCGGGTGTACATCGGCCGCCTGAGCTACCAGGCCCGGGAGCGGGACGTGGAGCGCTTCTTCAAGGGCTACGGCAAGATCCTGGAGGTGGATCTGAAGAACGGGTGAGGCGGCCCGCTCGGCCCGGGCCCGGCCGGGGTCTGGGGCGGAGCCTCCGCGCCCAGGGAGGGAGCGGGGCAGGCCAGGACCCGGGCCCGGGGCCTCGGCTAGGCCCCGACACTCCACTGCGCCTGCGCGGGGCGGCGGGGGGGGGGCAGGGGGCTGGGATGGGGGGGGGAAGCGGGGGGAGGGGAGCCAGGCCCGGCCCCGCTCCCCCTCCTCATTTTCTCCTCCACGCCCGCCTCCCCTTCCCCCCTTTCCCCTTCCCGCTCCTCCACCCCCTGTCGTTCCTTCCCCCCCCCCTTCTCCAGGGGCACCTGGGGGCAGTCGCTAGAACGGGGTGTGTGGAGGGGGAGCGGGGAGGGGTCTCCCTGTCGTTGCAGGCAGCGGGGCTCCGGGGAGCTCCCCTAGGGAGGGGGCGTCCGGGTCGGGGGCTAGGCCAGAGGTGGTGACACTTGCCGTCCGAGAGGAGGATGGAGAGCAGAGACCCGGGGTCCGGGCCGTAGAAGGGCGGAGACCAGCCAAGGGGCCTCGAAGGGTGGTGGGGGTCCGCCGGGGGCGAGGAGAGCAGCCCCCTCGCCACCCTGACCCGGACCCCGGCCACGCTCGTGAGGTCGGGCCCGAAAGGGCTTCGAGCCCCGACACAGGGACAGGGCGGGCCGGGACCGGCACACGGCCTGCGCTGTCCTCGAGGGAGGCCCGAGGGCACCGGCCGCCGAGCGGAGCGGCCGCGCTCTCTCCCCGCCGCGCCCCGCAATCGCTAACTGACCGTAAAGTTCGCTCGAGAAACGGTTCAAACTCTTATGCTTCTTTTCAGAGTCTGGCTAAGGGGTTCGAGTCACCCGCTCAGGGAGCTCTGCTGGCCCGAGGGGTCATGAGGGACACGGAGACCTTGAGGACGGGGACAGACACCAACTGTCGGTAAAAATACCGAGCGCCCTCGCCGGCCCGGGGCTGACGGTGGTCCTGCCCCCGAGAGCTGTGTGTCTCCCTCTCCGGGGCCGGGGGTGGGGAGCCCGGACCGGCCAGCGCACCGTTGGCCTCCGGGCATCCATCCCCTCCACGCCGGAGCTCCGGGCCCCAGGGCCGGTCGGCGGAGAGGCCCGCCGCCGCCGGCCCTTACGCGGCCTTGGGGGGGATGTGTCGGGGCCGTGGAGGGGGAGACAGGTGGAGGGGCCCCCGTGGCCGCGTGAGGCGACGCTCACGGCTTCTGGGGACGGCGGAGGGCGACGCCGACGGGTCCGTGGGGTGGGGGTTGCCGAGGAAGGGCCACGGGTCCGGGGAGCCGGCGCGCGTGGAGGTGACGGGCCTGCGGGGCCTGTAGAAAGAGTGCGATGGGGCGCTGGGGGCCGGTAGCCTTGGAAAGGGGGGCCGGCCTGAGGCCCGGCTGCAGTTCCGCTCGCTAAGGCTCAGAGGGTCCGGATCTGGCCAGTGGTGACTTCGCTTTCGGTTCGGGGGGACTTGGGGAGGCGGGTCCCTGCCTCGCCGGGAGCCGACGCATCATGGAATTTACCCGGGGGTGGGAGAACGTGCATATGTCGCACTGAAGATGCTCCCTGGGTGACCCTGCCTTAGGACGGTGTGGCACACTGTACCCAAGCAGGGTCTCAAACTGGTCCCAGGTGTCTAGCCTGGTACCACCTCATTAGTCTGGCTAAGACTACCCTGGTCGGGGCGAGGGCTGGAATCAAGCTTTGGAAAATGGAGAGGGCAGATATGGAAAGGGGAGAGAGAGAGAGAGAGAGAGAGAGAGGTTGTTTGGCACCTCCAGGGTGCGAAAGATACCCCCATAGGCCTTTTAAGGTCTCAGTCCCCAGTCCCCGGGGCTGTCACGAAGGGCCCACCAGGTGCTGGTGCTGTTATCAAGGGCCCACTTTGGACAGAGTGAAGAGGAATGTGTCTACCGACTCTTGCAAGTGCTCAGTACAGTGCTCTGTACACCGTGAGTGCTCAATAAATATTATTGACAGATTGAGTGAGTTCTCAAGTCCCTGATGCTGTTACCGAGGGCCCAGTGTGAGCCAAGTGAGGGATTAGTCTCCGGACACCGGCGCTGTGTCTCAGTTGCTGGGGGATGAGCAAGGGAGCAGGTTTTACCAACTGGAGCCGAGGGAAAGGGCAGGCACACTTTCTGCCCCTGCCCTAAGTCGGGGTGGCAGCGAGGCAGAGCAGACGTCCCCCGACCCCTTCTGTCCCGTGGGAGACCGAGTTCCCTTGACCACCCCCTCACCCCCTCCCTGACCCTGTCTCCATCAGGGTTGCTGTGGCAGCGGGTTCAGGTGGCGGGTGGCCAGAGGCTGTTGTGTGCTAGGGCGGATGTGGCGATTCCCCCGTGGTCTGGGCCGCTTCTCCTCAAGGAGAGCTGTTGGCAGGAAGGGACTGAGGGGGCGCAGAAGTGGCAGTGCCAGCAGCTGCCTGGATGGGAAATTGACAGCCCCCATCCAGATGTCCAGGAGGTCCGGGCCCAGGTCTGCCTCTTAGAGCCGTACTCCATTCCCTGGGCAGCAGCCCCACTCTGGGTGGGCCGGCAAGCTGAGAAGAGGCTCTGTGCACCACCTTGAGGCGCCGACCAGGGCAGCAGAGTAAACCCGTGGGGAGCCGGGAGCGGAACTGGGGAAGCTGCCGCCTGCTACCTCCTGCTGAGGCGAGCTCGGAGGACTGGTCCGTCCTCGCTCACTCCGCAGTCTGGCCAGGACCCACTGGGGAACGGGAGTGCCTCCCTCCCAGCTGCGAGTTCAGGGCTTCCCTTTTGGGCTCTTCGGCACCTGGCAAAGGCCAGTTGTGTCGGGGGGAAGTCAGCTTTCTTCCACATACCGGTACACGTGCCCCGTGGACATGCGTGTCTGCTCTCATAGTGTGTCCGGCTCGATCAAGCACCGGATAAAGTCCAGTGTCCACTGCCTAGTTCCTGTCTGCGGGCTCAGGTGCAGCCACCAGCCTGGCCAACCTCCTACTTAGTTGAGAGCCAAGTTTGCTGCCCTTCTGAGATCCCATCTACTCCAGGAGGCCTTCCCTGATTAATCTCTCATCTCCCCACCATCCAACCCCGCCCAACTGCCACTCCAGCACTTGCATGATCCCTTGACACTTGGGTACTCAGCCCTCTACCTGCAGTTTTCTTTAGTGCCTGTGTCCCTGCTAGACTGTAAGCTCCCTGAGGGCAGAGATCACACCTACTAACCGTTATGGCACTTTCCTGGGGGCTCAGTACAGTGCTCTGTCTCCAGTAGGTGCTTAGTCAGTGCTCTTGATCCCTAGATTTTTTCGTGAGCCCATTCGACTGTCTTTACCCAGAATGGCAGCCCGGATCTCCGCACCCAAGATTTCAGCTGAGCCGCTTCCACTCTCCTCGATCTACCTGTGTATTTCAGGCGTCTCTGTGTGGGCCAAGCCCTGTGACAGAAGAAATGATGCTGGAGAGCAGTGGTGGCAGGCGGCATGCTGTTTCTCAGCCTCCTCAGATTGTCTAGGTTGCAGGTAGGGGAGAGGAAAGTCAGGCGATACAAACTCGGGGGACCCTTCCCTTGAGAACCCTGCCTTTCGATTGCTTTGGGGTAATTGCTGTTGAGGGTCTCGTTTTCCCCAAAGACACCACTGACTACTCGAGGCCCCGCAGACGGGAACCCCTAATGAGAACCTGGGGGCTCTTCCCTCTTTGAAAAGATTTGCGGGGGATGCCCAGAGAGTGTCAGGAAGGGTTCCCTTCCGGTCCGCCAGGGCTTTCGAACTTGCCAGGAAATGGATGAGCACCCCAAGGGCAATGAGGCCTGACCATCTCATTTCCGGGTGGGAGTGACAGCGGCCCTCTGACAGGTGCACTGGTGGGCTCCGAGGTCCAGGGTGGCCAGCTAGCTCCAGGGAACCCCTCTGCCAGCTCCGTGGGCACCAGAGGCCCGAGGCAGATCTCTTATGCTGGGACTGGACCATAGGATGAGGGTGTAGGTGGGCGAGCCGGGAGTCACCAAGGCTGCCTTCAGCCGGCCGGTGCATCTCCCAGTGCCGGGATGGCCGAGCCCACGGGCTCCTCCGGGATCGCGGCTTTACTCTGGCGCTGGGGTGACCGGGCCCCCGCATACTTGCAGGGTCCCAAAACCTCATTTATTCACTCCATTTCCTGGCGAGTTTTGAAAAGTGTTGGAGACTGTAATCTCATCATCTAGACTGTAAGCTCGTCGTGGGCAGGGAATGTGCCAACATTTCTGTTACATTGTACTCTCCCAAGCACATAGTGTGGTGCTCTGCACACAGTAGGCACTCAGTAAATACCATTGATCGATCAATTGAATTGTTTCCAAACCACACAGTGGGCACCATGGAGTCAATCAGATGCTTGCATCACTGGGTGTGGGCTAGGTGACATTTGTACCAAGGAATGTAGCAGATGCCCATGCCCCCGGTTCTGAGCCTGGCAGCATTCGTATCACAGAGTGGGTACCATGGGGTCTTACAGATGCCCGTGTCCCTGGTCCCAGGCCGGGTGGTGTTTGTACCACAGATAGAGCACTGTGCTGCCTAGTGTATGGCCATGACCCTGGTCTCAGACCAGGTAGTGTTTGTGCTGTGGAGCGGGCAATGCAGAACCTAGTGGATGCCCGTATCCCTAGTCTCGGAGTCGGTGGTGTTTGTTTTGCAGAGCGGGTCCTTCGGGGGTCTCGTGGATGCCCGTGTCCCTGGTCCCGGGCTGGGTGGTGTTTGTACCACAGAGTGGGAGCCCTCCTTTTTGGGGGTGAGAATTTGCAGCTGGGGGTCCCCAAGGGCCCGCGTGGGCCGAAGGCAGGAGGCCTGGAACCATGCTTCAACTCCGGGGTGTGCGTACGAGTCATGGAGCTGACCGGGGCTCGAGCTCGTCATTGGGCCCGGTCTGGTAAGGGTCCAGGTCTGAACACTTCTGGTCAGTCTGATGGGGGTGAGGGTGTTCGTCGTCCCCTCCCCTTCTCCCTTCCCCTCCCCTGCTTCTTCCTGCAGTCTCTGGCTTGGACTCCCCTTCTCCCCCAAGTCTCAGGGCTGGTGGCTTCACCTATGGGAGTTGGGTGGGCAGGCGGGGAGTGAGCAGAGAGCGGCAGGGGCTCTGTGGGTTTCTCCTGGGGGCGGCCAGGGTCTCTGCTGGGAGGCAGCTCCGATGTGTCCCCGCCCCAGCTGCCCTCGTGCGCCCTGAGCGTCAGCGCCTCCTCCTCCCGGCTGGGTGGGCTTCCTCCCTCCAGCGCGGCGGTGGCTGTGTTCCAGGTACGGCTTTGTCGAGTTTGACGACCTGCGCGATGCAGATGACGCCGTGTACGAGCTGAATGGCAAGGACCTCTGCGGCGAGCGCGTCATCGTGGAGCATGCCCGCGGCCCCCGGCGCGACGGCAGCTACGGCTCGGGACGCAGTAAGCATTCTGAGGCCCGGCTTCGGTTTGGTCCCGGCTGCCGGCGATTCTGCTCCTCTGGGCTGCACTGGCGGGAACCACTTGCGCCAAGCACCGACTCCTCTGTTATCGCCGTTTCTGCCGCCCGTTTCACGACACGCGGACGTAGTCGGCGAGTCCCACTGTGGGTCAGGTGGCGAATGTCACGGAACGGTTCTGAACCGTGACAGCTGAATGGACTGTGTTATCCAACTCCGAGACTCCTTGGGGCTCAGGTGGGCCCCATCCGCCGTTCAACCTGCCCTCTCCGTCGCCTGGCCCCAGGCTACCCGTTTGAGCCCGGCTCTGAATTGTGTCGCCCTTGACCAACCCCAGGGGAGACCGTGTAAAAGTAAGGTTCCCCAAGGAGGACTAGGCCCCAGTGGGATTAGGCTGGGTTAGGGCCAGAGGGTTTTTGGGAGGTTTTTTGCAGTGAGAGTCTCGGGAACTGCAAAGCCCGGCGTTAGTAATCCAGCCCTGGTTTGAGTGGTTCCCCTTCTCACATCTGAGACTGACGTGCCTAGTGTGTGTGCCAGCCATTTAGAGCTGGGCACATGTAACCGTGAAGAAGGTGGATGTGTTCGTAGAAGGGCATGCCCAGCCACTGCGTGGATGGGAACGGCTCCGCCGGGGGCCACCGCGACTGAATGGGGATTCGCCTTCCAGTGCGAGGGGCTTAGGGACGGGGTCGACCCACTCACCCAACCCTGGGATCGCGCCGCCCAGCAGTGGGATGGGTTTGCGCCATTTCCCAGTCAACCCCCAAAGGGCTCCCTGGACCTGTGTCCCCGCAGGTGGCTACGGCTACAGGCGCAGCGGGAGAGACAAGTACGGCCCCCCGACACGCACCGAGTACCGGCTCATCGTCGAGAACCTGTCAAGCCGCTGCAGCTGGCAGGACTTAAAGGTTTGGGGCCTGGAACAGCAAGCCACATACCCCCCCGCCTCCCCTGGCTTGTTCGGATACTGTCCCGAGGGGTCCTGGGACCCTCCAGGGCGGGGACTGGGGAAAATCCCCTCAGCTCCATGTCTCCTCGTTCCCTGGGGCCGCCTGGGTCAGTGGTTGAGGGAGGGCCGATGGACAGTTCTGGGCACCCACACTCCTCTCCATGATCAGAAACAGTTCCTCTCAAGCCCAGGATGATCCACTCTTGTTTTTGAAGGGTTTATCTCTCCTCAAGAGGCTGTGGCCCTTAGGGGTGCCCTCCATCCCCTACCCTCAGGGTCCTAGCGCCGCTTCCCACCCCTCGCCCTGAGCATCTCCCATCTGTGGGGACGAGGCTGCTGGCTGGCAGGCTCTCCCACCCTGAGAGCCCCGTTTTCCCCATCCTAGGATTATATGCGCCAGGCAGGAGAGGTCACGTACGCAGATGCACACAAAGGGCGCAAGAATGAAGGCGTCATTGAGTTCGTGTCATACTCGGACATGAAGCGTGCGCTGGAGAAGCTGGACGGGACCGAGGTCAATGGCAGGAAAATCCGACTGGTTGAAGACAGGCCTGGCTCCCGGCGACGCCGCTCCTATTCCAGAAGCCGGAGCCACTCGAGGTAACCCTCCCTTGGGGACACCATCCCCACCCTTCGCCCATTCTCCCGTCCAGTGCTGGCAGCTGGCGCTCACCCTGAATTTGGATATTGGAGCCTAACCAGAGGCATGGCCTCACCAGGCACGGTCATTGCTCTCCTTGGACTTCTCAGCACCCAATGCCCACCCTGGAGCTAGAGCCCTGCCAGCCCCAGTGCGGGTCAGAGTTAGTGATGGGAGCCCTCTGGGGTGTCTGAACTCTGAGCTGCTTTACTACTCTGCCAGAGGTCGCGGTGGTGGGCGGAAAGTGTAAAGGGGAGAGAAGCCGGCTGCCCACCGGCCTCCTCTGAGCTTCCTTGGGTTTATGCTTCCCTCTTGCCATTTCCACCCCACTTGACCTTGCACCCACCTGCCCCAGTGGCAGCCAAGAGTGGCTACCAGGGCACACTGCCTCTCGGAGATGGCGAGCCAGAAGAATGGGAGACTCGAAGCAGAAGCCCTCCTTCCTCCTTGCTTCTTACCCTTTCCTCCCTCCTCCTTCTTCCCTCCCTCCTTCCCCTGGGCATTGGTTGTTGAAGGCTGAACAGGATTACTTTATTCCAACACAAGCGTCTTTGCCCAGGACATGATTCAGTCAGTAACTCCTGAAAGGGGGCAGGTGGGCTCTCCAGGAGCCAGGGAGGAGCCGGGGCAGAGGGGCAGTCTTGAGGTGATGACACCTAGTTCCGGGTTCACTTTTGTTAGATCCCCACTCCCACCTCAGCCGGCTTCAGGCTACTTTCTCTTCTCTGACTCCTGCCCCAGCCCTCTCCCAGCTGGCTTCTCTTCCTCCTCCCATCTGCCGCCCCCCCCACCCCCCCACCACAGTAGAGATATTCAGTTCAATTTCATTCCGATTCTTTGATCTATTTACAGGTCACTAAAGGTGTCTGCATCCCCTTTCCTCCTTCTCAGTCTTAATCTGGCAGCTCCCGCTTTCTGAAAGAAGCAGTCTTGATATTTAAGTGCTCACTGTGTACTAAGCACTGTACTAGTTGCTGGGGTAGATTCACTATAATCAGGTCAGATGTAGTTAGGGTCCCGCACGGAGCTCACAGTTACACAGGGAGGGAGAACAGGTGTTGAGTCCCCATTTTGCAGAGGAGGAAACTGAAGCACAGAGAAGTTAAGTGACTTTACCCAAAGTCTCAGAGCAGACAAGAGGCAGAGCTGGGATTAGAACCCATTCCCAGACCTGGGCTCTTTCCACTAGGCCACACTGCTCCTTCCACCCTGCTCCCCTGTTCTAATCCCAGCAGCTCCCACATCTTGCCAGGTGCCCATGATATTAGCAGCTGAACTGGGAGGGTGTGCGAGAGGGTCACGTCTGAGGAAGCGGGTCTCCAGCACTGGAACTCTGGCCACAGACATCAGTTCTCACTGTCCTGGCACACCCGCTCATGGCCATCCTGATGAATGTCACTGCTGCCCTCTCCCCCGGGGGATGCACCAGCCTCAGTCTTGGGCTTCCCAGGGTCAGAGCTTTGTGAACTGGGCTACTGAATGGGCCACTGTGGTTTCTGTTTCCCAGGTCTCGTTCCCGAAGCCGACATTCTCGCAAGAGCCGGAGCCGCAGCGGGAGCAGCAAGAGCAGCCGCTCCAAGAGCCGGTCCCGGTCCAGGTGTGTCTCGCTTCTCAGGGAGGGGAATGGCCGGGAGGGGTCTCCCGGGCTCCGGGTGGTCCCCCAAACAGACAGGGGACCCGGACGCCGGGGCGGGGGTTGTGTGGGGGTCTGCAGCCTAAACCTGGATTTCAGAATGTTCTTTTCCTTTCTCACCCCATTCTCAAGTGTGGAAACGCCCTCCTAATTCCAAGCCGATTCCCGGGATGACATCGGTGTCTCCTCGTTCCTCCTCAGGTCTGGTTCCCGCTCGAGAAGCAAGAGCCGGAGCCGGAGCCGTGGCAAAAAGGAGAAGAGCCGCAGCCGCAGCGCCGACGGGCCCCGGGGCGAAAGCCAAGACAAAGCGCAGGAGAAGAAGGTCCAGAATAGCCAAGCCGGCGGCCAGGCGGGCAGCCGGAGCTTCAGCCAGGGGAAGAGTCGGAGCCGGAGCCGGAGCAAGGATGGGCCGGAGAAGGGGGACAGGGAGAGCGGCGCCCGCGGCCGCAGCCAAGAGGAGAGAGTCAGCAAGGCCCGCAGCCGCAGCCGCAGTGGCAGCAAGGACAAGAGGAAAGGGAGGAAGAGGAGCCGAGAGCGGAGCCGGACCCGGAGCCGGAGCCCCAGCAAGGGGGAGAAGAACAAGAAGCGCAGCAAACGGGACGCCAAGCCGGATGGCAAGAAGAGAAAGAAGGACGACGCAGGGGCCTCCCGCTCGAGATCCCGCTCTGGGTCCAAGGACGAGGAGGCTGGGGCCGGAGCGGGGCGCGCCAAGGGCGAGGCTGACAAGGAGGAGAGCAGGGGGGCTGCGGGGGCCTCCGAGCCCAGCCGGGAGCCCCGCTCCACTTCCAAATCGCAGCCAAACCGGAAAGCAGAGTCCCGCTCCAGGTCAAAATCGCAGCCTCGCTCAGCCTCCCGCTCACCCTCCCCATCTCGGTCCAGATCCCGCTCGCGGTCCTAACTGGGCCGCGTCCCCTTCTCCTGCCCGCCGGGACTCCAACCCTCCAATCCCCCTCCGAGTCTTTTGTAACGTTTGGTAGTTGTAACCCAAGTGTTTGCAGTAGAGCACATGTCGATGCTGTACAGTTTTAACCTCCCGGTATGTCTGCGACTGGCAGATTCCAGAGTGTCCTCCTTGCCAAACCCAGAGGGGGAGGGCGAGGCTGGGGGCGGAGGCCGGTGCGGGGGCGCCAGCCCGAGGGTGGCGAGGGCCCCGACCTCCCAGAGGCGGAGACCCGACCCCAGGGACGCAGGGGGCGGGGGCGGCGGCCGGTCGGTAGGTCACGCGGTCGGTTGTCCGTCCGGTTACTGGCCATATGTGCCCTTGCCGTGTGATGTTCACCATTTAGTGAAAGTGCTGAGTCTTAGGTTTCATAAGATTTTTTCGTTTCCTCTTTTGGGACTTACAGAATTGTGAATAGCACAGTCAAGGAGACTGACCCCTGCTGCAATCCTTAGGAAAGCCACTGTAGACTTCCATATTACGGTATTGTGATGATATTCTTGTTTTATATTAAAAACAAAGGGTTTTTTTTATTTTATTTTTCCCCGTCTTGCAAGGTTCAGTGACCCCCGTTTCCATGAAATTTGAATAAAGACTATTTTTGCTTGACAAAATCTGCCGGTGGTTGAATTTGACCAGATGTCTGATGGCAAGGATCGGGGGTCCTGCTTTTGGGGAGAAGAAGATCGATGGTGATCCCGCCTTCTCACAGACGCCCTAATGAGTGAGACTATGGCTTGTTTCCCAAAGGGGCGCAGCTGGGCCCGAAAGGCGTCGGTGTGATAGAGGGGATGGTGACTGGGGGCTGGGTCCTGTTTGCCTCAGCCCTTGTCGGCCAGCTTGGGCACTGCAGCCCCCCCTGGGACGATGAGGCCTCCATGGGTACCTGTTCCTGCCCTCCCTGATGGGGCCGGGGCACTGCGCTGAGTCCTCTGGCAGCACGAGGACTTCCCGGTCAAGAGACAGGAGGCATGTTGAGCGCCTGCCATGAGTAGGGTCGGAGCTGTTGGAGAGAGTGGGGGCCGCAGGAGCTGGGCAGTTAGGGTGGGGAATTGAGGTGGCGCTGGGTGAGCGTAGAGGAAGAGGTTACGGGATGAGGGGAGCTGTCTGGCACCACGCAGTTCTGCCTGGGGTCTGGGTCGCCTTCCCAGATCTGAGGGGCAACTCCACCTGATTCAAGGGGGAAGGGTCCCAGGGTGGGGGAAGGGACGGGGACCCAAGCGCCTGGCTGTAGCCCGACTGCTGCTCTTTACCCGGCCCATGGGTCCCTAGGGTGAGTGGACCCAGGAGTAGTTGAAGAAGGGAGTTCCATGGGTCTGGAGGCAAGGACTTTCCAGAGAAGCAGCATGGCTCAGTCAAAAGAGCCCGGGCTTAGGAGTTAGAGGTCATGGGTTCCAATCCCGGCTCTGCCACTTGTCAGCTGTGTGACTGTGGGCAAGTCACTTCACTTCTCTGTGCCTCAGTTCCCTCATCTGTAAAATGGGGATTAACACTGTGAGCCTCACGTGGAACAACCCGATTACCCATATCTGCCCCAGTGCTTAGAACAGTGCTCTGCACATAGTAAGCGCTTAACAAATACCAACATTATTATTACTTCAGTTTCCTCATCTGCAAAATGGGGATTCCCTCCTACCTACACTGTGAGCCCCATATAGTGCAGGGACTGTATCCAACCTAATTATTTACCCCAGCGCTTAGTGGTTGGCACAAAAAAGGTTCTTAACAAAAACCATAATAGTAATGCTACTATCAATTCATTCAATCGTATTTATTGAGCACTTACTGTGTGCAGAGCACTGTACTAAGCGCTTGGGATGTATAATATAACAATAAACAGACACATTCCCTGCCCACAATGAGTTTACAGTCCTGAGGAGATGGTTGTGTTATTGAGTGGGGACCCTCTGAGTATAGCGCTCTCCTCTCCCCTCCTCGAGCGGTCCCGGCGAGAAGCAGCAGCGTGGCTCAGTGGAAAGAGCATGGGCTTTGGAGTCAGGGCTCATGAGTTCGAATCCCAGCTCGGCCACTTGTCGGCTGTGTGACTGTGGGCAAGTCACTTCACTTCTCGGTGCCTCAGTTCCCTCATCTGTAAAATGGGGATGAAGACAGGGAGCCCCACGTGGGACAACCTGATTCCCCTGTGTCAACCCCAGCGCTTAGAACAGTGCTTGGCACATAGTACGCGCTTAACAAATACCAACATTATTATTATTATTATTAAGGTATCAGCTGCGGGGAGAGGGGGAGAAGGTCTTGGCGCGCATGCGCGGGCCGTCTAGCGGCTCGGCTGCGCGCGCAGCCGCCAGGGCCAACCCGGGCCGAGAGGCTGCTGGGAAATGGAGTCCGTGGGGTGAGGGGCCGTGTAGGGCGGGCAACGGGCTCAGCTCGGGAAAGGCCTACAAAGGGGCCGCTGAGAGCCCGCTCCCCAGGCCCTGGGCAGAGCCCTCTAGCGGCCGTCCCGCCTTCTTCAAAAGCCCACCTCCTCCAAGAAGCCTTCCTTCACCAACTGTAAGTATCCCCGTTTTTAATCATCCCTGCAGCCACCCCTTGCACTATGAATTTATTTATGTCCACCCGCGTGGCTCAGAGGAAAAAGCACGGGTTTAGGAGTCAGAGGTCATGGGTTTGAATCCCGCCTCCGCCACCCGTCAGCTGTGTAACTTTGGGCAAGTCACTTAATAATGTTGGTGTTTGTTAAGCGCTTACTATGTGCCGAGCACTGTCCTCAGCGCTGGGGTTGACACAGGGGAATCAGGTTGTCCCACGTGGGGCTCACAGTCTTCATCCCCATTTTACAGATGAGGGAACTGAGGCACCGAGAAGTTAAGTGACTTGCCCAAAGTCACACAGCTGACAAGTGGCCGAGCCGGGATTCGAACCCATGAACTCTGACTCCAAAGCCCGTGCTCTTTCCACTGAGCCATGCCTGCTGCACTTCACTTCTCGGTGCCTCAATTACCTAATCTGGAAAATGGGGATTAAGACTGTGAGCCTCACGTGGGACAACCTGATTACCCTGCATCTACCCCAGCGTTTAGAACAGTGCTCAGCACATAGTCAGCACTTAACAAATACCAACATTATTATTATTATTATTATATATATTTCTATATCTATGTCAGGGATTCCCTCCATGGGTTCTGCCTGGTGTCCGGAGCCCTCAGGAAACAAGCCCTGTCCAGTGGAGTCCAGGGTCTGAGGTATGGGGTAGTGAGGGTGGCCCCTCCTGCATATTCACTCATCTATTCAGCAATTCAGCTGTATTTATTGAGTGCTTACTGTGTGCATAGTACTGTACTAAGCGCTTGGGAGTGTACAATACAACAATTAAGAGTGATAATCCCTGCTCACAATGAGCTCACAGTCTAGAAGGAGGGCGACAGACATTAATACAGATAAAATTACAGATATATACATAAGTGCTTATTTATTTTTCTGGACACCTGCCATTCAGGTGAGCATTGATAGCTAGTAAGAGTATTTATTGAGCACCAAAGTAAGCATATGGGAGATGCAACAGAATGCAGGACATGTTCCCTGTGCCCAAGGAGCTTATACTTTAGCCGAGAAACAAACAAAAAGAATCAATCAATCAATCAATCAATGGTATTTTTTAGTGAGCGCTTACTGTGTGCAGATCACTCTATACTTTGCTTGGGAGAGTACAATATAACAGAGTAGTTAGATACAATCCCTGCCCCCCAAAAGCTTACAGTCTAGAAAGACTGAAACAACTAGAGTGGTCAAAATATATAATAAAATAAAATAAACACATATGCACAAGTGCTTATAAAAAAGTTCTTAACTGCTAGAGTTGGCTGATGGAGTCAAATTCCCCAAAAGAATCAACCCATGACTCTGAGAAAGACACAGATCTGACTATATTTGCTCTAAATTTATCAAAAAGAGAATGAACTGTTCCAGCAGTCACCATGAAAACAGGAAACATGAAAACATGAATCGCAGCAGGTATGTACAATCGCCATGAAAACAGGTTCTCACTTTGCCAAATTCTCAATTCTGATACCACAGAGTTGGAGAAGTCTTGCTGAGACATTTGGGCACAGGATTAATGTTTTGGAATTCCTCTAAACTGCTTTCCCTAAGGCCCAGGAGGCATAGATAAGAGGGCAAGGGGTTGATGGTAGGGATTTGAGGGGTAGATGTGAACTCTTTCTCTCAGCTGGGAGGAGAAACAGATCCCAATCAATCAATTAGTGGTATAATTGAGCCCCTACTGAGTGTGAAGCCCTAATCTTTTCTACTTTTGGGAGACTATAATAGAAAATAGACATCAATTCCTGCTCTCGAGAAGCTTCCAACCTAATAGGGGAGACATATATGATTGCAGAATGTGGGTACAGGAAGAAGGACAGAACAGGTAAGGGTATAAGTATGTCAGGGTGGAGTAGTGATTAAATAACTGAATTCACAATTAAATAAGAATATACACATGTCCCTAAGTGCTGAGAATCAGAATAAAATAAATAAATACTAAGGGTGGATGTTGGATTGATGTGACTTGGGGTGAGGGAGATTAATTCAGAAAGGCTACTTGGAGGAAGGGGGGTGGGATTTTAGGAAGGCTTTGAAAATGTGGAGTGCTGGGATCTGGAGGGTGTTGGGGGGGTGTTCCGGGTGAGGACAAAGTTACAGAGGTATGAGATCAAGGGGGAGCACGCAGAGGGGTCAATCCTGGGACCTTGGGTCTAGTACAATCTCCCCAGAACCGCCCCACCCACTCGGGGGCTGCTTTTCTGAGCCGCGGGGGGTGGGGAGAAGGGGGAAAGGGGATACTCTATGCCCACCGCTTCACACTCTGCCTGGGAGTTGAGGAGGGGAGGGGAGACTCTAGACATATGTGCTAGGGACAGGGATGTTTGTAGTGATTTCTGCTAATTTGCCCTCATCCATGCGTGCATTTATCCTTCCATTTTCTGGGCTCAACAATTGTGGTAAACTATAAAAGATTTATTTCTGTCAGACTTCCCCATTGAATTGTCAGCTATATAAGAGCAGGGAGCGTGTCTTTTACTATACTCTCCCAAGCCCCCAGGAATGAATACAGCAGTATTTTCATTACCCTATTTATTTTGTTAATGAATTGTACATCGCCTTGATTCTATTTAGTTGCCATTGTTTTTACGAGATGTTCTTCCCCTTGACTCTATTTATTGCCATTGTTCTTGTCTGTCCATCTCCCCCGATTAGACTGTAAGCCCGTCAAACGGCAGGGACTGTCTCTATCTGTTGCCGACTTGTTCATCCCAAGCGCTTAGTACAGTGCTCTGCACATAGTAACTGCTCAATAAATACTATTGAATACAGCATAGGTACCCAATAAATAGTAGGAAGATCTGAGAGAGAGGGCAGGAGCAGGGCTAGGTGGGTGTAACTGTTTGTCCCCTTCTAGACTGGAAGCTTCTTGTGGGCAGGGACAATGTTTATCAACTCTCTTGTATCCTCCCAAGTGCCTAGTACAGTATTCTGCACACAGTGTGTACTCTATAAATATCACTGATCTGGTGATCCGGGAAGCTGGGATATGAGAGTCTGGTGATGTGGGGAGTGGGCAGCAAGCAGTGTGGCCTAGTGGAAAGAGCAGTGGCCTGGGAGTCAGGGACCTGGCTTCTAATCCTGTCTCTGCCACTTGTCGGTTGTGTGATCTTGGGCAAAACACTTAACGTCTCGGTGTCTCAGTTTCTTCGTCTGTAAAACAGGGAATTCAATGCCCATTCTCCTTCCACTGAAACCGTGAGCCCTATGTCGGACAGGGACTCTGTCGGCCCTGATTATCTTGTATCTACCCCAGTGCTTAGTACAGGGCTTGGCACATAATAAGTGCTTAATAAATACTCTTATTCCTCCTTCTATTTCTCCTTCTTATTATTTTTAGGAGCGTGTTGGGGTTTGGAGTGTGTGGCTTCGTTCCATGATGCTGCCGGCTCTGCCCCGGGAGATCAGCTCCATCGTGAGGAATCGGGAAAGAAACGGACCCAGCACAACCGGTACCAACGTCCAGCAGTGCTTGACACATCGTCAACCTTAACAAGTCTTTAAGTCTTCAAGTCTTTATTCTTCACAAGAATCATCATCAATAAGGGGAGAGAAATGGGCGGGCGACCACGGGCCGGTGGGAACCCGGCGGGAATTCCTGCCCGCGCCGCAGGGGGAGCCGGAGCTCAAGAACTACGATCGACTGACGACTGACTGACTGACTGACTGTGTCTGCCTGCACTTGAGTGTGTACTGTTACTACTGCTTGTCATCTCCCAAAATGAAGGAGAGATAATGGGGGGGGGGCGGTTATGTGTGTATGTATTCCATTCATTCATTTTCAATCATATTTTAAGCGCTTACTGTGTGCAGAGCACTGTACTAAGCACTTGGGAAAGTATAATGCAACAATAGTGACACTCCCTGCCCACAATGAGCTCACAGTCTCGTGGGGGGAGACAGTCATCAATACAAATAAATAAAATTACAGGTATTTACATAAGTGCTACGGGGCTGGGAGAGAGGGAAAGAGAAAAGGAAGCAACTCAGGGCCATCCAGAATGGAGTAGGAGACAAGGAAAAGTGGGCTTCAGTCTGGGAAGGGCTCTTGGAGGAGATGTGCCTTCCCTAAGCTTCTGGCGAGGGGGGAGAATAATTGTCTGGCGGATTTGAGAAGGGAGGGCTTTCCAGACCAGAGGTAGGACGGGGGTCAGGGGTTGGCGGCGAGACAGGCGAGATTGAGGCACAGTGAGAAGGTTAGCACCAGAGAAGTGTATTATGTGGGCTGGGTTGTAGAAGGAGAGAAGCAAGGTGAGGTAGGAGGGGACAAGTTTTGATATGGAGATGGTTAGGCAAGCACTGAAGATTTTTGAGCAGGGGAGTGGATATCTGCCTACAGGAGCCAGGGTTTCAGGATCCTTGTGGCTCAGGGTCCACAGTCACCACAACCACTGCTTTACCAAGGTGTTGGGGTTGTTTTGTTTTTTATGGTACTTTGTTAAGCACTTACTATGTGGCAGGCATTATACTAAATCCTGGGGTAGATACAAGCTAATCAGTCAATCAGTGGTATTTATTGAGCATTTACTATATGCAGAGCAATGTACTAAGTGCTTGGAAGAGTACAGTACAATAGAATTAGCCCTCACATTCCCTGCCCATAAAGAGTTTTACAGACTACAAAAGGTGTGAATTCAATAAGTTTTGAAGGTGGGGAGAGTGAATCATCTGTAAGCTATGGACAGGGGAGGGAGTTCCAGACCAGGGGGAGGTTGAGGGTGAGGGGTTGGTGGTGAGATAGATGAGACCCAGTACAGTAAGCAGGTTGGCATTAGAGGACTGAAGTGTGCGAGTTGGGTTGTAATAGGAAATCAGGGAGTTGAGAGGAGATTATTGTCCTTGTCTTGTGGTGTTATGTTTTTTTTTAATCATTTCCACCTTTCCTTTTGTATGTCTCACCAACCACCCTTCCTCCCTTGATTTTTCAGCTGTCTTTCCCCTCCTAGTCCGTGTTCTTCTCCATTGCAGTGCAGCCTGCATGTTTTGCTTCTCACTGTACCTCACTCTTGTTTCTCTGGCCCTCCCTCCTACCTAGAACTCCCTCCCCCTTCGCAGTCAGCAGACCACTGCCCTCTGCAGCTTCAAAGTCCTACGAAAATTACATCTCCTCCAGGAAGTCTTCCCTGGGGAATATTGCATCACCCACCCTGATTTCCTCCTTCTTATCACCTATGCACTTGAGTCACCTACAGGACTTATGTCCACATCTTTATTTTTACACTCTATTTCTTCCTCTAAATATAATTCACTTTAGGGTCTGTGTCCCCAACCAGGTTATTGAGGGCAGGGATTTTGTGTATGTACTCTCCTGTGCATTGAGTTCAGTGATCTGCACAGTGTTAGTGTATAATAAATACAACTGATTGTTAATTTATTATTGTTACTGTTATTATTACTGTTGTATTTTTAAGTGCTTATTATGTATCAGGCACTGTTTGAAGCCCTGTGGTTGTTATATGTTAATCAGGATGGACATAGGCTCTGTTTCACATGGGGCTGACAGTTTAAATAGGAGGGGGAACAGGTATTGAATTCCCATTTTATAGCTGAGGAAACTGAAGCACAGAGAAGTTAAGTGACTTGACCAAGACCACACAGCAGGCAAGTGGCAGAGAAGCAGCATAGCCTAGCGGATAGAGCACAGACCTTGGAGTCAGAAGGACCTGGTTCTAGTCCCAACTCCCATCACTTGTCTGCAGCATGGTATAGTGGATAGAGCACAGGCCAAGGAGTCAGAAAGTCATGACTTCTAATCTGGCTCCGGAATTGTCTGCTGTGTGACCTTGGGTAAGTCACTTCACTTCTCTGGGCCTCACATGTAAATGGGGATTGAGACGGTGAGCCCCAAATAGGACAAGGACTGTCCTAACCCGATTGCTTGTAACCACCCCAGAACTTAGTACAGTGGCCTGACACACAGTAAGTGCTTAATAAATGCCATAGTTATAAATCATTATTATTATTATTTCGACCCCAGAGCTTAGTACAGTGCCCAGCACATAGTAAATAATAGGTACAATTAATTTTTTTTAAAGTACCCAGATTAGAACCAAGATGATCTGACTCCCAGGCCGTGCTCTTTCCTCTTGGCCACGCTGCTCTTAATTGAGGCCAGGTCCCTGCCAGCTGTCCAGCGGTCAATGTTGCCCCGCATCCTGAACCTTGTTCCGTCCTGGCCCAGTCACCACCCAGGGTTCCCAGGCGCCATCAGCTTCAGCCAGCCACAGTGAAAGGAAAGTGTCCCGTGGAGCTGGCAGGCAGCCAGCCATTTCCCAATATTTCCCAGGCCCCAGCTGAAGGACACTCCTCCTCCCAGCCTCCTGGCACTGCCTGTGGCCCCTTCTTCTGCTTGGAGGGCAGGTCCAGAGTGTCTGTCCCCAGGAAGTCGGATGGTCCTGGGAGAGGCGGAGACTCCTCCTTATTTGGTTTAAACGTCAGTGAAATCCATCTCATCTGATCTTTTGGAATGAGAAATCAGTTGCTTAGAGCTCTGAACTGAGTGCTTGGGAGAGTGACAGAGAATTAGTGGACACAATTCCTGTCCTCAAGGAGTTTACAGCCTACTGGGTGCAGAACACTGTACTAAGCACTTTGAAGTGTACCATAGAATTAAAAAACATGATCCCTGCCTTCGCAGAGTTCACAGTCGAACGGATTAGATACCATCCTCCTGGCCAGAAGGATCCCAATGTATGACTGACTGCCGATCGATTGATTGGTGTATTCAGAGCTTACAGGCAATATCTGTCCATTGCAGCTGGGCTCCTGGGGCCCTAGCATCAGTACCACGTGGGAAGCAGTGTAGTCTAGTGGCTAGAGCCTGGGCCTGGGAGTCAGAAGGACCTGGGTTCTAATCCCGACTCTGCCATTTGTCTACTATGCGACCTCAGGCAAGTCACTTCACTTCTCCGTGCCTCTGTTATCTCATTTGTAAAATGGGGATTAAGACTGTGAGCATCATGTGAGACATTCATTCATTCAATAGTGCTTATTGAGTGCTTACTATGTGCAGAGCACTGTACTAAGTGGTCAGAATGTACAATTCAGCAACAGATAGAGATAATCCCTGCCCAATGACAGGCTCACTCCCATTTCTCTCCTAGACCCCCTCCAATCTGGCTTCCCGTCCCCTCCACTCTACCGAGACTGCTCTCTCTAAGGTCACCCGTGACCTCCTTCTTGCCAAATCCAATGGCTCCTACTCCATTCTGATCCTCCTTGACCTCTCTGCTGCCTTTGACACTGTCGACCATCCCCTCCTCCTCCATACCTTATCTCACCTTGGCTTCACGGACTCCGTCCTCTCCTGGTTCCCTCTCACCTCTCTGGCCGGTCATTCTCGTCTCCTTCGCTGGCGCCTCCTCCCCCTCCATCCTTTAACTGTTGGAAGTTCCTCAAGGGTCAGTTCTTGGCCTTTTTCTGTTCTCCATTTATACTCACTCCCTCGGTGAACTCATTCGCTCTCATGGCTTTGACTACCATCTCTACGCAGATGATACGCAGATCTACATCTCCGCCCCTGTCCTCTCCCCCTCCCTTTAGGCTCACATCTCCTCCTGCCTCCAGGACGTCTCCACCTGGATGTCGGCCCACCACCTAAAACTCAACATGAGCAAGACTAAGCTCCTCATCTTCCCTCCCAAACCCAGTCCTCTCCCAGACTTCTCTATCACCGCGGATGGCACGACCATCCTTCCCGTCTCTCAGGCCCACAATCTCGGTGTCATCCTTGACTCGTCCCTCTCGTTCACCCCACACATCCTATCCGTTACCAAGACCTGCCAGTTTCACCTTTACAATATCGCCAAGATCCGCCCTTTCCTCTCCACCCAAACGGCTACCTTACTGCTATGGGCTCTCATTATATCCCGGCTTGACTACTGTGTCGGCCTTCTCTCCGACCTCCCTTCCTCCTCTCTCGCCCCGCTCCGGTCTATTCTTCACTCCGCTGCCCGGCTCATCTTCCTGCAGAAACGATCTGGGCATGTCACTCCCCTTCTTAAACAACTCCAGTGGTTGCCTATCAACCTCCACTCCAAACAAAAACTCCTCACTCTAGGCTTCAAGGCTCTACATCACCTTGCCCCTTCCTACATCTCCTCCCTTCTCTCTTTCTACCGCCCACCCCACACGCTCCGCTCCTCTGCCGCCCACCTCCTCACCGTCCCTCGGTCTCTCCTATCCCGCCGTCGACCCTGGGCCACGTCCTCCCGCGGTCCTGGAATGCCCTCCCTCCTTACCTCCGCCAAACTGATTCTCTTCCCCTCTTCAAAACCCTACTTAAAACTCACCTCCTCCAAGAGGCCTTCCAGAATGAGCTCCTCTTCTTCCTCTACTCCCTCTACCATCCCCCCTTCACCTCTCTGCAGTTAAACCCTCTTTTCCCCTTTCCCTCTGCTCCTCCCCCTCTCCCTTCCCATCCCCTCAGCACTGTACTCGTCTGCTCAACTGTATATATTTCCATTACCCTATTTATTTTGTTAATTGAAATGTACATCACCTCGATTCTATTTCGTTGCCATTTGGTTTTACGAGATGTTCTTCCCCTTGACTCTATTTATTGCCATTGTTCTCGTCTGTCCGTCTCCCCCGATTAGACTGTAAGCCCGTCAAACGGCAGGGACTGTCTCTATCTGTTGCCGACTTGTTCATTCCAAGCGCTTAGTACAGTGCTCTGCACATAGTAAGCGCTCAATAAATACTATTGAATGAATATTGAATGAATAAACAGCATGCACAAACAGGCTCACCTTATAAAAGCTATCGCCCCTTCCCTTCTCCCCTCCTTAACTTCTATCTTTGCTCACTCTCCAATTGCTTCTTCCCCTCTGCCTTCAAACATGCCCATGTCTCCCCCATCCTAAAAAACCCTCTCTCGACCCCATTTCCCCTTCCAGTTATCGCCTTATCTCCCTACTACCCTTCCTTTCCAAGCTCCTAGAACGAGTCGTCTACACTCGCTGCCTAGAATTCCTTAACTCCAATTCTCTCCTGCACCCCCTCCAATCTGGCTTCCGTCCCCTCCACTCTACCGAGACTGCTCTCTCTAAGATCACCCGTGACCTCCTTCTTGCCAAATCCAATGGCTCCTACTCTATCCTAATCCTCCTTGTCCTCTCAGCTGCCTTTGACACTGTAGACTATCCCCTTCTCCTCCACACCTTATCTCACCTTGGTTTCACAGACTCTGTCCTCTCCTGGTTATCCTCTTATCTTTCTGGCCATTCATTCTCAGTCTCCTTCACAGGCCTCTCCTCCCCTTCCCACCCTCTAACTGTAGGGGTTCCTCAAGGGTCAGTTCTTGGCCCTCTTCTGTTCTCCATCTACACTCACTCCCTTGATGAACTCATTCGCTCCCACGACTTCAACTATCATCTCTATGCAGATGACACACAAATCTACATCTCCGCCCCTGTCCTCTCCCCCTCCCTTTAGGCTCCTATCTCCTCCTGCCTCCGGGATGTCTCTACCTGGATGTCTGCCCGCCACCTAAAACTCAACATGGCCAAAACTGAGCTCCTTATCTTCCCTCCCAAGCCCTGTCCTCTTCCTGACTTCCCTATCACTGTGGACGATACTACCATCCTTCCCGTCTCTCAAGCCCGCAACCTTGGTGTTGTCCTTGACTCGGCTCTCTCATTCACCCCACACATCCAATCTGTCACCAAGACCTGCCGGTCTCACCTTTATAATATCGCCAAGATCCGCCCTTTCCTCTCCACCCAAACTGCTATCTTACTGGTACAGGCTCTCATAATATCCTGCCTGGATTATTGTGTCAGCCTTCCCTCTGATCTCCCTTCCTCTCATCTCTCCCCGCTCCTATTCTATTCGTCATTCCACTGCCCCGATCATCTTCCTGCAGAAACGCTTTGGGCATGTCACACCCCTTCTTAAAAACCTCCAGTGGTTGCCTATCAACCTCCGCACGAAACAAAAACTTCTCACTCTAGGCTTCAAGGCTCTCCATCACCTTGCCCCCTCCTACCTCTCCTCCCTTCTCTCTTTCTACTACCCACCCCATAGGCTCCGCTCCTCTGCCGCCCACCTCCTCACCGTCCTCCGTTCTCGCCTATCCCGCTATTGACCCCTGGCCCACGTCCTCCCACTGTCCTGGAATTCCCTCCCTCCTCACCTCCGCCAAACTAACTCTCTTCCCCTCTTCAAAGCCCTACTGAGAGCTCACCTCCTCCAAGAGGCCTTCCCAGACTAAGCTTCTTTTCCTGCTGCTCCCTCTGCTGCCTCTCTGCCCCCCCCACTTCACCTCCCCTCAGCTAAGCCCCCTTTCCCCCCCTTTCCCTCTGCTCCTCCCCCTCTCCCCCTCAGCACTGTGCTCATCTGCTCATTTGTATATATTTTTATTAGCCTATTTATTTTGTTAATGAGATGTATATCCCCTTGATTCTATTTTTTGCTATTGTTTTTGTCTGTCTCCCCGATTAGACTGTAAGCCCGTCAATGGGCAGGGATTGTCTCTATCTGTTGCCGAATTGTACATTCCAAGCACTTATTACAGTGCTCTGCACATAGGAAGCGCTCAATAAATACTATTGAATGAATTAATAAACGTGGGAGACAGCAAAGCAAAACAGAACAAAACAAAACAAGACATCATCAAGATGAATAGAATGGACTGTGTCCAACATGATTACCTCATATCTACCCCCAGCGTTTAGAACAGTGCCTGGCACATAATAAGCGCTTAACGAATACAATTATCATCTTAAAAAATGATGCCTTGCCATGCCAGAATCAACGCCCCCGGTTGACCAATTTTCTACCTCGGGCAAAGGGAACTTCCCCCCCGGAGCGCTGGGATCAGAGAAGGAACGGAAGGAACTTATGGAGGGAGAGTGGGGACAGAAGAGCCTTAGCAAGGTCGGGAGGAGGAGGAGGAGGAGGAGGAAGGAGGAAGGAAGGACCATGGCCTGATTCTCCGTTTCAGTTTTGCCGAGCGGACCAGTCCAGAAGGGGAAACCCAGGAGGTGAGAGCTGACAAAGACTGAGGCTAGGGTTAGGTCAACGGGTTGAAATAGGGCATAATAATAATAGTGACATTTGTTTAGCGCTCATTATGTGCCAGGCACTGTACTAAGCGCTGAGGCATTGTACCAAGGAAGGAAGGGGTAGGGCAGAGGACGGGTCAGGGGAAGGGGTAAAAGTAGGGAGTAGAGGCAGGGGGCAGGGGCAAGGGACGGCCGAGGGACAGGTGGGGGCGTGTACCTATGTGAGCCTTTATGAGCCTCTTCCAATCTTGGGCCTCGGTTTCTCCTTTTGCAGAATGGGGGTGGGACCATCTGACCTCACTAAGTCCTCTCCCTCCTCTCCTCTACTCAATCAGTGGCACTTATTGAGCGCCCACTGTTGGCAAAACCCTGCAAAGAGCGCCGATTTCCCCTTCCGCTCCTCAGCCGACCTTGGCCTCTCCCATGCCAGACCTACTTCTCGCCACCCCCGCTTGGTCCCTCCCTGTCCTCTCGCCCTTCCCTCCCTGCCCTTCAGACTGGGCCGAGCCAGCCTTGGGGCGTGAGCACTGGCAGAGGGAGCAGGAGAGCAGCAGGAGGGGGCAGCAGCCATGGCCACGGTGGAGCTGGTGGACTTGATCCAGGAGGAGGTGACCTGCCCCATCTGCCTGGGCTTCATGAAGGAGCCCGTGAGCACGGACTGTGGCCACTGCTTCTGCTCCAGCTGCATCTCTGCCCTCTTGGAAACGTCTGGCACGACGCCGGGGGAGACCCATCCGTGCCCCCAGTGCCGCACCAGCTTCCAGCCGGAGACCCTCCGGCACAACAGGCACCTGGGCAACATCGTGGCCGCCCTGCGGCTCCTGGGGCCGGGGGCGCGGCCGGCGGAGACGCTGTGCGAGCGGCACGGGGAGAGCCTGCGGCTCTTCTGCCAGGAGGACGGGAAGGCCGTCTGCGCCCTGTGCGACCAGTCCCGGGAGCACCGGGGCCACCGCACCCTCCCCGTCCAGGTGGCCGCGCGGACCTACAAGGTGCGAAACCCGGCGGGGGAGGAAAAGACCCCCGGGGAGGCAGTGAGGGCGGCCAGCCAGCTCCAGGTTCCCAGTTCTTCTGAGAGGGAGATTAAGCGACCGAATCCCACGGCCCTTCTGTGACAACTACCTCTTCTGCTCTGGGCGGGTGGTGTCCTCTCCGCTCTCTGCTTCCCTTGCTCTCCTGCTCTCTGCTTCCTCCTCTCCTGCGCTTCTGCTCCCTGTTATCCTAGTTTCTGCTTCCCTGCTCCCGGTTCTCCTATTTTCTTCCATCTCCCTCCCCCCCCCCCCACTTCCCTGGTCTCCTGCTCTCTGCTTCCTCCTCTACTCCTCTCCTGCTCCCTGTTCTCCTATTTTCGGCTCCCCTGTTCTATTGCTCCCCTCCTCCCTTGATCTTCTGCTCCCCTTTAGTATTGCTTTCCCCTCCGGGGATGGACAATCCCAGCCGGCAGAGGGACAACTGTCCAGCAGTGGAAAGGACTTGCTGCACAGTTTGAGCTCCCCGAGGTGGCCTGGCCCAGAGAAAGGGCAACGGCCTCCCCTCCTCCCGCCCCGTGCTGATGCACCGTGACCCCCCCACACACACAGGGGGCCACATTCCCCAGAGCCCTCACCATTGGAAGCCTCCAAGGTGCCTGGCATCGGCACCTCCGACAGCCTGCGCGGCCCAGCCCCAGCCCCCTCCTCCACCGCTTCCATCCCAGCTCAGCTGAAAGATACCACTCTTTCCCTTCTTTCCCCTCTCCCCCACGCCCTGTTCCGGCCCCTGCCCTGCCCACTCCTCTTCCTCTCCCAGGGCTCAGGTTGAGGCTCTCCCTACTCAGTTACATTTACAGTGCGGCCCATTAGGGAGTCCCCCGGGTCACAGTCCAATCCTGCTGACTGATAAAGCTCTGACCTGTGTCTCATCCATTCATCCCCTTGTGCATTCAGATTTACTGAGCTCTCCTCGTTGCTGAACTCTGTCTCAGTGTATCAACCAATCGATCATATTTTTGGATCACTTACTGTGCACTGAACTAAGCGCTTGGAAAACTACAGTGTAGCTAAATTGGTAGACACATTACCTGCCTATAGTGAGTTTACAGTCTAAATGGGGAGAAAAACATTAATATAAACACATAAATTACAAATATGGACATAAATGCTGTGAGGCCCCAGGGGTAGGGGCAAATCCTAGTGCAAGGAGGGCCCAGCAGGGAATGGGAAAAGAGGAAATGAGGGTATGGATGGGGAAGACTTCTTGGAGGAGATGTGCCTTCAATAAGACTTTGAAGGTGGGGAGAGTGATTGTCAGTAGATTATTAAAAGGATAGGCGTTCAGGCCAGACACAGGATGTGGAAGTTGGAGATACATTTACTTGGGAGACTTCAGTTAGACCAAGACCCCTGCTCCCTGACTTCGAGAACATTACAATCCATTGGTGACACAGGCAGACATGTCCAGTTGTACAATACAATAGAGAAGCAGCTTGGCCTAGTGGATAGAGCACGGGTCTGGGAGTCAGAAGGACCTAGGTTTCAATCCCGATTCCACCACTTGTCTGCTGTGATACCTTGGGCAAGTCACTTCACTTCTCTATACTTCAGTTTCCTCATCTGTAAAATGGAGTTAAGACTGTGAGCCCCACGAGGGACAGGGACTGTGCCCAACCTGATTAGTCTGTATCTACCCCAGCGCTTAGAACAGTGCCTGGCACATAGTAAGCACTTCACAGATACCATAAATAAAGTGGGAGCAAGAAGGAAAACACAGGCCCAGTAGGTAACAGCAAGGGAATTCATTCAATCGTACTTACTGAGCGCTTACTGTGTGCAGAGAACTGTACTAAGCCCTTGGAAAGCCCAATTCGGCAAGAGATAGAGCCAGTCCCTAAAGTGAAATTCATAAATAATGCAAAGGAAACATATCCATGCATTCATTCGTGCTCAGAGTGGGAGTAGAATGGCAAAGTCAAGGAGATGTAATTAGGAGGGAGTGGGATTTCCAGGAATTTTGAAGACAGGAGGAGCGGTGGTCTGCTAGATGCCATGTGAAGGGTGTTCCAGAGGGAGGGAAAAGGGCATGGAGAGTGGATGGCGAGGGGAGAAAGGAGAACGAGACACAAGGAGGGGCATGGGAAGCACCGAAAGCTGGAGCCAGGGAAGGGTGGGTGAGGAGAGCTGATGAGCAACTTGGAGGGAGCTGGAGGGAGCCTTGAAGCCAGTGGTACAGAGCTGCCCTTGGTGCGGCGGGAAACAGCCTGCTCTACCCCAGGTCACCAGTACCTGTATAACGATGCTATCTGTTAAGCGTATACTATATGTCAAGTCCAGTACTGGGATAAGCGCAGGGATAGATGCTAATCAGGTCGGATATAGTCCCCGTTCCACTTGGGGCTCACAGCATAACGGGGAGAGAGAACAGGTGTCGCTGTCCACAGCCACAGGTGGTCCCAGGACTAGCCCTCTCTCCTATCTCCTCCTCCCCAGACTTCTGTAATCAATCAATCAATCAGCCTCCCCCTTTAGAATGTAGGCTCGTTATGGGCAGGGAACGTGCCTGCTAATGCTGTTGTATTGTACTCTTCCAAGTGCTCTGCGCATAGTAAGCACTCAATAAAAACCACCGATTGATTGATTGACGTGGTAGAACCGGGATTAGAACCCAGGTTCTTCTGACTTTCAAGCTCCTTCTGCCGGAAGAAACGCTCCGAATCCTCTCGTTTTCCTCCCCTCACATCTCCGAAACTGACGGGCAGGCCTATGGTCAGCGGACTGACCCGTGGGTGGACAGAGACGTGGCCGCTCTGTCCCCGGAGCAGAGCATCTCTGCCCCCTGGGCCCGTCCCACTGCGGTGCCGCTGTCGGGGTCACACTTGGTGACGTCTCTGTGCCTGTCTCCGCAGAAGAGGCTCCAGGAGACGCTGGATGGGCTGAAGGAGGTGCAGGTGCGGGCTCTGCAGCTGGAAACCTCCGAGAGACACAAACAGGCGGCCTGGCAGGCACGTGACTCTCCGGGACGGCGGCGGGGGTCGGCAGAGACAGCCTGGAGAACCCCTAAACCCACCGTGGCCTCCCTCCTTTTCATACTCGCTCTCCAAGTCGCCCTCTCCCCTACCCGCTCCACCCGGTATGGTATTTTTAAGCGCTTACTCTGTGCCAAGCGCTCTTTCTGAGACCTTGGGGTAGATAGAAGATTAATCAGGTTGGACACAGTCCCTGTCCCACACATGGGACTCACAGTCTTAATCTCCATTTTACAGATGAGGGAATTGAGGCCACAGAAAATGAAGTGACTTACCCGAGGTCACACAGCAGACGAGTGGAGGAGCGGGATTAGAATCCAAGGCCTTCTGACTCCCAGGCTCGTGCTCTAATCATTAGGCCATGCTGCTTCCCTGATGTCCAGAAGATGGGGTTGGGCCTGACCACCCCATGACCACCAGTCACCACCGGCCCGCAGCTTACTGGCAGTTACTGACTGTGGCTGGGTATCCGGAGGGGCCGAACGGGCGGTGGCGGGGCCGGTGCAGGGGGCTGGAGCCGTTGGGGGCGTGGGTCCAAGTTTATAGCCGGGGTTCAACCCGCAGAGCCCGGCTTCTTTACAGCCCCCCATGCCCAAGCCCGACCACACCGTCAGCTTGGTTTCCCCTACCCCAGGGGGAGACCCCCGCCGGTAGCTGTCCCCCCCAGACCAACACATGCAGTTGACTGGAGTGGCTCAGTGTAAAGAGCCCGGGCTTGGGAGTCAGAGGTCATGTGTTCTAATCCCAGCTCCGCCACTTGTCAGCTGTGTGACCCTGGGCAAGTCTCCGCCGCTTGTCAGCTGTGTGACTCTGAGCTTCACTTAACTTCTCTGGGCCTCAGTTCCCTCATCTGTAAAATGGGGATGAAGACTGTGAGCCCCACGTGGGACCACCTGATTACCTGGTATCTACCCCAGCGCTTAGAACAGTGCTTGGCACGTAGTAAGCGCTTAACAAATACCAACATTATTATTATTATTAGCACACCTTCAGTCTGGCTCCCCCTCCCTCAAGGGGAGACCCCCGCCCCTGAGCCTGTCCTCTCCCGCAGGAGAAGGTGGCGGCCCGGAGGCAGAGGGTGGCGGCGGAGTTTGAGAAGATGCGCAGTTTCCTGGAGCAGGAGGAGCAGCGGCAGCTGCGGGAGCTGGAGCAGGAGGAGAGCGAGACCCTGCGGGGCCTGCGGGAGAGCGAGGCCCGGCTGGTCCGGCAGAACCGCGGGCTGCGGGAGCTGATCGCCGAGCTGGAGAGCAGGTGCCAGGCCCCGCCTCTGGAGCTGCTGCAGGTGAGACCGCGCGGGGGCGCCCCGGAGCCCGGGGCCGTGCGAGGGCGCCTGGAGCCCGGGACCGCGCGGGGGCGCCCCTGAGCCCGGGCTGGAGCGGCCAGCGCCGGCTCCCCCTGGCGGCGGGGGCAGGAATCGCAGCGGCGCCGGGAGCGTCAGCCCCGCCCAACCGGTGGGCCGGGGGCCCGAAGACCCCCTTTCGCCGCCCGTGTCTCTCCCGTTCCTGGCGTTAGAAGCGGCTACGCTGAGCCGGTCTCCGTCCCCATTCGATTCCACACGACGGAGCGTGGGCTGGCCTCCCAAAGCAGGGACGGCTGCATCTTGAAACGAAACCACGGACACGCCAAACCCCGACACCGGAACCCCCTAGCCCGACCAAGGCTCCCGGCTCATCCTGGTCCCGCCCTCTCCCTCACTTCCTCCTACTGTTGTTTGAGCGCTTATGCTGTGTGCAGAGCACTATACTGAGCGCTTGGGAGAGTACAGTAAAAGGCATGTGAGCCCCCCCTTTAGAGTGTAGGCTTCCCTGCCGTAAGGTCTATGTGGACAGGGATTGACTGTCATATTGTTATATTGCCCTCTCCCAAGTGCTTAGTACAGTGCTCTGCACATAGTAAGCGCTTAATAAATATGATCGACTGACTAATACCCTTGCCCTCAAACAGCTGACAGTTCAGTGTGGTGGGGGGGATAAATCCTCTATAATCTACCATAATTTCGAATACAGGAAATGGAAAGATAAATGGTGCATGGGCAAGTGTAAATTACCAGAAATTATTGTGCTCGGGCCAGGGGTTTGTTCAGACACTTTTCTCCCTTCTCCACCCCAGGCTGGGGATGAGGCTCTGGGCAGACAAACTGTTCCTTCTTTCCCCTCCCCGCCCACCCTGCAGCACAAGACATGCAGCCCTCCGGGTGGGTGGAGCAGTTCAGGGGACATTGTCAGGGACCCAGAGTCTCAGGATCCCCCCTACTGGGAACTGCCCCACCGCCCTGGAATCACCGTCCTTCCACCCCCACCTTCATTCTCAGGGGTCAGTGACCCTCGTCCTAGCCCAGGGTGTAGGCCAAACCAGAGACCAGATCTGGGGGTATTCTGGTCCCCAGTATCAGAGAACCGGTCACCTGGGTCCCACTGGAAAGCTTTCTCCAGCCCCAACTCGTCCTCCTTCTCCAGAGGGGCTGAAGGAAAAGGGAGGGAAGGGGTCCCCATCTTCCTTGTCCTCACTGGCTTTTCCTTTCTTCCCAGGACGTGAAGGACATCTTGAGCAGGTACGGTCCCTCTCCCTGTGTTGGCAGAAGAGGTTGGGTTGTGGGTGGATGGGGTGGAGTGTTCAGAATCATGGCTGGTCCAGTGTAGTGTGTGTGTGCGTGCATGTGTGTGTGTGTGTTTGTGAGCATGTGTGCGTGTTGGGGAAGGCCCTTGGGGCCAGGGCCAACGGGAGGGGTCTGGGGTCCTGTTCTCTCCCCAGGGGTGAGGCCTGGACCCTCTGCCCACCGGGCATCGTTCCCATAGAGCCGAGAAGTGTCTGCCGCATCCTGGGACTGAGGGAGACCCTGAGGACGTTTGCAGGTGACACTCTGCGCTGCCCCTGGGCTTCGCTGGACCAAAGACATCTCTCCCTACCCCTCCGCCCGGTCGCCAGCGCTGACGGCCCTTCCCGTCAGGGTGGGGCCTAGCCCCTAGACTGGGTGATCGGGTCAGTGGCTGCCCCGAGGGGACCCTCTCATCAGCACCTCAACACTCGGGAGGTGCAGAGTAGAGTCAGGGATTCAGGGAGGGACTCGACCCCACCCGTCTCCCTGACCTGAGACTAGGAGGGTCTGGCCAGGATCTGGGGCGGCTGGGGCCTGTGCAGGTGGGATTGGCCCCTCGAGGCTCCAGTTCTTCCCCTCCCCCTCTCCAGCCCCCATCACGGACCCTCCCCCCGGCCCCTGTCCCCCCTTCCAGGGATCTCTCCCTCCCACCCATCCCCCCCCATACACACTGAGGGCCCCGTCCTGACCTTTGACCCTCTGCAGCGGACGTGACACTGGATCCCGACACGGCTCATCCCAAACTGGTCCTGTCCGGAGACCGGAGGAGTGTGAGGTGCGGACAGGCCCGCCAGGACGTGCCCGAGACCCCGCAGAGATTCGATCGCTACGTCAGTGTCCTGGGGGCTCAGCGCTTCACGGAGGGGAGGCACTACTGGGAGGTGGCCGTGGGCGGGAAGACCAGGTGGACCCTGGGGGTCTGCAGGGACTCGGTGGGGCGGAAGGGGAAGGCCATCCGTTACCCTCGGACCGGGTACTGGCGGATAATCCTGAGGAATGGTGGCCACTACAAGGCCCGGAGCTCTCCGCCCACCCTGCTGTGCCCACGGGAGCCCCCGCAGCGAGTCGGGGTCTTCCTGGACTACGAGGCCGGAGACGTCTCCTTCTACAGCGTGGCCGACGGGTCCCACATCTTCACCTTCGCCGGCTGCTCCTTCTCCGGGTCGCTCCGCCCTTATTTCTGTCCTTGCCCCCACGACGGAGGGAAAAACGCCGCTCCTCTGACCATCTGCCCGCTGAGCGGGGGGGACGCGGGGTCCGACCCCGCTGATCACTAGGCCCTTCTCTGGACCCCGTAGTCGCCTGTCCAGGGTGGGCCGCTGTCCCCGTCCCCCTGTCCTCACGCCCGTTCCCCACCCCAGCCTCAGGGTCCCCCCTCCCCACCTCCGCCCACCTCTTCCCTTTCCCCTCTGCCCGCTCCGAGCTCTGCTTGGCAAAAGTGTGCCACTATTGCCCAGGTAAGGCACGGGTATCTTTCACACACTCTGCCCGACCCTGTACTGTACTCTCTCGAGTGCTTAGTATAGTATTCTGCATTCATTCGATCGTATTTTTGGAGCTTTTACCATGTGCAGAGAATTGAACTAAGCACTTGGGAGTGGACAATACAATAGAGTTGGTAGGTTCCCTGCCCACAAGGAATTTAATAATAATAATAATTATTATGGTATTTGTAAGCGCTTTCTATGTGCTGAGCACTGTTCTAAGCGCTGGGGTAGATACAGGGTAATCAGATTGTCCCACATGGGGCTCACATTTTTTAATCCCCATTTTTACAGATGAGGTAACTGAAGCACAGAGAAGTTGAGTAATGATGCTGGTATTTGTTAAGCGCTTACTATGTGCAAAGCACTGTTCTAAGCGCTGGGGGATACAAGGTGATCAGGTTGTCCCACGTGGGGTTCACAGTCTTCATCCCCATTTTACAGATGAGGGAACTGAGGCACAGAGAAGCTAAGTGACTTGCCCAAGGTCACACAGACAAGTGGTGGAGCGGGATTAGAACTCATGACCTCTGACTCCCAAGCCCGTGCTCTTTCCACTAGGCCACGCTGCTAATCTACAGTCTAGAGGTGGAGAAGACATCAATTAGTTAGTCATATTTATTAAGCGCTTACCAGGTGCAGAGCACCGTTCCAAGTGTTTGGGAGAGTACAATATAGTAATAATAAATTATTAATAAAAATAATAATAATAATTGTGGTACTTGCTAAGCCCTTACTATGTGCCAAACACTATTCTAAGCGCTGGGTTAGAGACAAGCTAATCAGGTTGGACACCTTCCCTGTCCCACATGGGGCTCACACTCTTATTCCTCATTTTACAGATGAGGTAACTGAGGCACAGAGAAGTGAATTCCTCAAAGTCACACAGTAGGCATTTGGCGGAGTCGGGATTAGAACCCAGGTCCTTTGATTCCCAGGCCTGAGATCTATCCACTAAACCACGCTTCTTTGGTAGACACACTCCCGGTTCACAACGAGCTTATGGTCTAAACTAGTCTACAGTCTAGTCTAAATAAATAAATATATTTAATTGCGGCTGTGGACCTAAGTGCTGGGGGAGGGGTGAATAAAGGGGGCAAACCCAGATGCAAGGGTGACATGGGATCATTAACCTTCCCTGAGGCCGCTCCGGCTCCTCCCACAGGACCCTGGTCACTGCTCGCCCTACCCGCCTCCTCACCTTTCCATTCTAATGAGAGAAATAAAAGTTTCCCTAGTAGCCCCACACCTCCACCAACTCTTCCTGCCTCCATCTTCATCACCAAATCGGGCAGGGAAAGTGTTTGGCTTCTTTTTTTCACTCCCCCATTGGCTCAGTGCTGAGCTCTCCACTCAGTAGGCAACCAGTAAGTACCATTGATTGATTGATTGACTGACCACATTTACCTGGGATTCAACAGTCCCCCCAACCGCCCCGTGGGGCAGGGACGGGGGAGGATTTTTCTCTGAACCCTTGACTCAGTCTGATCGTCCCGCATTCCTCCCAGTCCCCCGACCCCAGCTCCTCACTGCCCCCCGCCATGTTGAGGTGCTGGGGAGTGGATCCCCCATGGGCTGCGGCCGCGCTAATTCATCCCGCAGCTGAAGTGAGTCAGGCCAGCCAAGCTTCCCACCTCCCTCACCGCTTCCCCCCTTTTCCCCGCCCACACACACACCTAAACGTTGCTCAGAAATGCTAGGTGGAAAGGGAAAAAGAAAGTGGGAATAAAACAATCAATTTTTACCGTGTTTCGACGGACGACCATGCGGGAGCTGCGGGCTAGGCTGCTTGCGTGGGTGTCGGATGTGGGCGGGTCCATGAGTCTGTCAGCCACGGAGGGATGAGCAGCTGACAGGGCTCCCAAAGAGCCAGTCCCGCCCCAGAGATTTCCCCCATGAACCACACTCCCTACTCCTAAACTCCCATGATCCAGGTCTCTTCAAATTTCCTGGGAGTTTCCCCTCCAGACCTATTTTTATGGTATTCGTTAGGCGCTTACTATGTGGCAGGCACTGTACTAAACCCTTGGGATTGATAAAAGCTAATCAGTTTGGACGCAGTTCCTGTTCCACATGGGGGCTCACAGTCTTAATCAATCAATGGGATTAGAATCCGTGAATCAGAAGGTCATGGGTTCTAATTCCGACTCTACTTGTCTGCTGTGTGACCTTGGGTTTCACTTCACTTCTCTGTGCCCTCATCTGTAAAATTGAGATTAAGACCGTGAGCCTCAGTGGGACAACCTGATTACCTTGTATCCACCCCAGCGCTTAGAACAGTGCTTGGCACATAGTAAGCACTTAACAAATACTTTAGTTATTATAATTATTGTCACTTCATTTCTCTGTGCCTAAATTGCCTCATCTATAAAAAGGGGATTGAGACTGTGAGCCCCAAATGGGACAGGGACTGTGTCCAACTTGATTTGCTTGTATCCAACCCAGTGCTTAGTACACTGCCTGGCATATAGTAAGCACTTACCAAGTGCTATTATTACCATTATCGTTAATAATAGTAATAAAAATAATAATCCCCATTTTACAGTTGAGGGAACTGAAGCCCAGAGAAGTGACATGACTTGCCCAAGGTCATACAGTAGACATGTGGTAGAGTTGGGATTAGAACCCAGGCTCCTCCAACGCCCAGACCAGTGCTCTATCCACTAGGCCAAGCTGCTTCAGCCCAGCGTGTCCCTGCCCCTTCCCTGCAAACCTGGATGTCTTTTTAAACTTTTCCAAGTCCACAGCAGCAGCAATTTCCAAAAGTTTCCCGTTAGCAAAGCTTGCCATGGGTGGGGAAGCCGCCTGGGCATTTCCTGCCCTCTCCCCAGCAGTCAGTGGGTAATGAGGCTGACCTGCTGATGTCCTGACACCCAAGCCTTAGGGAGCGATGGGTCAGACTGCATTTCTGAAGGTCCTGGAACACGGGGGGATGAAAAGGACCAGCGGAAGATGCCCCCTACTTTCCCTGACCCCATGACTGGCTCCTCGGAGCCAGCATTCCCGCTGCCAGCCTTCTCCCCTTCCCCCTTCCTCTCCTTCCTCCCCCCTTGCAGAGGGACTGACCGCTTGACCCCGGGGAAAGACAGAAAACTGACCTGTCTTTACAAGCTCACAGCGTTGACTGGCCCTGCTATATTCAGAAGCCAGAGGGCCGCAGGCTGATACCACAAGAGGAATATGGACTGATGCAGAATTGATGATGTGTGCAAATCACTGGAACGCTCCATCCTCAAACCAGCTTCCTCAAAGGAGACCTCAGCGCCAGCCTGAGAAGCCTAGACAGACCCCAGATGAATATCTTGGGTTTCTCATCACTCCCCAGCCAGGCCTATTCATTCTTTCAACCATATTTACTGAGTGCTTACTGTGTGCAGACCACTGTACTAAGCAACTGGAAGTGTACAATGTAACAATAAACACAGTCGGGAATATGGAAATGGGGCCCAGCACAGAGGAGGTAATACAGTGTAGAGTTTTGTACACCAGTGCCCTGAGCAGGTTGTGAGTGCATCAAGGCTTAAAGGATGCATCTGTCCTGTAGTGGAAGTTGGGGGATATAAAGTGGGGAGATTATAAATCGATCAGGCAGACCTCTGAGGCAGAAGTAATTTCAGATTTTCCTGGGGGCCTGGTCACTGTGGGCTCCAGAGGCTAGTCACGGGGGGAGCGGGGACAAAGTCTGCCTCAGTCTTATCCCCATGGTCAGGGGGAGGAAGGTCATGGGAGCCCGAGGAGGTTTTTTTATGGTATTTGGTAAAGCACTTGTTTTGTGTCAAACACTATTCTAAGCCCTGGGGTAGATACAAGTTAATCAGTCCCTGTCCCACTCAGGGCTCGCAGTCTACGTAGGCAGGAGAACAGGCTCCAGGAGCGGGAGCGGGCGGTGAGGAAAGAGCGAAGAAGGAGGTGGTGGAGCCGGTCCGAGCGGACAATGCTGCCACCGTGTGGCCGGTCCTTGACTTGCAGCCAGCTGCCCCGGGAAAATCCCTCCGCTCCCTCAGCACCGGGGCATCCTGAGAAAATACATTAGGACTCTCCTGCCTCCTCTTCCGGCCCGGGACTTAATAATGATAATAATAATAATAATGGGATTTGTTTATTCATTCATTCAATCGTAATTATTGAGCGCTTACTGTGTGCAGAGCACTGTACTAAGCGCTTGGAAAGTACAGTTCAGCAACAAAGAGAGACAATCCCTGCCCACACCGGGTTTACAGTCTAGAAGGGGGGAGACAGACATCAAAACAAGTAAACAAGCGCTTACTATGTGCCAAGCACTGTTCTAAGCCTGGGGTAAATACAAGGTAATCGGGTTGTCCCACAGTAGTCTTAATCTCCGTTTTATAGATGAGGTAACTGAGGCACAGAGAAGTTAAATAACTTGCCCAAAGTCACGCAGCTGACAAGTGTCAGAGCCGGAATTAGAACCCATGACCAAGCCCGGGCTCTTTCCACTAATTCACGTTGCTTGGGGCGTGGGGAACCGGTGGCCACCGGGGAGAAGGAAGGGCAGTCACGGAAGGAAAGAGGCAGGAGGGGCAGCTGGATCTGGGTCCCCGTCCACTCTCCTCGGTCCCTCGGACAGCCCGCGGTCCCCAGGAGCGAAGGGGGTTCCCCCTGGCTCCCCGAGATGTTCCCAAACGGGTTAAATCTCCGTCCTCCCCTACTCACCTCGCTGGTCCAGGGGGTCCCAGCCCTAGAGCTGTCCCTCGCGGACGAAGCCGGTGAATATCCCGGGCCCTGGGGTGGGATGAAAAGATGCTGCAGTTTCGCTTCACCCCAGCCCCACGCCACTGCCCCCAGCCCCGCCACGGTTGGACTGGAAGGATTCTGGGGCAGTGATTGCTCCAGGTCTTAAAACCCCAGGGTGGGAGAAAGTGCCCCTCTCCCTTCCTCCAGCCCCCGCCCCAGAGCCCCGTGGGGTCGCGCCAAAACGAAGATGCGGCCGGGGGTGTCTGTTTGGGCTGGGCTAAATTAAAAAGAACAGAAACCTCCCGCGGGACCTGCGACCCCCCGCCCCACCCCACCGCATCTCCCTTCCCCGCCTCCAGCCCCACTTTAGGACCCCGCTTCCGTCGCCTCCTTGGCTCTCGGTAACCCCCGCAGAGTCTGCCCCTAGGACCACCCCCAAATGCCCCCACCCTCGGCTGTGGGAAAACGAGGGGCCGGGGAAGGGCGGGGAGGTTACTGATCCCGGAAAAACCGGAGACGCCCTGAGGCCTCGGCTCAAGAGGGATCTGCCAGGATGAGAGTGTGCTTGTGCGCGTTTATGTTTGCCCATTCGTGGGGCTGGGTCGGAGCAAGAGAAAGAGAAAGAGAGAGAGAGAGATAGTGTGTGTGTGTGTGTGTGTGTGTGTGTGTGTGTGTGTGTGTGTGTGTGTGTGTGTGTGTGTGTTTTGCCGTTTCCAGAAGTTCCAAGGCGGGACAATTTTCGGTGTCCCGGAGTCCCTGGGATCCGGTCTCTGGGCGGGGGCGGGGGCAGTGGGAGGAGGGGGAGGATCAGCATCAACTTCTCCCCTCCCCCTTCGTCCCTCCCTGTACCCCGCTCCCGGTCCCCTCCTCCTCCACTCCTCTCCCCAGCTCGGACGGCGCCGCCCCCCCGCCCCCCGCCCCCGCCGCATCGCTAAGCTTGTTTTTCTCCTAATCAAAAACGTCTGCTCCCCGCGCGCCTGCATCATGGAAACTGGATCGGCCAAGCCAGGCCCAGGGGCCGCCCGGGACGAGGGGGGACCCAGTCGGGAGGCAACTGGGCGGGGGGCAGAGGGAGGGGGCCGAGGGAGGAAGAGGAAGACAGAGAGGGAGGGGAACGGGCCGTCGGCGCTGGGACCGCCAGATCGGGGCCTCTGTCAAGGCAGAGGGAAAGAAAGGCCTGCGCGGAGGCAGGGGGTGGGACAGAACGACCTCTGTTAGGTTCTGTGCCATCCCCTCGCATCCTGATCCCTCTCCCCCATCCCCACCAAAAATTCCCTCCTCCCCGACCCGCAGGGGTCTACATCGCCGGATCATAGGGTGAGCTTCACCCTTCCCCCAGCCCCACAGGCTGTCTACACAGCAGGGCTTTCTAGAGAGGAGAGGCCCCAAGAAAGGGGGGTTGGCTAGAACGGTCCCAGCTCCGGGGAGACCAGTAAGGAAGGAGACCTTATTCTTTGTTACAAAAAAAAACCAATAAAATCCATCCACAGGAATAATTACATCAGTTTACGGTCCATTCGGCCCACTTCCTACCTTGATTGGGGGTGGGGTGTGTGTCTGTGTATGTGTGTGTGAGAGAAAGAGAGAGAGACGGCACGTTGTGTGTCCCTGCATGTCTAAATTAGTGTCTATGTTAGCGCGTGTGTATGTCACTGCGAGTGTGTCAGGGCATGTGTAACTTCATGTGTTTGTGTATGAGAGAAAGAGAGATTGATTGAGGGGATAAGAGGTGCAGAATGTGAGCTTGAAGACTTGGGAGTTGTCAGCTTCTCGGAGGAGGAGGAGGAGAAAGAGAAAGGAGGAGGAGGAGGAAGAGAAGGAGGATGTAGAAGAGGAGGCAGAGAAGGAGGTAGAAGAGGAGGAGGAGAAAGGGGGGAGAAGGAGAAAAAAGCAGGAGGAAAATTTTCCCTGGCAGCCCAGCGGGTGGGCTGGGCTGAAACCCCTATATCATCTCTAGAGAACAGTCCCTTTTCCCCTTAGCCCCCATCTCCCATGGCTCCTCCCATATTAATGTGTAAACGTGGCTACCAACTCTAGCCTGGAAGCTCGATGTGGGCAGGGAACGTGTCTATCCACTCTGTTGTACTGTATTTTCCCAAACAGTACTCTGTTCTGCACACAGTGAGTGCTCAATAAATATGATTGATTGATTTCAGAGCACTATACTGGGCATCTTCTATGTCCCGAACACCTTCTGGGTGTAGAGTACTGTACTGGATACCTAGTGTGTGCAGGGCACTGTATCGGGGCCCTTTTCTGTTTAAAGTGCTATATTGGGCACTTTGTGTGTGCAGAGTACTGTAACGGGTGCTTTGGAGAGTACTGTAGTGTGGATTTAACCCCTCCCCTTTCATAATCTGCCAAACCTCAGCCCTTCTTAGCTTCAAAGTCCTTGGGAAATTTGGCAAGGAATGACCAGAGGCCTCTGGCCCTACCCCTGCTCTGGCCCTACCACCGCCCCTGCCCCGCGCTCCTCGGGGCTCGCCAAATGACCAATGGTCGCAGGAGAGAGAACAGATCCTAGCCGCGTCTAGTGGTCTCTTGGCCACCCGCTCAGGTCCGTCTCCTGAGGGCTCCCTCCGGCCACCTTCGTCTCACTCAGAGCCTCTTCCACTCCTCCCGGGATTCTTTCTGCTTCTTCAAGTCTCTGTGTCTCTAAGTCTCTCTATGTATCTCTGTCTCTGCCTGTGGGTCTGTGACTGTGTCTCGGAGAATCTCTGCCTGGAGGGTCTCTCCCTAGTTCTCCCTCTCTCTCTCCCCCCGCACCCGCAAGAGTGTAGGAATCATCTGGTCCCAAGTCTTCCCGGTCCAGGTTCTGCCCAGCGAGGGGGGTGCGATGGCCGGTTCTCGGCGGGGGCTTAGGGGGGCCTGGAGGGCCTGGAGGGCCGGTCCTTCTCTCTCCTTCCCTCTCTCCGCGACCAGCCTTCCCTCCGCCCCCTCCCTGCAGTCCTTCTGCGCCCGCCTTTCTTAGGTCTCACCCCCTCCCAGATCCCCGGAAAACACACACACACACTCTCTCTCTCCCCCCACCCCCCACCTACCCCCTCAGGGATTCCAAAGTCCGATTCGCCTAGTCCGCAGCGGGGGCCGGGCCTGGGGAGGGGCCGGGGGAGCCCGCAGACGATCCCGCGTCTCTCCGCCCTCCCCTCCGCCGCCCCCTCCCATCTCTCGCTCCCCCCGCCCCCCCCCCCCGGCGCTGCGGGTGGGCCTGGACGGGCGGTGGCGGGAGGGGAAGCGGGTCTGGGGGCGGGTCTGGGGCGGGGGGCGGCGCTGGGAGCCGGGCTCGGGCCGGAGCCGGGGGGAGGGGGTCGCCCGGGCCGGAGTCGGAGCGATGGAGCCGGGGCGGGCGGACCGGCGGGCTGGGGGGCAGCCGGACCCGGTGAGTGCGGGCGGACGGCGGAGAGCGGCGGGGGGCAGGCGGGGGGCATCGCGGAAACCTGCTACCTGCCCTGGCACCGCCGGAGCCTCCCAACCCCCCGACACACACACACTCTCTCTCTCTCACACACACACACACTCACTCTCTCGGTCTCACACACAGAGACACACACACACACACACTCAAGAGCTGGTAAGGGCTGAGGTCTCCCCAGACACCGCTTCCTTACGGGGCCAAAGATCCCCCATCCCCCAACGCCCCCCCCCCAAAACCATCTGGGTCCTCTCAGCTTTAAGGGGGGTCCCGTGGTCCCGTGTCCTCGTTGGGCAGCTGGAAGAGGGCCCTCTAGAAAGCAATAACGGGACAGGGGGTTCTCCGCTATGGAGCCGGGGGAGGGGGGCGGGGGCTGAGAGGGGAGCCTGAGGGCAACGGCCTGGGGGCCGGGGGGGGGAGGCCGGGCCGAGGGTCGTCGGGGGCTGGGCCGGCAGGAGCGCCTTCCTGACCCCCGGGCCCTGTAGCCCCCACCTCCCTTCCCGCTGCCTGGGCCCGACCGCCCCCTGGGTCAAGGCGGGCCGAGGGCATCCGGACGTCGATCTTGGGAATCCCGGGACCGGCTCGGGGGAGGAGCGCCTCCAGGACTCCCCCAGCGACTCCTCCCCGGGCCACCCCCCCCCAAACACACACTTCTCCCGGACAGAAGTCCCCGCCCCCAGGGAGCCCTCCAGAGACGGCAGTCTCTCCGGCTCGCTGGGCCGGGGTGGGCAGGGGTCTTCCGAGGTTGGGGGCTGGAGAGATCGCTGGCGGAGGAAGCAGGGCGCGGAGAGAGGTCGGATGGGGGGGTCCGTGGGAGAGGACCCTGGGCCCCGGACCCCCCGCTCTGACGCGGCCCGCACCGCCTGTCTCTCCTCCTCCCCAGGGCGTCCTGACGACGGCTCCATGACGGCGGGGACCCCCGGAGCCGGCGCGGCGCTCAGCCCGCTGCCTCCAGGCTGCCCCCCGGCCCGCGCCCTCCCGCGCCCGCCCCGTCGCCGCCTCGGCAGAGGCCGGGGCCGCCGTCGCCGTCGCCCCGAGGCCCTGGGGGTGCGGGCCAGGCTGCGGCTGCGCTCGCCCTCGGGGGCCTTCGCGGCGCTGGGGGCCCTGGTGGTGGCCGCGGGCCTGGCCATCGCCGTGGCCGGCTACTGGCCGCACCGGGGCGGGCCGGGGGAGCTGCGGCGGGGGGCGGGGCGGGCCCCCGGGGACCCCCTGGAGCGGCTGCGCCTGGTGGGGCCCGTGGTCATGGGCGCCGGCCTCTTCGTGCTCATCTGCGCCAACACCGTGCTGCTCGAGAGCCGAGACTCCGAGACCCGCCGGCTCCGCCGGGCCCTGGCCCTGGCCCTGGCCTCCCCCGACGGCAGCCCGGACGCCGGGGTCCCCGACCGCCTCCCCGTCGGCCCGGGCGTCCCCGACCTCCTCCCCCGGCCCAGGCCCGGCGCCCCCGACGGGAGTGCCGGCTCCTTCTCCGGGACCGCCCGGCCCGGAGCCCCGGGGGGCCGCCTTGGGGACGGAGCCGGGCCCCCCCCGGACCTGGGGGCCGCGTCCCCGGCCGCCTCGTGGCTGAGCCTGAGCCTGAGCTCGGAGCCCGGCATCCCCCTCCCGGCCGCGCCGGGCCCGCGGCCGCACGGCCAGCCGCTGCGGGGCCCGCACCGGGAGCCCCCCGAGCCCGGGGGCCGGCCGACCCGGGCCCCGCCCCCACCCAAGCCGCCGCTCGGGCCCGCCGGACACTCCAAGTCGTTGGACCTCGCCCGGGACGGAGCCCTGCTCGGACTCGGCCCCGGCCCCGGTCCCGGCCCGGCGGACCTCGGCCCGGCGGCCCCCGCCCCCGACCGCGACCACCGCAGCTGGCCCCGCCTGGAACGGCTCAGCCTACTGGGCTATGCCAAACTGGGGGGCTGCGGGGATCCCGGGGCCCGGGTCTGAGAGCGGGGTGGGGAGCGAGGCCCGTTGAGACCTCCGCCCAGGCCCTCCCCCGGGAGGGACCGGCCTGCCTCAGTCTCCGGGGAGGGGCTCCAGGGCCCGGGCCCTCCCACTCCCCACTAAAGCCCCCCCCCCTTCCACCCGGGTGACCCTGAGGTTGGACTGCAGGCCCGCCTAAACCGACCGGGGACTTTTTCACTTGGCCTCAAATTCGGATCCTTCACCCTCCTTCCCTCTTGTGGGGAGGACGGGGCCAGGTCTGAATAATAGTAATAACGATAATAATAAATAATAAGCAGGCGGCTCCGCCCCCAGGACCCTCCCCCTCTCCGTCTCCACCCGTCTGAACCCAACTGCTCTGGGGCAAGAGGGAGAGGAGGGATTCCTCGGCCTCTTTTCTGCGCCCCTTGATTCCGAAGCGGTGGGTGTTTGTGGAAACCAGGGAACAAAGGCCTGAACCGCCCCCTTAGATCCTCGAAGCTCCGGGCGGGGGGCAGCTCGGCTCGGAGGACCAAAGCAAGTCCGGGCCCCGGCGGACCGGCCGGCTCCGACCCCAACCCCTCTGCGCCGGATCCGGAACCGTCCGTCGAGCTGGGCCCGCGGGGCTGGAGCGGGAGCTCCGGGTTGCGCGGAGGGAGAGGCGATTAGCGCTTAGGGCGGAGGCCGACGGAGGGACCGGGCGGGACGGAGAGGTGGGGGGAGGGTGGTGGGCCCCTCTCTCCCAGGATAGGGGTCGGCCGGCTGCTGGGGATGGAAGGAAGAGCTCTTGCTTCTTAAATAAAGTTTTAAAAACTGGAGTTTCCTTGCCCGCTCTTGGGAGCTTTTCCCAGCCCAGTCCAACGGAAACGCCCCCTCCTCTCCACCCCAGGCGGTCCAGTGGGATCTGGGGGTCGTAGGACGGGGTGAGGGGAGGAGGCTTCCGCAGTCCGTGTGATTGGATCGGCTCCCCGAATCGACCTGCCCGGAAGGGGGTCCAGGGGAGAGGGAGTCCTGCCCCTTGAAGACCCCTGACCAGTTTCTGCCCCTCCCCCTAGAGGGGCGGAGTTGACTCGGGTCTCCGAAATTCCGTTCCTACCGTCTGCGTGGCAGCCCCGCCCCTCGCCCCCGCTCCCGGGACACACCAACAGCTCCTCCGCCCGCCCCGGCCGGACTGGTCTCCGCCGTCGGCGGCGCATCGGGCCCTGGGGATCCCCCCTTCCCGTCCCCACCGGGGCCTGGCCTTCGCTCAGCCCCGGCGCACGCAAACACCCCGCACTCTCCCAGTTCCGCTCCGACCGGCAGGATCAGCGCGCCCCGCCGAGTCCCGCCTCGACCCCCGGGCGCACCGGAGCCCCGCGGGCCGACCAGGGGGCGCACAGCCGACGGCGCCCGACGACCTGAGATGGGGGAGCTTTCTCCTGGCTCCGGTGGGACCCCCCCCCCACCCCGCCCCGAGGAGTCTCCCTGACCCTCCCCAATCCCCCTGCACACCCCCCGGGCCCGACAACAGATGACCAGACAGGCATGCTTGCTCGTGGCCGGGCGGTCTCCCCCCACCCAGGTCTGCGCCGGGCAGCCCTGACCCTGCCCCGTTGGGGGGACCGGGGCGGAGGACGGCGGGGCATGGCGGGCTCAGAGACGCTGGAGAGAGACCGCAAAATCACACACCCGAGATCGGAGACAAGTTCCAATTTCTTTGCTCTAAAACAGCTAGTGACACAGCTCAGAAAAGCAGGTAAAAATACACCCCCCCTTCCACGCCCCCAGCCCCGGTCTCCTGGAGGGTCCAGGGTCTCTGCAAGTACTCCAGCCTGCGCCTCCCGGCTGGGGAAAGGGGCAGGGGGCCCGCCCCGAGACGAGGGAAGCCAAAAACCCTGAAAAAAGATAAAAACATTCGCTGGGAGGGAGGGAGAGGAGAGGGAGTGGCGGAAGGCCCTCAGGGGTCGCGGCCGTTGCAGTAACGGACCCCCGGGCTCTAGGGACGGCCCCACCCTCCCCACTGCAAAAGCTGCGCCGGCAGGCGGCCCCCCCGGGGCTGCGCCGGGCTGTGGGGGCGGGCGGCTCCCTCGGCGGCGGGCCGACACACGGAAGGGCAGGGCGGGGTTGTTCCTGAGGAGAGAAGAGCCAGCGGTTCGGCCTGGTATCCGGTTGTACTCGAGACCCCTGCCCCCCTCTCGGCCGGCTCCACGCTTGGCTGAGAGAAGAGAATGCCGCTGGCGGGCCGAGGCCGGAAATGAGCCTCGAGCTATCCCCTCTCCCCCCAACCCCTCCTGGACCTGGTGCGTCTCATCCTCCCCTCACCCACCTCAAACAGGAGCAATACTGAGCCTCTGAGCTGGCATGGCCCAACCCAATCTGATCTCGCTATCCTGCTCCCATCCCTGGGGAGATGTGGAGGGGTGAAGATGGCTCCGCCCCCTTTCCCGATGAGGAAACTAGCCCAGAGAGGTTAGTGGGTTGCCTGGGGTCACATAGCAGGCCAGGGCGGGGACTAGAACCCGGGCCTCCTGACCCGCTGACTCAGCGCCCTTTCCCCTGACCCAGGTGGCGGTCAAGGGGCGGGGGCGGGGCGGGGGCCGGGGAGGACCAGGAGGGCTCAGGTTCAGCCTCCTCCCTGCCCGCCCAGGGGCTGGAAGCATTTCCTGCATTGCGGTGGGCTTGGGGCCGGGTCGGGCCTGGGGCCGGGGCTGCGCTCACTCGCTGGCAGAGCCGTGGAGGGAATGGGGGTCGGGGGATGGGAAAGCTGGCCCGGGCCCCAGGCCTAGCCCCGCGCCAGGCCGAGCCATTCCTGGCAGGGCGGCTGGCGGGAGCTGGGGAAGGGACGTGGGACGAATCTGAGAATCCGCCCAGCGGGCCCAGCCAAGTGTCGGCGAGGACGTTGGAGACTGACCAAGTCTGCCACCGCTGGACTGCTGGCCAGGACTAGGGCCAAAATCAGGGCCGGGGGCTGTATACTCTAAGCTCCTTGAGGGCCGTGTCTACCGACTCTGTTGTACTTTCTCCAGTGCTTTGTACTATGCGCTGCACACAGTAAGAGCTCAATAAATGCCAATGATTGAGGATGGGGCATGAAGAGGGCCAAGGGAATTCCGGGGGATGGGGGAGACGGGCAGGACTGGGGCCAGGGGGAGGCTTAATTAGGATAGGGGTTAGGTGCTGGGATTGTGGTCAATACTCTCTGATGGCGTGGTCTCCCGGAGCTACCTGAGTTTAGTCGTCGGCAATTTCCGTCTCCTGGTGCACCACCACCTTGGTCACAGACATGTCTGGGTGCTGCTCCTTCGCCTCCTTTATGGCCTGGACGAGGACCTGGGGAGGCCCAGGCATGAGGGGGCAGGGGACACACAAAGACCCGGGCGGCCACAGAGACCCAGGCTGATCACAAGTGACCCAAGGCGTCCCTGTTGGGGCCCGGCCCCCTTTCCCTGGTCAGTCCCCACCCCAGCGGACCCCCTCCCAGCCCCAGCACCTGATCGTGGTCGAGGTCCGCATCTCCCGTGATGACAATCCTCTTCTCAATGCGGGTCTCCGAGATGCCTCCCTTCACCGTCTGGAACACAGGACGCGGTCGTTAGGGAACTCCGGCACCAAAGCAGCGAAGACAGATTCAACAAGAACAGTTTGCCCACTGCCGGTACTTTCTGGACCCCACCAGTGCCCCTAGTCTCTGCCGGGGACCCCCACCCGCTGCCGGCATCCGCAGCCCCCTGCCAGGAACCCCAGCCCACCGCCGGCAATCCCCAACCACTGCTGGCACCCTCCACCCCCTGCCAGTACCTTCAGCTGCTGCCGGTGATCCCCACGCACTGTCGATACGCCCTACCCACTGCCAGCACCCCCTGCCCACTGTCAGCGCCCCTAGTCACTACCAGTATCCTCCCCGGTCAGTGGATGCCCAGCATGAGCCCTTCACACACCCAGCACAATACTCCTTATGCACAAGCAGACGCCTAGCACACTGCTCCACACACACAAGCAGGAGTCACTTCCAGCTTTCAAATACCCCAGCAGCTCCCACCACAAGCTACCTTGGTGATCTGAGTGGTGGTCGTGCTGCTCGTGGTCTCTGAAGTGATGGTCTGGGCTGTCAGCAGAACACCAGGGTCCCGATCCTCACTGCCGTCATCTTCCGTCTGCGGAAGGGTCGTGAAAGGGGTTAGATATGGCCCGGGGTCAAGCTGCCTGGGGAGAGGCCAGAGGGCAGCAGGGAAGGGGGGATGGGTGGGGGACAGTAGTTTTGAAGGGCCAGGAGGCAAGCAGGGTGGAGGAGAGTAGCCCTGTTCCCTGGGGGTGAAAGATTGGGGACAGAGGGTGAGTCCACGTCCCACCTGGGCGGCCTCATAAGTGATGGTCTTGGTCTCGGTGTGTACGATGGGGACGTCTTTGGTCGGGATTTCAGTCTTCACGGCCTCGCCTGTGTCCGAGATGGTCACGGCCTGCGTCTTCACCAGCGGAGGCTGCGGGACAGTTGGGAGGTCAGCAGGTCTCTTCTTATGCCCTCGGCGGCCTTGCTTCCGCCCCCTTCATTCATGCCCCCGACTTGAGTCTAGGGGATCCCCCAATACAGCCGAATGAGTCGTCCGGGGCCTAGGTCAAGACTCTCCAAAGCTGCCCCACCCCTAACGGTCAGGACTATGGACAGGACTATGGCGCCCACTGTGCCACGTCTAGGTGGCCCACACTCTGCTGCACAGTCAACAGGAGGACATGTAGCCACAGCCGGACGCATAGCAACTTAAAGGAGACGCCGCCTCATGTCTCCAAAAACTTCTCCCTGCTGCCTGGCGCCAGAGTCAATCAACTGATCTTTGCTCCTCCTTTGACGGTGGAGGTATTCAGGGAAGTCCCGGGCCAGAACTCCAAGGGGGGCGGGCAAGGGTCTGCCCGGGCAGATGGGTGTCCTCGAGTCAGTGGCGCAGGGTGTCCAAGGGGAGAGAGGCCAGCTAGGGCAGCAGCTGGCCGACACGCAATTCTTCCTGAGCTGGATTCTGTGGCTGAGAAACCTCAGCAGCCCAGCAGCGAGAAGCAGTTCCTCTGGGGGAGGGAATCTGCTTCAGGCAATAGCCCCTGCTTCCCTCCCCAACACCACCTGGATCACCTCGCCCCCTGCCCCGTCCCTGCCTCCTGCCCTCGCCCCGAGCTCTGACCTGCGCTGGATGTAATAATAATAATGTTGGTATTTGTTAAGCGCTTACTATGTGCCGAGCACTGTTCTAAGCGCTGGGGTAGACATAGGGGAATCAGGTTGTCCCACGTGGGGCTCACAGTCTTAATCCCCATTTTACAGATGAGGGAACTGAGGCACAGAGAAGTTAAGTGACTCGCCCACAGTCACACAGCCGACAAGTGGCAGAGCTGGGATTCGAACTCATGAGCCCTGACTCCAAAGCCTGTACTCTTTCCACTGAGCCACGCTGCTTCTGGATGTAGCCACCCAGAAGGACTCAACAACCACCCGCTATTTCAGGGCCATCTCCTGGGGGCCCACCTGACCAGACAGCTGCTGATTCCCCTGATGGGGCCACTTTACCACAGGGCCGTGGCGTTCCCTCACCCATGGGCACCTGCATGGCAGGGGCAGAGCAGGTGGCCAGAGGCCCACGGGGAGGGAGAAGTGGCACCGACAAGGAGGACAATGCTGAGAGATTCAGCAGCCACCCGGGCGCCGACCCTCGGCTGATTGACTGACTCGAGTGTCCAGGGGAGGGCCGGGCAGATAAGGGTAGGTGAGAGCCCAGGACAAGGCGATCTATAAATAGACATCGCCGCCAGCCTCAGGAGCCAGGCCGGTCCCCAGGGGCATCCCTCTGAGCCTCCGGGAAAGAATCAAGACGGCCCATGGGGGGGGGGGGGGCGGGGGGGGGGCAGAGCTCTGGTCTCAGGGAACTAGAGAGAGTGGCCTCTTGTTGGGAAGAGGACAGCCGAGGAGAGTGGCCCTGAGCTCCTGGCTCCCTCAGGATTTCAGGGATTTCCCTCCATGGTGGAGGGGGATGGGGGTGGAGAGAAGGGACCAGACGTTACTAGACTAGCTGCTTGGGAAATCTGGAACGGCAGGGAGTGGAGGGTCCCTAGCTTGTTGTGGGGGGAGCGGGCGGGGAGGCGCAGATCTCCAGGACCGTGGCCAAGCACCTCAGTCCACAAACACTTCTTGCTCTATACTGGCACAGAGTGGAAGAGATTCTTGAGGAAACCCCCATTTCCCTGCCCAGTCCTGAAGCTGCTCTGAGGCCCAAGACATTGCAGAGGGCAAGGGTTTAGGCAGGCACAGAGGAAGTGGTGTCCCAAGGGGATGGCTCTGTCCACCCCTCGGACTGCAGGATTCTCCAGAGGCACTCATCACTCACACCTCTCTGGAGACAGAGGAGCAGCAGAGACCCTTGTTCATCCGGGGCAGCGAGTGTCATGGCAGGTATGGAGAGAAAACATCTGGAACGGAGTTTGCCCCTGAGGAGCATTAACCCTTGACCCAACCCTGCACAGTGCAGGCATGCATTGGCCTGAGGGCACCAGGAAGGCTGGGAGGCGGACAGCAGACAAGTGGGCGGATAGGCGGGAGGACGGGCCGGAGAGGGAAAACTTAAATTTATGTGTGGGGTGGCAGCCCCTCCCCCAATGCCATGCCAATGGAAAAGGGGACTCGGCCATGGTAAAATGAGTGAATGGGGTGGCCCCTCTGTCCCACCAAGCCCCTGGGTGCTGAAAACATCACTGCTGGCACGACTGCTAGGTGCAGGGACCCTGGGAGTGCCCAAAATGGGGCAGAAAGCATTCCCACACCATCCCAGACACACCTCCTCCCCAGCCCACGGACCAGTAGGCTCTGTGTCCAGTCCCCTGGGGAGGGCTCGTGGGGACACCAGCCCCATCCCTGCCCGTGGGGACCGGAGGAAGACTGAGTATCCCCAAGCCCTCCTGCTGGGGCAGGCATTCTGGACACCGTTTGGATTGATGGTAGCGAACAGCGGGCAGGACCAGTAGCGGCAGCGGCCCCGGCCCTGAGGGGACTTGAGGAAGAACAGAGTATCCCCAAGGGCCTCCTGCCAGGGCCGGCGCTCTGGGCACTGCTCGGATTGGCGCTCGCAAACAGGAAGCAGGACGAGTAGCAGCAACAGCCCCATTCTTCAACCAAACAAGGAAGCAGTTTAAAAAGCAAAATGGAAAATCCTCACAACTACCCGGGCACATCTTGCCTGCCTCTACCCCTTCTTCCTCTACCCCTCTGGCAGGGCCCAGAGGGCAGGGCCACAGAGCAAAGGCCCAAAGGGCAGGACCCCTGAGCAAGCACCGGAGGGCAGGGGTCCCAAGAAAACCTCACAGCGCAAGACTTGGGGCAGGGCCCAGAAGAGAGGGCTGCCAAGCAGGTTCACACTGGGTGAAGTGATGGATGAAGGCCACAGCACATACATTACTCTCTAACCGCCCCTCAATCACCTTAACCCCCCAGGTCCCCACCCAACCAAGTCACCCTAGTGGGTGCTTGGGCCCTGAATGGGAAAGGAGATCGGTCAGGGCCAGCTGGTCACTCCCAATGCTCCAAATGAGAGCCTCAGGAAGCCAAATCCCTGCCTTTAACTGAGGCTTTTAGGGGCCTTTTCTGGGGAAATGATCCCCAGGGAGCCATTAGCTTATCCCCAACTGAGTGCTGGCCCCAGCCCACCTGGAAGCTGCCAAGTGACGCTCATCACCAAAGCAATGCCCGATGCCAACCGCCACCCGCCAAAGTAATGCCCGTCGCCAAAGCAAGGACCGACGCCAAGGTAATGCCCGTCGCCAAAGGAGAAAAAGGAAATTTGCCTTTCAGCACACTCACCGACAGGGTCCCACTGACAGCCAGGCTAGGTGGGGGTCCGCAGCTCCGCCCCGCCACGGAAGAGGTGAGAGGCCCACAGCAAATACCATGGGATAGGCCAAGATCATGGCCAGGAGGTGCCCGTTGCCAGGTTTGTAGTCCCGGGCGGCACCAAGGGTGCCCAGAAGCCCAGCTAGTAGGGACCACCAAAGGCCAAGCCCCCGCCGCCGGAAAGCACTGGCCAGTTTGGTCTGCCAGTGAGATGGGCCCTTTCCAGCACCACCCACCTCCCCAAGAGACCAAGACATTCACGGCAGAGTGGGCTCTAAATCCTTGGCTACATAGCCCTGTCAATGAAACCCCTCCCAAGACCCATCTAGGGGTGTGGGGACAAAGCGCCAGACTGCTGGGGATGGGGATGCCTGTTTCCCAATGGGTATCCCCTGATCCTAGAACCCCAGCGGCTGCCACGCTACACAGAACCCACACGTAAACAAGTCTGATTTCATACACTGGCACTGGGTGGGCATGGGGCAGGGGGATGGGGAGGCCAGAGTCTGTGGTCTGGATCTCACTGGCTATGGGCAATCGTACCTCACTGCTGCCTGCAGCTCTGCTGCCCAGTGCACTGACCACACGCTGGGCCCAATTCATCTTCCTCAGGCACTACACTGGCCAATCAGAACATCCTTGGGAGCGAGGGCTGCGGGGCCGGGGGAACGTGTGCCGACCCTTCGAATCTCTCACCCCCAAAGGCTGGCACCTGCCTGTTCTCTTCCCCCAACCTGTGCACGCTTTTCCTAGGAAGCTGGCAGCAGAGGAGGGCAGGGCACCTCCCATCTGTTTCCTCCTGCCCAGTAGGGCTGGGGCTGCGGGCCAGAGCAGAAGCACAGTGGAGAGAGAAGGGAGGATTGGAGCTGGGATTCTCGGGGCTAGGGGGGGCTAGGCCAGACTAGACTGGTGCTCAGGAGGCAACTGTGCCAGCAAAGTCAGGCAGGGTCTCAGAGAGCTGCCTCCACCAGGCCCCTGGCGAAGGGGCATCTGGGGACCCAATCTCCAGTCTCAGCCAGTTTCCAACCCTCAGGCCAGGTTCTTCCCTCTCTAGAGGGGCACACTGGTTGCCTGGGCCTCACACCTGAAACAAGGCCATTTCGGGGGCAGAAAAACTCAACCCTCCACCGGTCCCAACAGCAGAGCGCAGAACAGAGGAAGCACGTTTATTCAGAGAAATTTACATATTCACAGAGCAGAGGTTCCAGGGCAATCCCCACCTCTCCCCAGCTCTAGCTGGGCCTTGAGCCGTGAACCTCCGACCTTGGGGGAGTGGGCAGACTGGGCAGGCGGGCGCCGTGGAACAGGTGGGATGGAGCAGAGCAGGCCTGATTTAGGCTTTACCAGCCAGTAGGTCCTTAAGGGGCCAGAATCCCTTGCTGCCCCTTGGCACAGCCCTCACCGGCAGAGGCTACTGACCGGCCTACTGGTTCATAAGGGACTGATCCAAATGAAACCCAAAGTCAGGGATGAGAAAACCATCCCCTCCTCTTCCCCTCCTTCCTCTTGGCCTGCCTGCTCCCCTCCCCAGCCCCCATCCCTCCAGCTGGGCGGCTGCAGTTGTGGACTGGCAAGATAGCGAGGCAGAATGGAATGGGGGCCCATTCTGTTTTACCTGTAGAGGCTGACCTGGCCCTCCGCTCCCACTCCCCAAGCTCACCCGCGACCATGGGCCCTCAAACAGGCTCGGACGAGCCCCTGAGCGAGGCGGTGGTCCCGGTCAGACACCTTCCCTCCGGGCTGTCCTATGCTCTGCTTCACCCCGCTTGACCACCTGCCGCATTTTTCCCGGCCCGGGGCGGGAGCTGAAGACTAAATGCTGTTGGCTGGAAATAACCAGAACACTGAAGCCAAAGGTGGCTGTGGCCCTGGCGACCCAGACAATGAGCTGGCCAAGACTAGCCAGGGAAATGCACCTCCCCCCACCCTACCCCCCTAACCCCGCACAACACCTACACAAAAGCTTCATGTGAACACAAACAGAAAGACCCCAGCCTGGCCCTGTTCCAGAAGAGAGGGTAATTGCTCTGCAGACCTGAACTCCAGGGGAGACTGTAGATGTTCCTTAACCCAGAACTCCAAGGGGTGGTGTAGATGGTCCTTGACCAATACTCTATGAGACAGTATAGATTCTCCTTGATCCAGTAACTCCAGGGGAGAGGAGAGATGCTCCTTAACCCAGTAACTCCGGGGGGAGGGGGAGTGTAGATGTTCCTTGACCCAGTAACTCCAGGGAGACAGTGTAGATCCTCCTTGACCCAGTAACTCTGGGGGGAATGTAGACACTTCTTGATCCAGTTCTCCAGGGAACAGTGTAGATGCACCTTGTCTCAGTACTCCAGAGGAACAGTGTAGACATTCTTCGACCCAGTAGTCCAGGGGACAGTGTAGATGCTCCTTGACTCAGTACTCCAGGGAAACAGTGTAGACATTCTTTGACCCAATAGTCCAGGGGACATTTAGATACTCCTTGACCCAATATTCCAGAAGACAGTGTAGACGCTTTTGACCCAGGACTCCAGAGGGGTGTAAACACATAATCCAATACTTTGCAGGGGTGTTGATGCTCCTCATCTTAGTACTCCAGGGGACGGTGTGCTGCTCCTCAATCCAGTACTCTAGAAGACGGTGTACATGCTCCTTGACAAAGTACTCCAGGGGACAGTGTAGATGCTTCTCAACCAAGTACTTCAGGTACAACGGGGACAATGCTGACAATCCTCAACCCAATACCTCAAGGGACAGTGTAGACACTCTGCACCGTGATCCTGAATCTCAAGAGAGAATGTAGATGCTCCCTGACCCAGTCATCTTGGGGAGAGTATAGACACACTGTTCCAGGGAGTGTAGACATTCCCCAGCTTCAGGCTCCCAGAAGCTGGACTATGCCTTCGTGGGGCCCAACCCAGCAGAGGTGGCTTCCATGCCGGATCCACACCTCTGCGGTGTCTGGGTAGAGTCCAAGGACCCCCCGAAAGCCAGTGGCAAGACGTTGAGGATGGAACTCCTGGCAACCAAGGTCCACAGGACACAGTGGTCCGCAGGAAGCAACGGTCCACAGGGCGCGGCGGTCCACAGGACGCAGCAGGCCCTCGGGGCGTCAAAAAACGCCTGTGGAAAGAGCAATCATCCAGAGTGGGATGGCCAGGGTCCAAGCCCCCACAGTGCTGAGGCACCACCTTGGGAGAAGGCTGGCCTTCCTAACAGAGTTGGTCCCAGGGGTTGGCTGCAGGGTCCGAGCCTGGCTGCAGGCCTGGCGGGTGGAGGGGCCGTGGCTACATCAAAGGCTTTGAAGGTGGGGGGCTCCTCCATTCAGCAATCCCTTCTAGCTTGAGGCTGCCTCTCCTTCAAGGGCCATTTCTTGGGACCACTCAGCCAGGGGAAGTCGCACCCTCGGTTTCCCCACTGAGGTAAAGGGATGCAACGTGCATCAGCTGACGGTGACCCTACCCTGCTCACATCCATAGCAGAGCCCTGGCCCTGGGGCTGCATGTGGCACAACGGCGCAGAGGCCAGAGCCCCCGAGGGACGGTTCTCGGAGATGGGGAGGAGCCAGAGTATTTAGCCTGGAGAAGGGAGGGCTGAGGGTTCCAGTGCCTATGTCCGAGCTGCTCCCAATCATCACAGGTGGCCAGGAGAAAAAAGGCAACTTGGTCGGTGGCCGGAGAGATCACGGGAGACGTGGAGAGGGTGGTCCTGGTGCTGGGTGAGACCTATTGCGGGGGGTGTCCTCTAGGAAAGCCCCATCATGAATCCTGGAGCTGGGAAAACTGCCCTGGATGCAAGGTTCTGGCTGCTATGACCTCTCCAGGTGTCTAGAGTGATCTTCGCATGGAACCCACCCAGAGGGGAGATATCCCCAGGGTTGCCTGTCTCGTAGACCCCTGCCATGGGTGTCCCGGCCAACTGCTGCTTGCTAAAGAGCCGGCAAAGAGGGGATGGTTGGAGTGGGGAGGGGTGGCAGGAAACAGGACCCCGGATCCACTGGCTGGAAATTCAGCCAGAGCTAACTTGTAAACAACCCAGTGCCCTCTGACTTCGGGAAGCAGTGGCCACAGGCCCCATGAGTGGTTACTCATAGGGCAGCAGGCCGCGCAAACACCACAGCTGGACTCACACCTTCGGTCACCCTGCAAGGCTGCGGGCAATCCTGAGACAGACACACACAGATCTGGGGATGGGAGGAGGCTCTCATTTGGCTGCTGTCTCTCCTACACAGCCATCACCAGGGGCTGTTGGAACAAGGGCTCCCATCAAGGGCTCCAGTCCCAAGTCCCAGGGGTCAGGGAAGGTGGGGGGGCGGGGGGGCTGGGGGGCAGGGCCCTGTTACTCCATAGCGCTCGAGCTGGGTAGCTGCTTTGGGTGGGAGGGGAGAGAGTCAAGTGGGCACTGATGGGGGTGGCAGGATACACCGATTTGGCCAAAATAGAATTGTGAGCAGGTAGCACTCTTCTTCGTGCTACCTTTCCATCCATCCATCCATCCGTCTGAGCAGAAGTCTTTGAAAATGCTCCAAGGCCAGAGGTGTGGAGACTTACTTGGAAAAGGCCCTTGAAGACAGCCCATTTTTCAGGAAAAGAAGAGGTCTTGGTGCTGGCTTCAGACTACCCAGCCTGAAGCTTCGACTCGACTATCGCCCCTGGGCCAAACGGGATCATTCAGGGACTGAGGGTGGCAGACAACTGGCTCCGAGGGGTGGGGTTGCAGAATGGGCTCGACAATAAGCAGGATGTGGGGGAGGCGAAGCTTTCAAAGGAGAAGCCTCCGGCGGGTCTGCCAAGGACAGTTGCAACTGGAGCTGCTCCCATGACCCTGCGGACCTCGGGCCCAGGTGGCCAGGCCATGGAGAGTGGGTGCAGGCAGACAAGAGGGCATGTCCCTCCATGGGGCAGTGCCTGGAAGCTGGGCCAGGCGGGAGGGAGCTGCAGCTCACAGGAAGATCAGCCACCACATGGCTAGCACGAGGACCAGGAGGAAGGACATCATGAAGGGGACGGGTGCGGGTGGGAAGACGCCCAGGTATAGGCGGCACCGGCCGAGAGACTTGTGCTCCTCGGGGATTGGGATGGTCACCTTCGGCGGGGGGTCGGCCGTCGGCCGCGGGGGCCCTGGCCTGTCCGGCCTAGGGGCTCGGCCGCAGGCCTGCACTAACAGAGGCCGCTCCCGGGTCTGCTTCGGGGCGGAGATTGAGAGAGACAGAGAAAGATGAACATAATGGCATGTGGGCGGGGCCACCTGGGGGCCCTAGGGGTGTGCAAAAGGCCCAGGGGTCCGGGGTGGGAGGGATTGTCCCTGCGGACTCAGGTCAATTCTCCACGCAGCCCACCACGAGGCCTCCTGAGATCAGATGGGTAGAGATGGGCAGCGTTGGGTACACAGGAGCCCCCACCCCGGGACAGCCCCGAGCAGGACTGAGAGAGATGGCCAGAGGGAGGGAAACAGCCTCTGCCATCCAAGGGTCTGCGGAAATCCGCCATGGTCCATCCACCCCGGCCTGCCGTCCCCTCTCGCGGCCAGAGCAAGGCTGGCTACTGGAACCTGGAAAGGCCAGTGGTGGCGTGTTTGCCCAAGCTCTGCTCAGGGCAGACCGGCCTGAAGCCCCGCCCTGGCCTCGTCCCGGGGATGGGGGGGGAAAACCGGCCCCACTGGGCAGGTCTGTGGGGTCGAATCCAATGCCATAATCGGACTTGGGTGTGGGCTGACTGGAAAAGGGAAAGACCTGGCCAGGCAGCCGGGCACAGGCTTGGGGGAGCGGGAGGGGACGGAAGGGGATGGGAGGGGATGCTCGCCGTCCAATCGCAAAGCCTTCCCCGTGGCTGGCTGGTCATGCACCATCCACCCACGGGGGCAGGAGTGTCGGGGGAAGGGGAGGGGGTGGACGGAGGCCTCTAGGAGAGGAAGAATGTGGCTCTGAGCTCTGACAGCTGGGCCAGCCTTCGCTGGTGAGCCTGAAGAGTCGGGCCAGGCTCTTTGCACACCCCCGAGGGTCGCGCTTCGGGGAGGAGGAGGTTGGGGGGCTGGGCAGCATGAAGGTAACAGTGTGGGGGGCGGGGGATGTGCGGGTGACGTGATCGTTCACAGAAAAAGAAAACCAATGGAAGGAAAGAAAGACAACACGGAAAGAACAGGAACCGTTATCTTACACGTCGCTGCTTCTCCCTCCAGATCCCCAGCCTCCCCCCTGCCTGACCCGCATGCAGCTCCCCTGCAGCCATGCAAAACGCAGGGACGCGCGCACACGACATTTCCAAGCCACAGCCACGTACAGCCCCACCCCTCCCGCCAGGTGTGTATGTTGGGGGAGAGCGGGTCCGGGACGCGGGCGGGATCAAACGGAAAACACTTAAGAGAGGCGGAGTTGGCAGCCGCTGAAGGGTTCGCGGGTGGGGGAGCGGGCCCACCTGCCGCGTGCCAACACAGAGCCAGCTCAGGGCGGAAGCGCGGCCCAGCGCAGTGGCAGCGGGGCCTCTGGCCCACCAACCTTTCTCTCCGAGGACAGGGGAATGGCTTTCTTCACCTGAGGGTGCGCGCGCACACACACACACGTACATTTCAGGTCCAGGCCAGGCGAGGGAGGAAGGCGGCGCCACTGACCCGCCCACCTCCAACACCTCCACCCACGTCGAGTCGGCTCCAGCTCCCATCGCCCAGCCCAACCACTCCACAGAGAACAGCCTGGCCCCAGGCCTACTGGCAGAGATGCCAGCTCCACCTGTCCAAGCCCGGGCCCGGCCACCACTGGTCAAGTCCTCACAGAGGCCCTCAAGGATCTGATCCAGGTGGTCGGAGCCCGGCCCTGGCCACTCTCAACAACTGGTGGATCTGCACACAACCCTGGCGACCGCTGGTCAGTCCTCATTGCCAGAATCACCGCCTGGAACTGATCAGTGAGGGTCCAAGGGCAGGCCCGGCTCCCACTGGCCAACCACCATAGCCGTGATCACTGCCTGGAATTGATCTTTGGTGGGCTGGGGACAACCCTGGCTACAATTGTTCAATTTTTGTGGCCAAAATCATGGCTAGTAATGACCCATTAGGATCCAAGCCAGGAGCTTCAAGGCACAGATTGGTACAAGTCAGGGCATAGGCTCTGCAGACCACTTGGTGCTCACTTCTGGGGAGAAGGCTGGACAGGCAACCATAAACCACCCTCCCTCCTTCCCTTCATCCTTCCAACCCCACGGGGGGGCACGAGCTGGGGTCAGGAAGGGTGCTGAGCTTCAAAAGGAGTCAGGAGCACCTTGGGGAGTCGCTGCTGTCAACCGCGGGGTCCCAACTCCCATTTCCATGGGGAATGGACAGGCCCCTGTGGCGACATCCCTGGACCTCGTGGGGTTGGAAGGAGGCCTGACTCCTCTTCCCGGACCCAGGCGGAAGGTACACCGCCCCACCTCCATCACTCCCACACTTACGCCATCTCCGGTGGGACTTGCCCATTGGCGTTTGAGCGCCCGGAACGGGGAGTGGGTGGACAGGCGCTTGTCCCACTCGCTAGGCCGCCGGCTCCGGGCACTGACTCCATGAAGTTCTTCTTCAGTTCGCTGATGCTGGCATGGTGCTTCTTGGATTTCCTCTTGGGTCTTGTCCAAGTCCTGCCACCGAGAAAGAGCACGGTGAGCCGGCAGGGTTGGGGAAAATCCTGGCCGGACTTGGGGACCAGCACCCGCACCGCTCTCAAGCCGGGCACCCAGCCTGCACAGACGGGGCAAAATCAGGGCATGTCCCACTGCATCCTTGGGGCCTTTCCAAGGGAATGGCTGCACCCCAGCTCTGGCCCCGGGGAGGGGTGGGGATGGCTCAGAGCCCAGAGAATCTGCCTGAATGCTACACTCCCTGTCACCGTAAGGCGTGAGGGGAGAGACGGGAGACAAGAGGCAGAGACACTCAAACACACAACCACACCTCATGGACACGCACATCATCACTGGCATGTTCTCAGCTTCTCCTATGGGAGCAGGACTGTATTGGACATATAGGACCATTCGACCCAAGTAAAAGACATGGGGCCTACAAGTTCCCTGAAACCACAAAGACATACGCACACACACACGTACATGCAGTCACATCCATACTGGCATAAGGACACACCCACCTGCAAACGCATGCAGTTCAGGCCCCCCACCCCCAACATACACACAAATGAGCAGCCAGGTCTAGTGAATAGCACAGGCCTGGGAGTCAGAAGGACCTGGGCTCTAAATCCAGCTCTGTACTTTTCTGCTCTGTGACCTTGCGCAAGTCACTTAACTTCTCGGTGCCTGAGTCACCTCTCCTGTAAAATGTGGAATGAGACTGTGAAGAATCATGTGGGACAGGGACTATGTCCACTCTGATTAGCTCGAATCTACCCCAAGTGCCTGGCACATGGTAAGCACTTAAAATGCCATAAAAACCCCCCAACACATATGTGCAGTCACACACAAAGATCCTACCCCCGCTCTCCCCACCCGCCGACATACAGTCAAGCAAGTGCGTGCGTGTGCATACACACCCACACACTCATGCCCCATACACACACGCACATCCAGACGGGCCCACACGCACAGACCTATTAGCCCTCCTGCTGGACCGCATGCCCATTATGAGAAAACTCGATCTCCTCCCTGGGGACCCTCAGTCATGTCCAAACTCCCCCTCGGCCTCCTGACTGCCTCTTCTCAATAAGCCGCTCCTCCATCCTGCCCCTCCTCCACTCCCACGGTGGCTGTGTGGGTGTGGGGAAGATGGGGCAGGAAGCCCTCTCTGAGCATCTGGGTCAGTGGGGGCCGCATTAGGGGGTGTGGCCCCGCCACCAGGAACCGCCCTGATCATGTATTTGTGAGGAAAGTGTGGCAAGATGAAACCTCAGAGTCAGGGGAGATGGAGACGTCCTGAAGCTGAGTTGGATTACGCCACGCCACAGCACAGCACGCCACGCCACGGCACAGCACGCCACGCCACAGCATGCCACGGCACAGCATGGCACAGCAGAAAGGAGCAGCGAGATTCCAGCCACCAACTGAAACAAGCGTCAAATTGATACAAACCTCCAACATTAAATTGCTATGTCTGATATAAATGCTTTCACCATCTAGTCTCTTTGATCTCTTCTGTGAAAATGAAAGAAGGGGAAAAACAGGAAAGCAAAGAAATTAAAATGCTATTCTTGCAGGGGAAAGGAAATTGCAAATTGGCAAATGAAAAGAAATCTGAAAGCAACAGGGGCAGCGCAGCGTGGGGGCCGAGCAGGCGGACGAACACGACGACCGCCGGGAAACGGGGGACCCTGCGCAGGAGGGCGGAGGACGTGGAGGAGGGGGCTGGGACTCCTTTAAAGAGACAGCGGCTGCCCTTCACTGGCTTACCGTGGGCTCGCTCCCATCCCAGCCGGTACCCCTCCCAAAGTCTCACAGTCCCATCCGGCCTGAAGACGGACACCTCCCTTCCCCACACCCGGCTCAGAGAAATCTCCCTCAACAGATGGCAACTCCTCTGAGGGCAGGGACTGGATCTGTTCCCTCTGTTTTATTCTCCAAGAGCCCAGTACAGCACTCTGCACCTGACCCGTGCTGGTGCAAGGCGCTCCGCCTCTAGCGGGCATCCAGTAAGTGCTCCGCATGCAGTAGGGTATGTTCTGCCCACAGGGGTTGCTAAAACAGGGCTGGAAAGTTGTCTCTGGCCCAAGCAGAAGCCAGTGAGTGACAGAGTCCTTGTCTCTTTAACGGGGCCAGGTGGGCGGGCAGTGGTGGTGACGAGATGGCTTCAGAAGAGGACAAAGCGCTGACCTTCCTCATGCGCACGGGGTCCTCGAGCTTCTCCGTGGGGGGTGGCTGCTCGCGATCAGTGGGAAGGAAAGGAGGCGGACAGACAGGTGGACAGGCGGGCGGACAGACCGGCGGACAGAGAGGCGGGCAGGAGGAAAGAAGAGAAGAGCGACAGAGTTGGCGTGATGAAGGCGGGCTCCACTCTACCCGTTTCCAAGAGGAGCCGGGGCAGCAGTGGGCAGGTGGGCAGGCGGCGAGGGGAGAACCCAGCGCTTCCCGCCCACGGGCCAGTAGAGACAATGGAGACACACCTGGACTGGGTCCCCGTTGGCAGCGGAGGAAACCTCGCCCTCGACAGGCATCTTCTCCACCTGCCCGGGGAGACAGAGATGCAGGTCAGTGGGTTTCTGGCAGAGCGGGGGCTCAGAGGCACATCCCGATGGTTCACATGGGGCAGAGGGCTTGCGGGGGCGCCGCGAG